>NC_136730.1:9652068-10179568 GCF_936440315.1 Barbus barbus
CAGATAATACGGGTTGATTCAATTATAATTAAAGTATTAAAAGTGATTATCCTTTGATCTGTCCTTTGAAAACTCATAAGAGTCCAAACAAAAGCTGGTTTTAATCTGTGCTGTCACATTAATCAAAGCAAAAAAAACATATTTTTGTTTGAGGAAAGTTATGGATTTACCACTAGGTGTCGCTAGAGTAATAAGTGCCAGCAAAGGTGTAATTAAAGCCCCCATGGAATGGTTTGACAATCACAGTTCTGTATCATGTTCATATGTTGACATATTTCCTATTGAAACAGGAAGTCCTTTTTTTAAATAGCCAGTAGCCTTAAGTTTACGCCACAGCCCTGCAAAACCTAGCCAGACACTTCTATCACAAACTTATTTTTGGTCCGTTTTTCCAAAAGAAAAAGTTTTTTTGGAGTTCACTAGCATTTAAATGAGACATGGACTAAAAGCCATGGGGTCTTTAAAACTTTAAAATTACGCAAACACAAAGACACAAAGCCATGTCATTATTAAAAAGCAGCATAAGGGGATTCAAATCTATCGGACATTTTACCTGTCTTGTTTCCGGGGCAATGTGTTACGGCTGAATTTAGGACTCGGAGAGGGAGAGGAGAGGGGACTTGGGGAAAGTAGAGGGGAGAGGAGAGGGTTGATAGACAGAGCATTTGAGAAGAGATGAATACAGAATTAGAGACACCCCAAGAGGCTTCCACACTGCAGTATCATGTTCGTCAACTTGATAAAGTGTGTTGTTATTCTGAGCACTGTGATAGAAAGACACTTGTTCAGTTTAAAATAGTAAACCTAAAGTTTACCTATCAATATAAAGTTTATCCATCAACTGGGTTTTTCAACAAACACCAACTAATTAAACATTTATTATTAAGAATTTAGAAAAAAAATATAAAGAAAAAAGACTAAACTTAAAATTATAACTAGAAATGATAATTCATAAAATTACATGAGCAAGCATCAAATTACTAAATAAAATCTAAATCAAAACAGTATTGTTATGGTAAACAAAAACAAAAAAAAAATATTTTCTTTTTTTTTCGGTATTTGGAATAAAGCTGAAACAAAAAAAAAAAAATATATAAATATTACATGAAAATTTTGAACTTACAATCTTTAACAAAAATTAGAAATGTGTTACGGTAAACAAAAACTATTAAAAAAACTTTTTTTCGATATTTGGAATAAAGCTGAAACAAAAAAAATATATATATAAATATTACATGAAAATTTTGAACTTACAATCTTTAACAAAAATTAGAAATGTTGCCTTGGCAACTATGCAAAATCAACATATTTAAGTTTAAAAATAGTAACATTTCTTTAAAAAATTCTAATAAAAATAAAGCTAAAAAATTAATTAATTAAATATTAAACAATAAAATGAAATTCAAAATAATGAAAATGTTAAAAATAATAAAAGCACAAAAATACAAAAACTTAAATTAAAATAAAATGAAAGCAACACACACACACATACACACATACGCACAGACACACACACACATATATATATATATATATATATATATATATATATATATATATATATATATATATATATAAATAAATAAAAGCCTATTAAAAATTTAATGAATACTATAATAATATAAAAATAATACTGAAAAGCAATCAGTTTCCTGATTTACAAACCTAACTCAATTTAATGGATAGGAATCTCCCATTAGATCTAATTCAAAATTCTAATTCAGATTTGGATTCCGATTCAGAATTCTGATTCTCATAGACCACATACAAACTGCAAATGTTATGTCTCTTTGCTTCTGGATTCTGTACATACAGGAAAAAAATCATATAGGAGATTTATTTTCACATTTAAATGTGGTTACCCCCTTAAATCTCACAGTGCTAATTTTACTTTTCAGATTCAAGAACTGATGCTAATTCAGAATCCAATTCAGATTAGCACACAAATTTCTGAAATATAATACAGAATATTTCAGTGTTAACCCAGACCAGTCTCACAGATAAAAAGTATAAAGACTCCATTAAAGTTTTTTTCTAGTCTTCCCCAGACTCACCTCTCTGACATGCCTGTTTTGGCACTAGCCGTCCGCATCAGTACCGGGTGGACATCATCACGGTGATGCCCACTGCCCACTGACATATCGATGGACTCACTGCTGGTGTGCATGCTGCTGACGGAGGGGTAGCCGAGAGCCGAAGAGCTGCTGATGGTGGTGCCCCAGGTCCCAGTGCCCGTTGAGTACACCGAACCGGGGCTCGAAGCTTGTTCGCTACCCCCTATGCTGGCGCCGCGACCCCCATACAGGGGACTGCTGCTGCCGCTGCCTGGTATTGTGGAGGGGGAGTCCAAGGGCCCACCGGAGGACTGGGTGTGCCCAAGGGTAGCGTGGGGGTTGGAGATGACCACTGAGTTTTTCATGCTCTCTGCAGAGGTCTGTTTAGTAGCCTTACCTCCAAAAAGTCTGAGAGGCGAAGAAAGAGAAACAGAGAGTATAATAAAACCAAAGATTCAGTAAATCAGATAATACGAGCAAAACAGAGAATGAGAAATCAGGTCTAGGTATAAGAGTAAACATAATATCCAGATTATTTAATTTCTGAAAGAGACATGGAAGTAAAATGGAAAGGTATTTTAGTTTACACTACGAAGTCTACATATGCACTACTGTTCAAAAAATGTGGAGCTGTCTCCAGTCTCTTATGCTCACCAATTTTTTATCAAAAATACAGTAAAAGAGTATTTTTCTGTACTTTTTTCAGTATTTGTAATAAAGCTATTTTAAATATTACATGAAAAAAACTGAACTTGTATTCTTTAACAAAAATGAGAAATGTTGCTTTGGCAACTATGTAAAATCAACATATTTAAGTTATAGTACTAACATTTCTTTAAAAAAAATCCATAAAAATAAAGCTAAAAAAAAACATTGAAAAAAACTGCATATTTTACTGTTTAAAATGACCATTTTCAATTTCAATAGTTTGAAATGTAATTTATTTCTGTGATAAGAAGGTAGAATTTTCCTCAAATAATAGTAATATGCTGATATGGTTCTCAAAAACATTTCTTATAATTATCAATGTTGAAAACAGTTGTGCTGCTTAATATTTTGGTGGAAACGGTGATCATTTTTATTTCATTTGTTTTAGTATTCTTTGATGAAAAGAAAGTTTAGCATTTATTTTGAATAAAAAAAATATTCAAATTTTAGTTGCTTAGTTATTATTCAAAGCATTAGTTTCTTTCATAATAAATAATCTTTCTTTAAAAACAAAAATAATGAAAAACGTGTGGTCATACACACAACACAAACAGGCAGGACAAGTTAAATACAGAAGTACAATACAAAGACTTGTGTGTTTTCAAGTATGAGCAATATGCATACTATGTGAGAGTGATGCTTGCAAAGTCCTATTTCTCTTTATTTCCAACATTTAATGTTCACTATGTCTCTTTTAACCCTGAAGCTAAAGAAAAAAACACTGTTCTATCCTTAAAAACAGTGGAAAAAGATTAAAAGCACTTTGCTCATCAATAACAAGAGCAGCGCAGAAGGAAACACGAGCCACCCAGAGAGGCGTGATCCATGACCATCATAAAGCAGGTTATGTAAACAGCTTCAGAAAGACCCTAATCATAGAGCTGAAGGAGGTTACAAAAACTAATCCTTCTTTCACATGTTTGGCTATGTATGAGGGGCCCGAGAAGATGAATGGAGTCATTAATTGAGGAAGCGTCAATGGAAACTCTGATTTATGAGGGTGAAATTCTGTGTGTGGTAAGTTCCCCCTGTCCTTTTTCCTACCTTCGCAATGTTGGAGACGAGACTTCGCTATACTTGTTTCCCTGTCTCGCTGTCTGTGGGATAGTTGCCGCCCCTCCTCCCGAAATGATCGGATTGGTTCTCAGGTTGTCCATGTCTGAGGCCACGCCCTTCTCTTTGTCTGTCTGATTGGCTTGGATTGCGTGCCCGTTGGTTTTAGTGCCAGAATCTCTTGGTTTGCTGGTCGCGACGGCTGTAATGACAGGCATCCGGGAGCTCAAGCTTGATTCGATGCTGCTTGTGGACGATCGGTTTCCGTTACGGGCTGCGGCTCCAGAACGGGAGGGTCGAGGTAGACTTCGGTACTGCAGCGTTGAACGAGCACTGGGGGACAGGTAGCCGTCTTCTTGAGGGGGCAGTAAACCATCCACAGCCCCTTTTAACGACCCTCTCCCACCGACCAGAAGGCCGGAGGATTTGGGAATCTTGCCCAGGGTGGCAGAGCCGCTGGTAATGGTGGCGCCGCTCGCTGTCACCAGACTGACGCTGGAGGTGTTTACTACAGTGGCCGGGCCGTGGACGCCGTTAGGCTTCTTGAAACCGAATGTGCTTGTGGGGACTCGGCCTGCGGACGTTTTCTTGGCTTCGTCTCCGCTGCTTCGACCGGCGTCAGAGGAGGAATGCTGGACGATGTTGGAACTGGGAGACATGCGGCCTTTTTCGGAGACCTTGGCGTCATCTGTTTTACCTATCGGACAAAAGAATGTTACAGCTGGATGAGTTGATAATGCATAAAACTTGCAGATAAAGTCAAGGCTGTGTGTAGGAGGTCAATGTGTGATTAAATGAAAGGGGTGCATGACTTAGGGGGAAAATCGAATTGCTATTTTTCTGATAAAAATTGTGATTTAAAATGTAAATAATCATAAAAAAAGCTCCAGGTTTGCTGTGTTTCTTTGTAGGGTTGCTCAATCTGGACATTTTTTAATTGTATATCAATATGACTATATAATAATAATAATAATATTTTAATTATTATTACTACAAAATAAAAATATTAAACAAAACAAGAACTATAACTTGGAAATTATTTAAGAAAACAACTTATAAAAATAGTGATTGCGATTCAAAAAGAAAAAAAAAAAAAAAATGAATTTATAATAATAATATAATAATAATAATAACAAACAAATGCAAAAATTTACTGTAAATAAATATTTAAGAAAATAATTTAAAGTACACCTGTAAAATGAAAAAGCTAATATTTACAGTACTTTTTCCATTTTCAAACATTGAACCTTCAAGCTTTTATTTTAGCAGAAAAGCATAGAGAGTCCATAAAGCTTCTCTTGAGTTGACAACAGCTGGTTTTCAACAAGTGACAACAAGTGATTTTCATTACAAGTTTGGGAAGATGGTTGGTACATGTGTTCCCAATTGCACATTATAAGTCAAACTTGAACAGATGAGGGGATCAGCAGTGGAGCAGCGTTTACTGTGAACAGAGCTGCTCTAAAGGTGATGATACACGATACACGGGCAACTTTTTGAGCAATGTTGCCGTCAACGGGCAACCAGGTGAGACACAGGGCCAAAACGGATCTAAAATATCTAGATAGAAATTTGTTGCCCATTCTCAAGTTGACCTTGAGATGCTGAAAACTCTGGACTCTGCTTGTGTGTAATAGAACACAGTGCCATGATTCACTGTGAAACATGCAGCACGTAGTTTGATTCAATCTCATTCGATCAACCGTGCAGCTGTAAATCAAATTGGATTTGATTTGAATTTTAAGCCTAAAGACAAACATCACTGACCAGCTGCAGGGGAAATATTTTCAAAACGCTTTTAGAAAGAGAACACCTACCCGTCCCTTGTGTCTTAATCATGCTGGTTCCTGTGGTTACAGTTGTACTCTTTGTCCGCGGTGCGGTCACGCCCACCTGCGCGCTCATGCCCCTCCTCCAGGAGCCCGTCTGAGTGATGGGTGCTGTTTTCCGTCCAGAGCTGCTCTTATCCGACTCCTCCGAAACATCTGAAGGGTTCCGCCGCCACTTCAGACCCGCTTCCATTTTGATGCCGCAATCCAAACCTCCATCTGACTTCATCTTTACCTCATCACTGGACCAAGCAGTGCTGTGTTCGACTGCTGAATGCTTCCCTGCATCTGTCTGAGGCTACGGAAAACAAAATTAATTTTCCAATCAACATTATGAATGTTTTAATATTAAAAAGTACAAATATTCCATAATTTATAGGAATTAGGCACCACATTTTAGAACTGAGTTATTGACATTAGCAAGTGCTCACATATTTTCCACAGTGATGTGATCTAGAAGTACTATGAATGGATAAAACTTTATTGGTATTAAGGTGGCTTAAACTTTTTATGGGAATTAGGCTCCAAATTTTAAAATTGAGTTATCAGTATATTTACTTATAATAAATCTATATGAATAATTCTAAATTAATGAGCACCTCCACCATAAAACAACAAATGTGTAACAACTTCCACACAGCACAGGGCTGGTGGTTTTAGAGTTTGGTCCACCAAGCTTACCATATCAATATAATTAGAAATCACAGCCCAGAGGAATGTAGAAGTGAAGCTTGAGTCAAACCTATTTGTTTTAGACCGCATATTTTTTCCAATGTTTTATTGTGATGTGGCATGTCAATTGCTTGAGCTTAAATATTGACACAAGTTTCTATGCAATCAACAGCACCTATTTAGCACTTTATGAGGGTCTTTAGCAGGGGAATGTGAGAGTTGGGTTCAAGTAAACAGAAAGAGAAGGGGGTTTCATGAGAAGTAAGAAAGAGGTTGGACAGACAGAGCACAGAAGAACAACCTCTTTGTGTTTGAGATGTAGCTCAAGTAATGCAGAGAAATCATTTTAATATGCTGATTTGGTGCTCAAGAAGCATTTATTATTATTATTATCATCAGTGTTGATAACAGATGTGCTGTAAGAACTTTGCAAGTACATGCCAAGTTATTCTACTAACCCAAACCCTAACCTAACAGTCTACTAATGCTCTAATGAGAGTTAAAGGGGTCATATGATGCAATTTCAAGTCTCTCTTTCTCTTTGGAGCGTTACAAGCTGTTTGTGCATAGATGAGATCCCTAAAGTTGCAAAGACTAAAGTCTCAAATCCAAAGAGATATTCTTTATAAAAGTTAAAACTCGTCCACACCCCCCTAAAACGGCTCATTTAAACACGCCCCCACATGTCTACGTCACGATGTGGAAATATTTGCGTAATGCCGCCCAAATGTTCACACAAAGAAAGAAGGCGTGGTATCAGTAGGGGAAGTCGTGGCCTAATGGTTAGAGAGTCGGACTCGTAATCGAAAGGTTGCGGGTTCGAGTCCCTGGCCGGCAGGAATTGTAGGTGGGGGGGAGTGAATGTACAGCGCTCTCTCCACCCTCAATACCACGACTGAGGTGCCCTTGAGCAAGGCACCGAACCCCCAATTGCTCCCCGGGCGCTGCAGCATGGCTGCCCACTGCTCCGGGTGTGTGTGTGTGTGTGTGTGTGTGTGTGCGCATTTGTTCACTACTCACTGCTGTGTGTGTGCACTTGGATGGGTTAAACGCAGAGCACCAATTTCGAGTATGGGTCACCATACTTGACAATACGTCACGACTTTTTTTTTTTTTACAGTAACCGCAGTAGTGTTGATGCAGCCATGTCAGGGAGACGCTGTGTTTCTAGGCGGAAGCAAAAGCACTTTATTTGGCCTTACGAAAGTAGATGCATTTAGGAATCATTGGTTAATCAGAGCAGACTGCACTTGTCGGAAGGAGGGGCTTTGTAGAAAACAACGCGTTTGAGAGAGGCGGGGCATAGAGGAACTACAATAATGTACAGTATTTGAAAAATAATGTGCTTTTTGAACATTAAAGCATGTTCTGTTACACCAAATACACAAAATAATGATCTTTAAAATAGCATCATATGACCCCTTTAATTGACATGTAGTTGCAAAGTTACTTATAGTTAGTAGAATGTCTAAAGTAGAGTATCGGAAAAAAGCGCAAACAGAAAGTTTATTTGGATGCTTATGAGTTTATGTTTGGATGCTTATGAGCTCCTAAATTTCAGGTTTTACACCACTGGTCTCACACTCAATTCCTGGAGGGCCGCAGCTCTGCACAGTTTTGATCCAACCCTAATCAAACGCACCTGATCCTAATCAAGGTCTTCAGGATTACTAGAAAACTTCCAAGTAGGTGTGAGTTGGAGCTCTTTGGAGCTAAACTCTGTCAGAGTTTGAGACCTCTGTTTTACACAAAGGTGCATGCACAGATATGTGATATTGGATCAAAGTGTTCATAAATGAATGCATAACAGTGTGTGTGTGTGTGTGTGTGCAAATGTGCGCGGGTCATACCTGTCCATTCAGAGCCTTACGGGACGCGGCGGGGGTGTTGGCGTAAGAGCTTATAGAGGAGCTGGTATTGATGTCATCAGTATCAATTGCATCACTGATCCCACTGCTGACTGAACTACTGTCATCCCAACTGAAACAGAGACAAGAATTTATTCAAAACTTTTAGACATTATAGTATCTGAGCCTCTGTTTCCACAGATACAGTATGAATGCTATGGAACGTGTAATTAAGTTCTGTTCATCAGTAGAAACATTATACAGAAACGCATCTTTGGACTGAAAAAAGAGCATTAGCAGTGATTATTGTACCACATCACAGGTCTATGAAGACTTTTAATACTGTACATTTACTGCACATTTTTGGATCTGTTCAGGGTCATAGTGGCTAACCAGAGTAACTGATAACTGTGTTTAACACCATCCTCTCACTCCCGGGTGGCCACCATCATTCAGACCGTACTATGACAACAAAAGAAAACACAAACAAACACACACCAACTCAAACACACCAGCCACACAACGGTACAAGTGACCCATGTGACCTTTAAACTCTATCAGTCACAGAGGACAGAGAAGATAAGTGGGAACAGAGGAAACTAGGGAACAGATCTATCTATCTATCTATCTATCTATCTATCTATCTATCTATCTATCTATCTATCTATCTATCTATCTATCTATCTATCTATCTATCTATCTATCTATCTATCTATCTATCTATCTATCTATCATACATGTAAATCCATTTATCTGTCTGTCATTGTATATATGCCTGCTAATCCATCCATCCATCCATCCATCCGTCTATTAATACATTTATCATCTGTCTACTGTCTGTTGATAAATTTATGATATATCTCCATTCATTTAGTATATTAATCTTATAAGAGTGCATGAACGTGAATCAACACACTTTCTTTTGCTTTCCTTTTTTCTTTGTTCATATTGACTCAGCATTCATTATAAATGCTTTTATTATCTAAACTTTCTCTAGTAGAAGACACAAATGTGAAGTCTAAGGACAAGGCACTGACTTCTCCATAAATCCCATATAGATGGGCTTTGAGTCTTTAAAAAAAATCAATTAAACCAAAATCTGCCTGGAGTAAGCCTTAAAAGATGCCCACACACTTTCCTTGTGACCCTAAAAGGATCGAACTACAAATCTATAACACATTTTGCTTGGCTAACACCCAGACGTAAGGATTAAATCAGGTATTAATTTAAAGAACACACATTAACATTTACTAACACGTAATTTTTCTAAGAAATCTCAGACATAATACACATATAACTCACTCTACCTGACTCGATGTCCGTGGCTGCCATAGATGCCAGTAGCCGGGGTGGAAATAATGAGATTGATTTCAGGGAAAAGATGCCTCATGATCTTAAATGCTCAAAATATAAACTCTCTCGTTGTATTTATTCCTCACTCCTTCCTGAATCTGCACAAAAATCCATGTATTCCCTCAAAACTCTTGCCTCCTGTCACTCTCTCTCTGTCTGAGTTTTTCTCTGGTAATCTGATCCTTGAGAGGGACGTTTTAACCCTGCAGATCGCTGAAGTCACACTAGACCAAGAGGCCGAAGAAACGCTCATTCACATTCACACACATCGACACACAGACAAACAGAGCTGAGGAGGACAAAGAAAGAGTGATAATGCAGGTCACAAAGACAAAAAACAGCACACATTTACACAAACTCTTTCTCTCTTTCACACACACACACACACACACACACACACACATACATGCAGGAACCACCCTACTGGGTCTAGGATGCTAATTAGAGATCAGCGTTTTGAGTGTAGCTTGAATGAGGGCTTCTCTCTGGCTCGCTACCCTGCCATTACTGTCTCCAGCGGCCCAGCAGGCTTGCTTTAAACAGCACCTCCGCAACAGCCCACCGCAGCCTGCGTTTCTCCCTGAGAACCCAATCCTCCACTAAAACCTGCAGGGGTGACGTCAGTCACTTCTGCACGCACACAAATCTATGACTCTTGTCTATCATCTAAACAGACATAATGGTTATTCAAGAAACTGTATAGCTAAGAATTAGAGCATCATTAAAGTTTCACACACTGTATCCCCCATGCATTGAATGTTTGTTTATTAAATAATGTAGCCAATTTGATAATGCTCTCAGCTACCAATAAGAGTGTAAATACCTTGTCCCATATTTAAATTCATTCTGCAACAATACACCGATTTCCCCAGAATATTCGGCATGTTCTGCCTGGGCCTAGTACAGAATATCATACATATAATATAGTGATCCTCTTGTACTAAAATATGACTGTATATATTTATAGTATAAAGTATAAAGTTTTATATACTATATATTTGTAATTTAAATCATTTATAATATATATAGATTATAGAATTAAAGTATATAGAATTTATATTTATTTTACACACTATATATTTAATATATATTTACAATATATTGTAATATATAAGTAACAGAGTATTGTTGAATGTATAAATATAAAAGTAAAATAGGTAACAAAATAAAATAAAATAACTGTAATGTATTCCTTCATTTCCAACTAGTGTTTAGAATTAAACAGAAACAATAATGTTACATTTGGCAAATTTTAACTTAATAATTTTATTATTATATACATATACACATATATACACGCACACAGACACACACACACACACACACACATCTATATATATATATATATATATGTTTTTTCCTCCATTAATCTAGCACCCATTTCCAGTTTTATATCATGTGGCGTGATATATTTTTCAGTCTTTGCACCTAAAAACAATATCTGACAGATCAGGAGACTGTTAAAAAATGAACGAACGAATGAAAGAAATCAAGATAAGGCTCATCAGAAATTTATATTCTGTGCTTGCTCAAAATGTGGAGCTAAATCTCTACTAGAACATACATTAAGATGTTGATTATGCTGCTTTTAACCTCCTCTCAAATCTCACAATCTGGTATCAATGTAATAAACCTTAGCGCAGGGGAGGAGGGAGTCGGGGTTAAACCAGGCGAGTGTGTGTGGGGTGGAGTAGGTTAACTGGCAGGCTTTTAAGAAGAGCGTTACGTTCCCAAACAGTTTGGGGCATTCCAGACCTTTCCATCCTCAGCTCTGCGGTAGAAGAATGGCAAAGCTCCTTCTGACCACAAAACAATGAGAGGTCAATAGGCATTTTATTCTTTCCTCTGTGGTTATGCCCCCCCCCTTTTTTTTACATGCACTATTTCACCAACTTGCTTAATAAAGGTCTCTTCTGCCATCAGACTTCGGTTTAGAGTTGGTCTGATTCATTTGAACAAATCAGTTCAAATGGACAGTCTTTGAATCTTCAGTCCAAAAAGGTTTCAAGAAATACCTGTGGATCATTTAATGCCGGCTTGTTTGGAGATAAATAAATATTTGAGGCATACCACATGATTTGTGCACTAACAAACCACATAAGAGCTACATGTGAGGAATTTAAACCAAAAATCTTCCTCTCAAATCTCATTTATGTTCTCCTACACATGAATACGGCACCTTAAAGGGGGGTACAATGCTGTTTCATGCATTCAGAGTTGTTTACACTGTTAAGGAGTTGGATTCACATGCTAAGCATGGACAAAGTTTCAAAAAACTATTTGGACGTATAACAGAGTATTTCTGTGCTAAAAATCCCACTTCTGGGTTAGGACAAGTTTCAGAGAGTTTTTTTTTTTGACGTAAACGACGGTGGAACTCCTTATATGGGCATTACTCCCGGAAGAACGCGCCAGTGCACGCATAGACCAGAGCGCGCTCATCAACACGTTTCATTCGGCAGCTCGGCACGGGACTCGTTCGGGAAGAATGTGTTTTTGGTTGTAAGGGAAAGATGACCTTGTTCAGCTTTCCAAAAGAACCCAGCGTTACGTGAACAGTGGATATAGTTTGTTTTTTCGGGGAAGCAATGGAGTTTCTCAAGTGTGTTTGTTGACGAACGTTTTATGAACAAGGTCCAGTTCGATGCTGTATTTGCACATCGTTTAATACTGAAAGATGGATCAGTTTGAGCTATAAAAGATCCCGGTCATGATTCAGAACTGCAGACGGTAAGTGAAACGGCATCAAATGTTTCTGTTTTGTTGGTGATCGGCTCAAGTGCTCGTCACTCTTTAGCTCCGCCCACACGGCACGCCTCCAGGAGCTCGGCTTTTTCCGGAGAGAATCGTAAAGCTGTATCTTTCTTTTATTAATATGATAAAACTAAAGACTTTTTGGAGATATGAAGGATGCAGTACTACTCTATAGGTACTCCAGATTAACATGAGATTGGGTGAAACTGTGTGTGTTAAGTCCCCTTTAAAAAGTGTTGTGCCAGGTTTGTCATCAATGACACTGCACATAATTGGTTTTCATGTCTCATCATTGACATGTCAAAGCTATAGAAGACTTGGAATATAGCCTTTGAACTATGTTTTTGGTGCTTTCATATCATTTTTCATTCAGTTTCACTGACTACAAGATCAGAAAACCACAAAAGAGAAAACAAGTTGGAAATGATAAGATGAGTGCGAGGACAAGCTCTAAAAATGAATGTATTTGTGTGAATAAATGTATATAAATAAATGAATGTAAAAAATAGAAAACAGAACTTTTACTTCAAGATACTTAATATATAATTAACAAAGATATAATTAATAATTTTAACACTGAGGTCCAGTTAAAAAATAATTCATGTTTTTAATAATGATTCTCTTACTGAAGCTAACACTACTTAAAGTCCAGCACCTGCATACATAAACACATATGTATTGAATTTAGCACCTAGAGTGGACGTACAGCCCCATCCCCCCACCACACACACACACACACACACACACACACACCACACACAGAGAGAGTCTCTCATCTGTCCGACTTTCCTTAGCAACAGAGCTTTCATCATGGCCTGAAAGAATCGCGCATGTGAGATGCCCAGCATTTCTGTCTCTGGTCATAAGGTCTGCCTGCTTTGAATGCTTAAGCATCATCATCATGTTGATCCAGTTACCTGTAAAGTGTGTGTGTAATCACACTTAAAATCTGCAGACTCTGAGGGTTTAAGGAATATAAACACAGAGACATGCACACATGAAACACTACTGAGATCAAGATCCCATAAGTGGAGTGTATGTTATGCTGTATCAATTTACACTGAGAGAAGCAGAGGCCGATCCATCTGGTAAATGTATCTCATATAATCTCTCTATCAGCATATACGTAGAAGGAATGGCGACGTGTTCTCTGTACTTTACTACCAGCTCTATTTCTTTTTACTATTTCTAAAAATAACCATAATTTCCAAATAAACCCTGATATATTCAGTTTGATTATTACCTTAAATATCTGTAGTCCACCTACGCGAAACTCATCACTTTCACTTCACCGCTCTGCTTTTTAAATGCTGCAAATCCTAACCGTAAAATTCCAGATTCCCGCTTTTCCAGGGCATGTCTTCATTCTGATAGTCAAAGGTTTTCTGAGGCGCTGGGAATCTTGACAGATGTGGGCTGGTAGGGAGGAATCTCTCTTTTTCAGTGCCATAAGAGAAAATGTTTTCATTTAAGTAGAAGCTTACATTAAAAAAAGTCTTCTAATAAATACACTACACTGTAAAAAATGATCGTGATTTTAACGGTAAAAAACTGTGAAAATGCTACGGTAAAAACCTGTTACATGGTTAACGGAAAGTTCCTGTAAATTTACAGGGAAAAACCGTAAACTGACGTTCCCAGAATTCCCTGCGTTCCATTTCAAATTCTGTTTGAATTTGACGTTTTTTCTTTGAAATAACTATGTTTCTTCTTAGTTTTTTCTTATCAGTTATGTTTATTAGGGTTGTATGTTACATTTAATGTTGTTAAATTAATGTTTATAGCATATGTCAGTTTAATGAGTCTCACCATGATGGTGTTTAGTGCTTGTGTGAATGACACTGTGCACCTTCTGTATATACTATTGTTTAAAAGTTGCTTGTGATGGGCTTTGCCTCATCATGTGACTTTCTCATCATCACCTGCATTTGGTGGTTATCAGTGTATTTCAAAGGAACAAAACAGATTTCAGTACTTTAATAGGTTGGTATATTAAGATTATATCAGTTAAAGAAATTACGGTATTTAACTGTAAATTTAAGTTAAAACCGTAAAACCTAAAACGTTGCTACCGCATTTTTTACGGTAGAATTCTGGCAACCACAGCTGCCAGTTTTTTACCGTAAATTTGACAGATTTTTTTTACAGTGTAGAGTTCAAAAGTTTTTCAAAGAAAAAACTTTTTTTTTAATGCAAAGATGCAGTTCAGAGATATTATTACAATCTAAAAAATTTATTTTATTTTACTTTATTTAAATATTATTTTATTTTATTATTATTTTCTATTATAATATATTTTAAAATGTAATTTTACCATTACTTCATTCTTCAGTGTCACACGATCCTTCAGAAACCCTTCTAATATGCTGATTTGCTGCTCAATAAATGATTACCACTGTTGATTGTTATTGTTTAAGACAGTTGCTTAATGTTTTATGTAGAAAATGCGATTATTTTTTTCAGAATTCTTTGATAAATAGAACATTCAAAAGAAAAAAACATTTATTTAAAATAGAAATATTTTGTAACAATGTAAAAGTCTTTACTTTCACATTTGATCAATTTAATGCATCCTTACTGAGCCCAAACCTCTATAAGTGGACACTGTAAGTAGCTAAGTTTGACATTATTATAACCTACTCTACCATTTCAGTTTTACAAACTATACGTTATGTATACTAAGAAATAACTGAATATATTCCTTATGATGCTAAAAAGTGTATCTAAAAACAAATTTGTAATAATTGTTTTTGTATAATACTCTATAAAAGTTCATGCTTCCATTTTTACAAAAAAAAAAAAAATTGTCTAAACTTTTTTTTTTTTTTGTCTAAACTTCCAACTGGTGTAATTGTTTTAGACTCTTTTCTCAGCGTGTCACCAATATATGAGAAGCCCATGAATACTGAGTCTTTATAGTCGAAAACAGTCCAGGACACCCATGTACAGATGAGAAAGATGGGAGGCCCTTATACTCAGGTGTGTTACAGCTGCACAGGTGTGCTGCAGACAGATCAGAGACTGGCGGTTGGAGGGAAGAGGGTCTGCGCAAACAAAGAGAAGAAGGATCCTACAACATCACAGACGATCACACTCACACAGTTCCCTATCAGTGATCCACTGCACCTGCTCAGGAAAATGTAAGCAACCTTTACCTCTTTATACCAACTCTCTCTGTCCTTCACTCCAGCCTGAGAAGTGTGCACTAGAGTTGAGAGCTGGCTGAGGGTCTTTGGCTGGTCACTGCTGTTTGAATGCCTATCCGGGGTCATTTGAAGTGCTCTGACCTTAAACCCCTTACACTCAAACATGTGGTGGAGAAACACGGCTGTGTCTTTCCCAGGGCCTCTCTCATGCTATCTCTCTCTCTTTTATCTACAAGTGTTATTTAAAGCAGGACACCCCAGGGACTTTTGAAATGTTCTCCTCTCATTGGGACACTAGAAAACAAAGTAATGATTTGTGGTTAATTATATGAGCTGTAAATAATATCATCTCATCGTAAAGAGTGTCTTGTGGTCTCTTCCAAGAATCCAACAAACAAGAGAGAAATGATTAACTGATGGCAATATTTATCAATTCCATATGAAGCCATATACTGGAAAACAGATTTTTACTCACACTGGGGTACCAATATGCCAGCATTATTTATATACTAAAATATATATATTTTATATTTAGCTTTTATTTTTACATTTTTAGTTTTCATTTTAATTTAAGTTTGAGTAATTTTATGTCTTTTTTTTCTTAGCTGATTTTCTCCATAGCTTTGATATTTTTATTTCAGTTTTGGTTTTAGTACTTAAACTTATAGCGCTTAAACATTTCTGATTTTCATTGTCTAATTTTTAAAAGGTTTTTATCTAATATTTATTTTATATTACCAAAAATGTTCACTCTTGTGTGACTTTCGATATAAAAAGATGGTATTTTGAAGAATGTTTGAACTGTTTTTGGCTATACATAAGCCGTAAAAAAAAAAAAGTTGAGCCAACTTAAAATTTTAAAGACCCCCTGTAGTCAAATATTTTATCTCTTAAAACTTATCTTTGATCATCAAAATTACATATTTAAATGTTTTGTCTTGTGAAAATAATTTTCTCATGCCTTAAAATAGCTTGAATGTAACTCAACACCCTTGCCTCATTTACTACGCTGATCTATATGCAAATTAGCCCCGCCTTCACTCAGTCGCAGCAGCCAGAACCTCCTGATCCACTGAACTGTAGTAAACGCAAAACAATGGCATACATGGATAATGACTGATAAAAAAAGGTTTTTACTAGCGGACAACTACAGTGAATACTGTAACATTCGTTAAAGTTACTTACTTGACGATGTTGTGTCCTCAAAATGCCATTAAGACTGAATGCAGCCGTTTGTGATTCTTAATTCGGGCCCACGAGCAAGGCGTGTGAAGTGCAGACACCGATGCGGGAGAGGTGGGTCTGACTGTGGGCTACTTTTGCACTGTTGCCGTGGGTTATAATGCAAGTTAGCGGTTCTAAATTCACATCGAACCACGGCTTCGTGGGTTTTTTGCTCTAATTTATGTTTGGTTTTGTGCTGGTATTGGTATATTTTGCATGCTAGTGATAGGAATCGATCCCTTGACGTGATTGGTTACTGGTTTGTGACGTAGCAACCCGAGGGCTGTTTCAAGCTGTATTTCTGGGTCAGCCATTGAGAAACTACAGTTTTAAGAAGAAAATACTCAGCAATGGTGTTGATTAATGGACTGACACATGGTTTGTCTAAAAGCATATTAAAAACACAACATAGCCAAATAAACAACATAAAAAACTTGATTTTCACTACAGGGGGACTTTAAGGCAACCAGCTTCAGCCGATTTTTGAGCTCACTCAACTTATGTTTGTATGAGATTCTCAACTTTTTGTTGTATAAACAAGTTGAGAAAACTCAAAAATCTGCTGAAGCTGGTTGCCTTAATTTTAAGTTTAACTTTTATTTATTTTTTACAATGTGGGGTCCAAAACAATACTAGATCTCATTGACTTTCACGGACATACATACATACATTAACAAAGAAACATTTATGTAATGCTTGGAACAGCAATAGGGTGAGTAAATTCTGATGACAGAATTTTTCATTTTTGGATGAACTATAGCTTTATAATATCAAAAACAGCCTAACTTTAAGGGTGTGAGAGAGTGTGTAAAAAGATAATGAAAAACTACATTACTAAATGTTTGGTGAAATTGGTGCAATCAATCGTGATTAACAGTACACAAGGAAAAAAATAAATAAAAATGAAGTACGACGAATGCGTAGAAAATTCCGCCTTTACGGAAGGGTGGACGAGGAGACACCACCCCTCACAATGTAGAGCGCTTTGAGTGCTTAGAAAAGCAGAAAAGCGCTATATAAATGTAATGAATTATTATTATTATTATTACATACACTAAGTCAAAATGGGCCCTGATTGCTTTAACATCCAAATCATTTGTGCCATTTCAAAGCTGCCTTTCCAATATTATAGACTGGGAAAAACAAGAACTTCTGACATTGCATTCATAAAGAAGCTCTCATGATTAAACTCTTTGCCCTGCACTGAGCAAAGGAAGCAAACACACTAATGTGGTGTGTGGTAAAAGGGTGTTGGAACGAAGGAAGGATGATCGGGTTGCAGAACAAAAAGGGAAGATAACAGATAGATCTGTTTAAAAGAGAGAAACAAAGAGAGAGAAAGTAATGGATGTTTCAGGGCAGCAGAGACAGTGGTAGATGTTTAGAGGCTGGTGGTTAACCACAACATGTAAGGGGACTTGTTCTCAGAAAAGGATAGATGGAAATAGAGGGAGGCTTTTTATGGTGCATGAAACACCATATTATATCATTTCATCGCTGTGCTGTTCATTTCCTCTGATGCGCGGAGTCTGAGGGGGACAGGGAGAAAACAAGGGGATGGGACTATAAAGATAGAGAGGAATTCCCCCATGTGCTCGTCCTGTGGTCAAGTCCTAACAAGACACACTTTAGTGGGGGGATTAATAACCCTTCCCAGTATACCCCTCAATACTGAATTATAAACACTGGCGACAGTAATGTAGTGCAAAATGGTCAAATGCAATTCTATTAAAAATAATGGGTGACTGTCTCAAGACAGTCTTGATCGTATTCAAAAGCATCTGTTTTTAAACAGATCCAGGCAAATGGTCCAACACAGAGACAAGCTCTTTTGTTCTAGTGAAGAGAAGGGAATTCAAATCAGATGGGCTGGATTGTTTTTACATTTGTGTTTTGTCTGTAAGAATGAGACAATACGTCATGTGTCAAATGTCATATGCAAAACTGAGGATTACTAAATTACAAACTCTGACTACAACAAGTAAAATAAAAAAGTACTGCAAAATATAAAAAATATTGAACGTTTAAAATTATAAAAAAATATGTATTTGATCATTTTAACAAATTTAATTAGTGATTAAATATTCAATAGATACAAAACCTACTAAATAGAGATTTTGACATATATGAAGTATATTTTTAGATTTAAAATCATTTAGATTTTAGTATTACAAACAACATTCAATAGAAAAAATAAAATCATTTAAAACTAGGGAGTCTTTAATAGAATTTTAATACCATTTTAGATTTTCATTTTTAAATTAATAATAACAAAAAAAGGCTGTTCAAAACTTGATGGCATGTAAATATATTTATAAATAATGAAAAATCTAGTCTATAAAACACACACACACACACACACGTTTGTTTTTGTGAAAAGTGGGGACATCCCATAGGCGTAATGGTTTTTATACTGTACAAACTGTATGTGCTATTGCCCTACACCAACCCTACACCTAAACTTAGCCCTCACAGGAGACATTGTGCATTTCAACTTTCCCCCAAAAAACTCACTCTGTATGATTTATAAGCGTTTTGAAAAGTGGGGATATGGGGTAATGTCCTGAAAAGTCACCTTTGCCATAAAAACGCATGCACGCACACACACACACACACACACACACAGCATTAGACCACTATTAGGAAGTGATATGATTTAATCTAGACCTTAAAATCTATCCAGATATGAAACATGGGTTACATTAAAACACACAATCTTCCAATATTTTCAGTCTAAATCTTACTGTCCCCTCCAGCTGAAGGACTAAACGTGGTGATGTAATATCTGAATGAGTGGCATCTCATCTGGCTCACGCACACATCTGTCCCTCTACCAGCTAAATGACTCAAACGCATATAAATACACATGCTAATTAAATATGATAGTTTAAGAGGGGCAGTCGTAGCCACTCTGTAGGGTTACACCCACAACCTACAACCTATATCTGCAACAGAGAGGGTTGTGGTGACAAGCCATCATTTCAGCGGTTTTCTTTCATTTGAAAGCTAGTGGAGTATGCAAGCTCAACTCAATAGAAGACCTATTTTTTCTTTTCTGTAATGGAGCGTGCCATCATCAACCAGAGCCACCTCCATACAGGATTTCCCCCACTGAACTTATTATAGACCTACAGCAGCCTATAAAACCAATGCAGCTATATTCAAACAAAACAGAAGCTGATATTATTATCATACCTTAAATGTAGGAGTGATTTTCTGTGTGTATAGAATGCAAGATTTGATGATGATCAGGGTGGTGAGAAAGAGGTTTAGGTACCTGTCAGCATCTCCCTGGCCAGTAGAGGTGTTACGCTGCAGACTTTCCCGTACCACTGCCATTCCATCCGGTAAGCGGTTCAATCGTCGTGTATACAGACTCAATCCCCCATCCGTCATGTACCTAAGAAAACACACACACACACACACACACAGAGCGATCCTACATTACTCATCCAATTAAAAGAGTCAAACGAAAACTGGACAAAGGACATTCAAAAGCAAAGAAACTGTTCACAGATACATTATAGCCACTGACTAATGAAAACCACAGTTTAGTTAGGTCTCATATACTTTGCAATTAAAAATAATTAAAATAATAAATAATACTACAGTCATTAATCCAAAAGAAAACACTAATCAACAAAATATAATGGTATATAATATAACAATAGATCATAACTCTTCGTTATCTAGACCACTTTATCTCACATATTAACTGCTAAGCAAATCAATTGATTGCTAATAAATACGTAAATAAATACTGCAGTCATTAACCCAAAACAAAGCACTAAATAAAAAATATTATGTAATATGACAATAAGTCCTGAGTAAAGAAATTAAATGATTTTTTGATCACAATTTTTTACAAATTTCTTAAAGCAATTAATGTCAAAGAACTCTATATTATCTAGATAATTTAAATATATTATTATATTATTAAATATTTGCTGCTAATGCTGGTCAGCATATCATACCAATATCAATAAATAAATAAAAAGAACAATGCAAAAAGGAAATGAAAAATGTTTCTTTTTTTTTTTTCTAAAGTTTTAGGGGAAATGGGATGTTTAAGGGGGGAAAAAATAGCAGCAAAACTAGTAATGAACATCTCAGTCAAAACGTTAAAACAGTCTTTCAACTAATAGAGCCCTCATGACATTTAACCCTACGCTGGTTTAAATCAGGCAGCAGGAAGTGTGTGTGTGTGTGTGTGTGTAGCATGAGGTTAGTGGGGTCAATGATTCACAGTCGCTCCGAAAAAAGGAAAATGATCCATAATGTCTTCAGACAATCACACATACATGAACAAAGATCACCCATACACATATACACATAATATTCTTGTACAGATAATAAAATGCACCCAACAATGTGTAACAACCATCAGCTAAATGCTACTGTCCAATAATACTAGATGTGTGCCTGCAGTCTTCCCTCCAGCAACATCACTCATGTCTTTATCCATTCATTCAATTCACACACATCTATAAGGTTTAGATGGGTGAAAGAGCTACCTGGAGAAAAACAAACCCTCACATAACTAAAACAAAATCGGATACTCTTCCAAATATTTGCCCTGTCACTAGATTCCTCGCTGCTCGCAGTCACTCACTCTGCTACAGTTCCCACTGGACACTGGAATAAACTCCCCAGTCTTCATGCCCAACTGACTCACTCAAGGTAAGACAGTTGTGTGTCTGTTAGTGTGTGGTTATGAGTCAGTACAGTGCCTCTTTGTGTAAAATACTGTCACATCATATTGAGAACGAGCTGCTGGAATACTGTGGCTTTATAGTTAGTTTGCCAAACACCTCCAGACAGCTAACGGTGCAACATCTCTGCTCAGACCACCTCCACATACCTCCGACTCTCAATTTCCCTCCATATTTCTGTATGTAGTATGTAGGTGAATCTCACTAAAAATGTCCAGGTTATATTTCACCATAAACTCTTAATTGTCATGAAACCAAAATGCTTAAAAATGTGCATGTAAAAAAGTATTGCTAGGACATAGTACAATAAAATGCATGAATATAATATAATAATAAATGCATTAATGCTTCAAAAATAATGTAACAAATGTAAAAAAAATATTTGCTCTTGGTACTACTAAGAAAATGACACTAAACAGAAATAGACCTAAACCTCTAAACTTAAATGTAATTTCTTTAACTTTTACAAATCTCTAAAAGCATTAATGGTCACATGATAACAATAATACAAGTTAACAACAATGACTGACATACCTTTCAGTGTTAAAAATCCATCAGATGTTTAAGACACAGGTGAGATCCGGTGGGAAATACACACTCTGTCAGGTGTTTGTTTGCATTAGAGTGTGAGGTTATGAATATGTTTTGCATGCGTTTCTCTAGTGCTGGAGTATATTCTCTGTCTCTACTCTCATGTATGTGAGTGGCTACAGTTTGTGCCGGTTCGCTGGACTGTTTGGTGAAGAGGGAGGAGGCTAAACCAACCACCCCCTTCCCCAAAACACACACACACACACTCATATAAACACAACCCCCACCCCATGAACAAGAAAGCCTGGAGGGGTTTTGGGAGAAGGGCAGCACACGAGGGGAAGAAAGAGGGGGATGAGAAAGAGAAAAGGAACAGGAAAGAAAGTTAAGAGGAGAGTTGATGAGTTGATAAATTGATGATACAGATTCAATGTCTGAGTCTGACATTTGAAAGGTAAAAGGGCTGATCACTTTTAAAGGAAGCATGGCTGCAAGAAGTTATTTATTAACATTTTTATATATATTATGCATTTATTTATATATATTTACGTTTAATTATAAATATTTAAATGAAAGATTGAGATATATATATATATATATATATATATATATATATATATATATATATATATATATATATATATATAGTCATGAAAATTATATGAAAATAACTTTATTAAAATTTTAAATAAATCAATAAATTATATTATATTATATTAAGTTAAGAATTAAAATTTAAATAATAATAAAAAAATGACTGAAAAAAATATCCATTACACCAATCAGGTTTAATTTGATCTATGCTAAAGATAATTCATCATATTTTTTCTGGTAAAATCTGGGTGATATATCAAGGAATAAAAATGATTTCAATAAATACAAATATTTAAAAAATTGAAACGGATACAATTCAAATGCAAAACAACATGAAATATAATGATAGTTTAAAATGATCTTTTTAAAATCCCAAAAAACTGAATATGAGAAAATCCATTTTTAGACAATTTTCTAATTGAATTCACACCTTAAAACGACGAAATGTGTGTGTGTGAGTGTGTGTGTATGTGTTTCTGTATAAACAAGACCTGATGATATAAAGCATTCATGATCTGACAGCTACTGTATAATGTGTGTTTGGAGAGGAACATCAAGGTCTTAGCATGTGTTTTCTGACCTACTAAAGCAAAACCATTGTATTTGTTAACAAAAACCAGCATAACTGCGCAAATACCAAACAAACTAAAAGCTATAAATGCCTTCAGACTATGCTATACACAAACTTTAACAAGTGACATGATTTACAGCATTTCCAACATTTTTCAGATGATTATTTGCTTTACAGAAATCTCAGCAGCCTCAGATGCTGTAACCACAATGTCAGTCACATGTCAGCGTCTTTTAACTAAAGAGCATATTCATTTCAGCGTGATGCATATGATGTAATGTGGCAAACCTGTCTCTCCATTATCAAAGTGCTGTCACGAACAGAGGAAGGAGATCATATTAGCTCAACCTGTGTGTGTTAATATATAGAGCAGCCTTGGGTGAAGTCTTTAACCCGTCAGTCCTGATTGGACTGTGAAAACAACCACTTTGAGACCTGGGAAATCTCAAAAGAGCCTCTTTCCATGAGGGATCTGGTCCAAACATGTTAGTGCACTTCAAGATCTATATAGCCCTCCAATAGCAATCTCACTTCCCTCAATGCTCATGACATCATCCATTGTGCAGGAGATCCTCTAGTTTAAGAGACATTTATCAAAGCACACAGGAGATTCCTTTTTTCAGTCAAGTGTCATTGTTAAGGACTTCACATTCAAAATGTCAGATTTACAATAGCACCCAAACGAGTGCAGTAAAAGTGAGCAAAACTGTGAATTTGACAGGTTTTTGTTGCCTGGATTTTGTCAGTCGGTTATTAATGACCATCTAAATAGTGATATTTTGCATCCAGACGTCAGGCTTATGGCCAGGTGTAATTGCAGCCTGTCACCTGGCCTGTTCTCTCTAATCTGGTAATGTTAGAAGCACTAGAACAGTTGGTAGTGTTCAAACCACACAGGAAGACTGTGATTGTGGGGAAATAATAACACAAGAGGTTTAAATTGCACATTATCACAGCCAAGGTATGCAGAGAGCTTGTTTCAGCATGAAGGGGGCGGTAAATCTGCATTACATTGCCCCTTCGATCTGTACACTCAGTACAGAGGAGAACACATGCACTAAAGCTGCTTTTATTATTGCCTAAGGACCAGAGCTGCAAGGTGACAGTATTCATTGCATTTAATGTTCACCTGCATCATTAGATGTCATAACTGTCTCTGAAATACAACTGGATTCAAATCTCCCCCTGAAAATTGACTCAGTGAATCAGGACAATGCTGATTCACAATAATGCCAATGTAAAAACACACAAAGTCCCAAATCCCTCTCTAGTGTCTATCCTGAGCTTCGAAGTAAAGGCAGCAGAGAGAAAAAAATATAAATCCATTTCAGATTAGGGATCGTTTACTCAGAAATTAAAATTGTGCCATCATTTACTCACCCTCATGTTATTCCAAACCTGTATGAATTTCTTTTCATTTTGAAGAATATAGGTAACCAAACAGTTGATGGATCCCACTGACTTCTATAGTATGGAAAAATATACTATGGAAGTCAGTGGCTACCAGCAACTGTTTGGTTACCAGCATTCTTCTTCTTTTGTGTTCACCAGAATAAAGAAATGCATACAGGTTTGGAACAACTTGAGGGTGAGTATATCATTTTCATTTATGGGTGAACTATGCCTTTAAGAGTACCAAAAAAGTCAAACATCCAACGTTATATGATAATATATTAGTGAAATACAATACTATCCGAAGATTAGGGTTAGTTAATTTATTTATTTATTAACTAATAATTTTATTCAGGAGGGAGGCATCAAATAAAATACAATTTAAGACATAACAATACAAAAAAAAAAAAAAAAAAAAAAAAAAAAAAAAAAAAAATATATATATATATATATATATATATATATATATATATATATATTTCAAATAAATGCTGTTTTTTGAACAGCACAACAATGCATAAAAGACTTCTTTCAAAAATAATATATATATAACAAAAAAAAATATATAACTGTATATAAAATAATAATATATATACAACTTCTGAATGGTATATTCTTTTCTGAATTTGTGCATTTACTAAAACAATGCCTCAATGTAAAATTTGGTTAACTCTGCCCAATAGGCTATATTTAATAAGGTAAGCACAAAAACTGTCCTTACAAAGTTATTATACCTTTTTTTTTTTTAAAAAAGCCACTCAATTCCAAGAGGCAAATATTGTCCCAAATTGGAAAAGTAAATTTCTGACCCTAGTCATGCACTGATTTAGAATATCAATATGAAAATGCATTGGACCTAAGAAAACAACATGCAAATTCACATTTAGAGAGCCATATCACCCTCTAGTGGCTGCAATAAAACCACACTACAAATATCCACTTAGGAGAGTTTCACAGAAAGCATGATCCATTTGATACGTTTTATGCCATATGGTAATGTACACATTTATGAACATGACAACGCTCATTACGGTAAACTGACCTGATCTTTAATAAAGATATTACACCAAATCTGATTCCTTTAGGCACTTTACAAATTACAATTTTAAAAATCTGTGAATAATAATCAAGGACCAACAAAGAATTACCACTTGTGTAAATTACGCTGTGTACCTTTAAATTGTCTTTTAATTTTCCTTTCATCTCCACTTAAAGTGGGTCCCAATGAAGTCCATTATATGGAGAAATGTTTTCATCAAAAACCTTAATTTCTTTTCGACTGAAGAAAGAAAGAAATGGACATCTTGGATGACATGGGGGTGAGTAAATTATCAGCAAAAGTTTTTTTTAAAAGTGAACTAATCCTTTAACTACCTACTGAAAACGCCCATCATTATCAGCTATTGGAAAACCCCATTAGTCATCCGTCTTAACCAATGCCAATCATCTTCACACTTACCCGCTGGTCAACTCATCAGAGCGGGCGTTCTTAGCCAGCACGTCTCCATCACTCATGTAGCCGCTCATTTCCAGCCCCACACCTGCCAACTCCAGGTCCTCCACCCTGTCTCCCAGCTCCAGGCCACAGAGGGCACTGCCACGCGCTGCCAGCTGCTTCCGTAGAGGAGCCTGGTACAGATACCGGCCCTGGCCGGACGCCACACCTCCGCTGCGGGACTGATACCCGTTACCAACCGAAGGAGCATCTCCTGCTTGTAGACGGGGGCTGGACTGGCCCATGCGACTGGCCCAGGACAGGGGCGCAGGGCGAGATGCCATGCTGAGGATGCTGCGACTGCTCATTTCAGTAGTAACGCTACCATCAAAAGTGGTCTCCAGTGTGCTGAGAGAGAAAGAACATTGAAAATTCAAGTCAATATAAAATCAAATTCATATGACCTTTTTAAAAGCTAAAATGTACCATGGTATCAATAGTTATACCATGGTACATGTGGCTTGTATCAAGTTTTACCAACATTTGTAGGCTCTTGTAGTATAGTTAAATCCAGGAAACCAGTTACCATGATATTTTTCACCAAAACAGTATTCAATTACAATATTTACTTAACTTATAATATGAGGAAAGGTTTTATGCATAGTATTGAGGAATTGTACCCAATATCCTGACACCTCAGGAAACAAAAATGCCTTGCTGCTCTCATTTTGCCCTAAAATGGACTTTTTAAGCAGTTCACAATTACAGCATGATGCCATCATAGCAATGCAGTCTGGGTCAAATCAGATGAATAATCAAAAAAGAGGAACAAAGGAGTTTTTAAGAATAGATATGGAAAGAGCTTGGTGGAGCTGGTGGACAGACTCTATTCAATTAGTCATTTACAGTTAAAAGAGTCAAGCTGAGGAAGGAATGGCTACTTGTTACTGTCTCAAAAGATAAAATACTGTGAGAAAAAAAAGTGGGCTTTTATGGCAGCCTGTGTCTTTGCCAGTTGAATTGGGGAATAATATGCTTTTCCCTCACTGTTAAAGCTTCACGGTTCACCAAAGAACCGTCTTCTTATCTTAGCTGCTTTCTCTCTGAAAGTTCTCCTGCTACATTAGACTGTGAAAAGTAAGAAATAGATGCATCTACCTGTGTGTGATTTGCGTCCCCCGCAAACTTGACATGGTCTCTTCTAAATTCTGCCGTAGGTCAGCAATATTTTTGACAGTCCTCAGACGTCTGGCCTCTGGATCTTCACCTGAAAATAGGGCATTCATTTTCACTTTTTAATATCATATATCAGTATTTAAACACTGTTCAACAGTTTGGGTAAGATTTATTTTTCAAATAAATGCTCTTCTTTTGAATTTTCTACTCCTCAAACAATGCTAAGTATTGTTTTCAACACTGACTGCCAACAATAAAGGTTTCTTGAGCAACAAATCGGTGAATTAAAATGATTTCTGAAGCATCATGTGACAATAAAGACTGGATTAATGGCTGCTGAAATTCAGCTTTGCCATCACATGAATAAAATTATTCTATACTCAACTAGGCTGCATTTATTTGATCAGAAACACAGTAAAAATTTAGTGTAAAATTGCTTGCTTGATTTAAACTTCAGAACACCATCATAAATATCAAGTCTTCTTAAAAAAAAATTTATATTTTGTCTAAATGGTGCATTGATTATTATAATTACCAACAGGAAAAGGTCTTAGACTATCAGATTAATGTTGTACTCTTCATCAGATATGAAATGAACAGGTTACCTGACAGGTCCTCGGTAGAAGACTGGTTGATCTTACTGAAGCTACTGGAGTCACTACTACAACATCCAGAGCTTG
Source organism: Barbus barbus (assembly GCF_936440315.1). Lineage (NCBI taxonomy): Eukaryota > Metazoa > Chordata > Actinopteri > Cypriniformes > Cyprinidae > Barbus > Barbus barbus. Next base: position 9,679,800 of record NC_136730.1, read on the forward strand.
GGATTGTGCCAGTGTTTCCATCTGCCTCATTCTGAGACCTAAAATCACAGGGGTTAAAATTAAAAAAAGATGTCATTAATGTAGATGCATACACATTTTCTGTGACATTCTAGTCAGCAGAAGTCATGGCCTGACTAAAGGAATCCTTTATGGAAAACAAACACAGGGCAACGCATCTGTTTCAGAGAAAATAACAGTCAAACGCTTCACAGCTGAGCCTGACGGGGAGTCATGCACACGTGAGCACGCATGCACACTTACTACAGCCATTCACAGTGAGTTTTACAGTGGCAGTCTCATAAACTAAATACAAATTAGTATCATTCTGCTTCTGTTTTGGCATGAATCCATTTTATTTATCTGTCTATCTGATATGTACTACATGCATAACATGCATGCATTAAGATTTCACAAGATTTTTTATTTTTCAGTACAAAACAATATCATCTTGTGTTATGTTGTTAGTATGTTCTTTAGCATGTTTTTAGAATGATGGTACAGTATGTGATTATGTGAGAGATTTGCAAATTGCTATGTGGTTGCTGTTTTTTTGTGGTGCTTTCTAGCAGTCTTATTTTAGTATTATTTATATTCTATTTTAAATCTTCAGTATTCATTCAAATTTTTGTTTTGTTTTAGCAATTTGTCACTTTATTAGCTTTTTTAAACATTTTTATTTCAGTTTTAATTCTAGCAATTTTAGTAGTTCAAATTAAACTTATTTTAGTTAGTTGCTAAGGTAACATTTCTAACTTTCTTTTTTCTTCCTTTGTTTGGACTGCATTTGTGAGAAAAGAAAAGTGAAGCTATGGCTTTTTTTGGAGTATCAATTTTAGTTAACAGCAAAATACAGATTAAATCTCATTTTAACAAACCTATTTCAAACCATATTCATATCCGTATCACAGGATTTGAATTAAAAATCACTTTGAAAAATCAGAAATGTGTTTGAATAGTCCAGTGGTAGTTTATTATTACTCATATACTGTTTTGAATTAGTGTTTATTTTTATGTTTTTAATGTGAGTTTATTGCCATTAGTTTTATTTCTATTTTTATATATGTTATATTTCTATTTAGATTGAATTTGCTTTATTTCAGTTTTATTTTAGTAACTTAGCACTTCTGCTTATTTTATTTCAGTTTGTTGCCAAAGCAACATATCTCATTTTACAAGTTTAAGTTTTTCCGACTAATATTTATATTTAGTATTATTTTTATAGCTTTTTTATTGCTTAGATTTTTTATAGCTTTGTTTCAATTAACAAAAACTATTTTTAATTGTTCAGTTTCAGTTAACAGGGGGAAAAAAAAAAAAAGGTTACTTTGTTACTTACTGGTCCAAGTCAAAAGACCCCCCTATGATCTCTAGATCTGGCTCGAGTTTCTCCTTTGATCTAAATCTGTATTTTGGCCTGTTTTAAAATCCTCCAGCTGAAAATCCCAGAATGAGTCTCACCTGTACATGAAGGGTGCTACGGTGGCTGTGTTCGGGTGGTTGTACTGCTGCTGTGGCTGAGGCAGCTGCACACTGACTGTGTTGCAGGCCGTGGATTGCGTTCCGTTGGCCACCAGGGCGGCGCTATGGTGTCCTTTCCCCTCAGTGGAAGCCAGGCTGGACGAGGACGAGGAATGCCGGCTGTCCCTATGAAGTCCCAGACCCCCTCCGAGACGCATACTGCGGGGCCTCTCATTGTCTTTACCGCCGAGGGGCAACACTGAACTTTTTACTGCTCCATTTCCAATGTTTTTACTTCCTGGTTTTGGAATTCCGCTTTGCACAGGGGCAGGGCTATCTTTCTTGGTACCGCCCACTTTGCCACCTTTGGGTATGAAGCTGGCGATCTTGGAGGCTTTCCTGGGCTCTGCCTCGGATGGAGCAACTCTGCTTGAGGGATCAACTTCCTCCTTAACTTCCTCTTTGATCTCTACCTTTTCTGAGGATGGGACACGCCTTGACCCCTCTTTCCCATTTTTGTCTTTTTCTTTAGCTCGTTCTTTTTCCTTTTCTTTATCTACAGTTTTATTTGAGGCTTTTTTCGCCGTGAGCGCCCGGCTAAATGTCCGTTGCGCAATGCCCTTTAGTGCAATCTTTGGGCTGCTGGTTGTCATCGTAACGGCACTCAACCCGTTTGTGGGTCTGACATTACCATCCACTTCCTCAATGGGTTCTGTATTGGAACCAGCCTCGACTCTTTCTAAAACCAAACTGGCATCTTTTCCTCCTGTCGGTGTAACGGCACCCTCTGCTTGCGTGGATGACTTGGAGCCTCCTTTGCTGTTAAAAAGTTTGAGTTTCTCCAGCATGGACTTCTGAGGCACAGCTTTCGGTGGCGGCTCTGCAGGCACGGGCTGCTTGGCTTGGAGATCTGGTTTGATGGAAAGCACCGTGGAGGTAGCGGTGGAGGTAGCAGTGTGCTTGGTGCTCTGAGATTTGCTTCTCCAGGGTTTGCTACTCGAGTTGGGCTGGGGGATGGCTGATGATGAAGATAAAGATGCCACAGTGCTGGTACTAACAGAGGTACAGGCGGACGCCAGGGATGACAGAGTGTGCTCAGTCACGCCTTGTGAGGAGACACTCTCTGATGATTCTGGAGAGGAAACGACATGAGGGGTGACGGTGAAACACAGGAAAATAAGAGAGACAAGATAAAACAGTCATGGAGAAAGTTGGACTGCATATGTGAGAGAAAGAGTGAACAAAATAGCAGATCATTCAGTACAGGAATATAAAATTGAATTAAAATCAGATTTTGTATCCTCTTAAAATCAGAAATGTGTTTCAGTTTGAAAGGTCAAATGTTATTTTAGTTTATATAATATTCCTGGTCAAGATGAGCAGTAAAATAAAGAAATATATATATATATATACATGAATACATGAAACCCCCAGAGCAAATGAACACAAAATTAAGTTACATTTACATCTATGCATTTTTGCAGACAGACCGCATCGATATATGTCTGAAATCCAATCAAAACAGTCTGATCAGATGTCATGTGGTTTTTCATAATTATGGAACACATATCATCATATATGAGAAAGTCTCTTGGTACTGCGCTGACACATACATCAGTACTATAGCAACAGATACAACAACAACACTGATGAACAGTCAGCCCTAAAGATCACATCTCAAAACCAAACAGATGTTGTGGAAAAAGAACCTGGGAACCAGGGAAATAAAGCCAAAATTAAAACAAATTTAATCAAAGGCTACGGAAAACGGGAGAAAAGTTTTGAACGTTTATCCGGAGATGAATATTGAAACTGTTCTCCCTGGCCATAAAAGGCTAGTTACTCCTGAGCTAATGTTATTCTAATAGTGAGCAGCACACAGCCGACTGAGATCCATTCTAAACTGTTTACACTAACACAACGAGTAAGACTTTAATGCCCATTCAAACACTGGAGGCCAAATTTAGCTATTGTGCTCTGCGTGACATACACAATGAAAACTTCCCTTAAATAATTGACATGAAATATAAATCATACCAAAACAGAAATGTTAAATAATGCATGAAAATCTATAATTAGCCAGTGTTAACTGATGAAATAAACATATGCATTTTAGCACAACAGAGTTATAAAAAGTCTTTGAAAACAAACAGTAAAATTAGCCAAACCTTGCAGAATGACATGTATCGCTCATATGAAATAGACTAAAAGTGTAAATTATAATCATCGAAAATGTTCCTCTTCACTGTAGTAAAAAAAAATCTGTTTATAAAAAGCAAACAAAAACATAAAAATTAAAGTGAAATCAGAATGTTATCCGTCTCTCGTTCACCTGGCAGGTCCATTTGTTAAAATGAGCTGGTTCCAGCGTCAGTCCAGCCTGTAGAGTCTCAGTAGTCGAGGAGCTACACTGCAAATAAAACACTAACTGCAAACACTGGCGAGTTCTTGCACAGAAACCCCGCTGTCCCTCTGTCCAGCCCCCTCCCTCTGAGCCTCTAGATCACGCTCAACACACTCGCTCTGTCAGCTGGCCGGTGGTCCAGACCCAGAAAAAAAAGACCTGAAGTGGCCAAAAACTGTAAACAAAAATCTAAAACATCTGAGCATATACTAATGCTGCATATTACAAATGAGATCAAAAACTAAAGGTTTATCCCACTGAGTGCCTAGTCGGAGTGCTGGATGTTTCTCACAGCTACATTATGCACTGATATAATATTACATAATATTAGCTACAAACTTCTGGTAAGCACTTGTTAAGACTGCATGTAAAGGTTTTGACTAAAAATCAACTGATTACATTCAAATGTTTTATTATTTTTCAGGTTCAGCGTTTATCTGTATTTTATTAAACGTTCTGACATGGGGGGAAAACACTGTTCTCATCTCATTCAGTTTGGCATTTAATGAGCGGCACAGAAACAAAGCAGCAATTAGGAAGTGATTAAGGTCCAATTAGCCATGCCAGCCAGAGAGAAGTGGGTCAGACCACTAATGACTTCCAATAGGTAGAGAGAGGAAATAGAGGGGCTGAGAAGGGTATAGGTCGGAAAAAGACCTTTGTTGAGAAAAAGAGAAAAAGTGAGCAGTTGCTGTCCAGAAACAGACCATATGACAATGAACTGCAAAACTTTGGGCAGAAATAATCTCGCTGTCGCCCTCATGTCATTAGGAAATGCTAGAGCAACTTTCTGCCCTCAGGGTTTGTGGCCCCTCTCAGTTCCGCTTAACGTACATATTTAAGTGATTATTTCTCCACGGCAGAATAACAGCTATCATTAGTCTCAGATGACCACGACCACCCCACGAGATCCCACCAATAAACACATCATGCCTGTTTCATATGGCACCTTGTCAGTTTTTTTCCCTCTGTTATTAAATACAGTCATCACGTGATTGTAAGAAAATTCCAATTGTTATTGGTCATATTTTTATCTTGTATTCATAATGTAAACATGCCTGATTAGCCTAGCATTTCAAGAAGCCAATATTATAATATACACATATACAGCAATTGCTGTAAATAAAGGCTTAAAAACCACATGGACCATACGGTAATTCTTCACCCAAAAATTTAAATTTTACTCATTTTACTCACTATCACGTTGTTCCAAACCTGTATCATCTTCTTTATTCTTCTTTCTTCATATCCAGTTCCATTGTAATTTTTTGGCCATACAATAGAAGAACCAGTGGGAACTAAAAATACCTTTTTTTCCCTCTCCATGTCCCACAGATGAATGAAAGTCATACAGGTTTGGATCAACATAAGAGTGAGTAAATGATGTTAATTTTTTTTGGATAGACTATCCCTTTAATAGAAAAATGACGTAATGTATAAAAAGTTCCTCTTCAGGAACTCGAGCTGCGTCCGAAGACGCTTTGCATCCGGGAACGCCTTCAGCGTAACTGGCTCTGAATACAAGTGAAATCTGTCCAATGGATTGGCGAGACGTAGCGGGCGAGTTGACGTAATGAGCAGCTGGTACAAAAGCACGTGCGGTGAAACCGGCGTCAGCTTTCTGTCATTCAGCTAGCGCTCTGTGTCTCTGTGAGTCATATTTGCACCCTCAGACGAGGGTGCTTTCGTCAGCGTTCCCCGGGGCGCTGGCCCCGCTTCTGCCGAGGCGGGGCGGCGGTGACGCTTGTGGGGTTCGCAGCACGATCTGATGGAGGGATTGGAGACGAACGAGTCTGTATCTCCGTCCTCACCCGTCAGATCCGATGACCGCTCCCCGAGATCGGAAGCCCGCCGTGCGGATTCTTCCCCTCGGGCAGCAGCCTCTGCGTTTCTCTTGTCTTCCTCAGGCCTTGACACGGGAAACGTCGAAAACTTTGCGCCCTCTCTTTTGCCCCAATATGAGGAGCTTGTGGAGGTGGTCACTCGTGCCGTGGCCAAGTTGAATCTCGACTGGCCGGCCGAGTGTCATGTCGAACCGCAGAGAGGAAAGTTGGACAAGCGCTTTCTGCGGTTTAAGACTCCATCTCAACATCGGAGCCTGCCTTTTTTTCCCCGACCTCCACACTGAGGTGTCGAGGTCGTGTGGAAAACCTTTCTCTGCCCGCCTCTTCGTCCCCTCATCGGATTACTACGATAATGTGATGGGAACGAGTGAGCGCGATTACAGAGCGATGCGAGTTATCTGTCCCCCGATGCGGCATCGTCTCTGAAGGCTCCGACCCTGCCTACCAAGCTGCTGCGCACTTCGTCGACGCTTGTGGGTAAGGGGTACCTTACCCACAGCAGGTCAGGCTGGCTCGTGTTGCAGGCATACCAGGCTGACCTGCTCAAGGAGTTAGATGAGGGCGAGGGATTTAGATCGGAGGTTATTACCGAACTCCACTCTGCGCCACCAAGGAGACTATGGCAGCTCTGGTGGCGGCGGAGAGGCATATCTGGTTGACCCTGTCGGACATCAAGGACCGCGACAGAGTCTTCCTTCTGGGCGCCCCGCTGTCGCCTTCTGGCCTTTTCGGTGATGCTGTTGACTCCGTCGTCGACAGGCACGAGGAGGCCAGGAGGCAGGCGGCAGCGTTCCAGCGGTTTCTCCCTTGCTGCTCTCTAGCTCAGGGGGCTGCTGGGCAAGAGCAGCCCCTCCCGCGTACTGACTCCTTATATAGGGAGGCTCAGAAAGAGAGTGTTACCGCCCGAAAACCCCCACGTAAGAATCGGGGCTTGGGCGTAAGAAGGGCTCTCGGTCGAGGACCTCGCAGCTTAAGCCGGATCTGCGGACCATTCTTCAGACGAAGAGGTATTTGGCCAAGAAGCCCTGAGGCTGGTGGCCCAGGGCTTATGAGAGTAGCCCCCGCTGGGGAAGAGCGGCGATCACCGCAGCACACAGTGCCCGTCTCGCCCCAGTGCCCTCAGGAGGTTGATCTGCTAAGCCTGCCACGAACAGTGTTCCAGGGCGCAGCAATCTCCAGCGAGCACATGTCTCAGTTTCTTCCGCCCGGTAGCGTAGCGGAGCTGAGACGCTCGCTTCGGGTGTCTCTGGAGCAGCTCTAGAACTAGCTGCTCCGATTACACCAGAGGCCAGTCTCGAGAGGTTCCCTTAGTAGACTATTTTGCAGTGTGGAAACTACTGCCGAATGTGTCACAGTGGGTCCTGCGTACTGTAGAGAGAGGCTACAGAATCCAGTTCGGTTCTCTTCCGCCTCGATTCAATGGGGTGAATTCCAATCTAGTGGGCCCCGAGCAGGCTCTGGTAATGGAACGAGAAGTAGATACTCTCTTAGGGAAGGAGGCCATCAAGGTGGTTCCTCCTCATGAAAGAGAGTTCTACAGCCGGTAAATAGTTCTAAAGAAGGATGGAGGTTTGAGTCCCATTTTAGATCTGCGTCAATTGAACCGTTCAGTCAGCAGACTGAAGTTCAAGATGCTTACACTCAAACAGGTCGTATCTCAAATCAGGTCCGAGGACTGGTTTGTCGCGATCGATCTAAAAGACGCATACTTCCATGACTCCATCCTTCCCACTCACAGGAAGTTCCTGAGGTTTGCTTTTGGGGGCAAAGCTTACCAGTATCGGGTTCTTCCCTTTGGCCTAGCACTCTCACCCCGCACTTTTACGAAGTGTGTGGGCGCCGCGTTAGCTCCGTTGTGGCTACGAGGCATCCGCATACTCAAATACATTGACTATTGGTTGATTCTCGCTCAATCAGAGCGGATGGTGGGCTCAACATCGAGATGTTGTTCTCACTCACACGAAAGTGTTGGGGTTAAGACTGAACGCCAAGAAGAGTGTGCTTTCTCCATCACAGAGAACCACTTATCTTGGTGTGGCGTGGGATTCAACCACGATGCAGGCACGCATGTCCCCTGCTCGGATCGAGTCGATCCTCACAGAAGTCAGGAGAGTGAAAGAAGGCCAGTCACTCACTGTCAAGCAGTTTCAGAGACTGCTGGGTCTGATGGCAGCTGCGTCCAACATGACACCTCTTGGCCTGCTGTACATGAGACCCTTACAGTGGTGGCTCAAGTCCAAGGGGTTCTCCACGAGGGGAAACCCGCTTCGCATGATCAAGGTCACGCAGCGGTGCCTACGTGCCTTAGACATGTGGAGACAACCTTGGTTCTTGTCTCAGGGCCCGGTGCTGGGAGCTCCTTGTCGCCGCGTAACACTAGCGACAGATACGTCCCTCACCGGTTGGGGAGCGGTCATGAGTGGCCACCCTGCCCGCGGTCTGTGGAGTCGTTATCATCTCGCTTGGCAAATCAACCGGCTAGAGATGCTGGCCGTGTTTCAAGCTCTGAAACACTTTCTCCCAGACCTAAGAGAGCACCATGTGTTGGTGCGCACCGACAACACAGCGATGGTCTCATATCAAACACCAAGGAGGTCTGCCGTCGCGCCCCTAAACAGGCTGGCGCACAAGATCCTTGTGTGGTCCCAGGGCAAACTCCTCTCACTGAGAGCAATCTACATCCCTGGGCATCTCAATGTGGGAGCAGACAACCTGTCGAGACAGGGGCAGCGGCCAGGGGAATGGATGCTTCACACTGAGGTGGTGAAGCAGATCTGGAGAGTGTTTGGCCAGGCACAGGTGGAGCTCTTCGCTACTCAGGAGACAGCGCAATGTCCCCTCTGGTACTCTCTAGTTCATCCAGCTCCACTGGGGCTGGATGCCATGGTGCAGACGTGGCCGAGGCTTTATCTGTATGCCTTTCCCCCGATTGCTCTGCTCCCCGGAGTTCTGGAGAGAGTGCGCCGGGACGGGGTCCGGCTGCTGCTAGTTGCCCCGTTCTGGCCGGGCCGAGTATGTTTCTCGGACCTGATTTCTCTCCTCGACGGCTCTCCATGGGAGATTCCCGTCAGGAGAGATCTCCTCTCACAGGCAGGAGGCACACTTGTGCACCCCCGCCTGGAGTTATGGAAGCTGTGGGTGTGGACCCTGAGGGGGCACAGCTCATAGCTTCCGGTCTCTCAACCGAGGTTGTTGAGACCATCCTCCAGTCCAGAGCTCCCTCAACGAGGAAACTGTACACCCTGAAGTGGAGACTCTTCAATTCATGGTGAGGAGATCGCCAGCTCGACCCAGTTAACTGCCCGGTTGGTACAGTGCTGGAGTTCCTGCAGGCTCGACTGTCAGCAGGGTTAACCCACTCCACCTTGAAGGTTTATGTGGCGGTGATTTCGGCCTACCATGCCTCTCTTGGTGGACAGTCGGTGGATAGACACCCCCTAGTTACACGTTTCCTCCATGGTGCACTGAGGCTAAGGCCCCCAGTACGGTCCCGGATTCCTCATTGGGACCTGGCTGTGGTATTGGATGCTCTCTGTAGGCCTCCCTTCGAGCCTATTGAGGAGATCTCTGATCGCCATCTCACCCTGAAGACTGTGTTTCTTCTGGCGACTTCTTCTCTGAAGAGAGTTGGGGATCTGCAGGCCCTGTCAGTGGTCTCTACTCACTTGGACTTTATGCCCGGCATGGCCAAAGCCTTTTTGTACCCTCGTGCAGGATACATCCCCAAAGTTCCTTCAGTCACGCCACAGCCTGTCGTACTGCAGGCCTTCAGTCCTCCTCCCTTTCGGGAGCCTGACCAGCAAAGGCTTAACTGTATGTGTCCAGTGTGAGCACTGGACGCATACGTCCACAGAGCTGCCCTGTGGAGGAGGGCGGACCAACTGCTGATTTGCTTTGGTCCCCCTAAGAGAGGTCTTCCTGCTTCCAAGCAGACCCTCAGTCGGTGGATTGTGGATGCCATCAACATTGCCTTACGAGTCCTCTGACCTCCCCTCGCCGATGGGAGTCAGGGCTCATTCTACTAGGAGTGTGACGGGTTCCTCGCGGGTGTCCCAATACAGGACATCTGCAACACTGCAGGATGGTCTACGCCCCTGACTTTGTCAGGTTCTAAGGCTTGGACATGCGGGCCACTCCAGGCTCTTCCGTCCTCTCGCCCTAAATGTGCTCTGCAGTGATACACACTAGGCAGGGACTTGGAAGTCTGGCAGCGTGGATATCTCGTTCCCCAAAGCGTCTTCGGACGCAGCTCGAGTTCCTAAAGAGGAACGTCTTAGGTTACGTATGTAACCCCAGTTCCGCGAGAGAACGAGACGCTACGTCTCGATGCCACACTTCCGGCATCCCTGCTAGCGCTTGCTTTATTCCAGAGTCTGACGCCGGTTTCACCGCACGTGCTTTTGTACCAGCTGGTCATTACGTCACCTTGCCCGTGACGTCTCGCCCATCCATTGGACAGATTTCACTTGTATTCAGAGCCGGTTACGCTGAAGGCATTCCCCAAAGTGTCTTCGGACGCAGCATCTCGTTCCCTCGAGGAACTGGGGTTACATATGTAACCTAAGACGTTTTCTCTCAATGAAATGAAATAGAAATAAAATAAAATAAATGCTGCTTTAAAATAAAACAAATTCAAACTGCATAAAATTGCATAAAATTACAACTATACAAATAATTTTTTACATCACTGAATTTAAATTTACTTATCTAATTGATTTCAAACTCTCAAAACATAGGTAATTTTTACTTGCCTGCTTTAAAATGCTGAAACTTTAAATCTTCTCTTGACTCATGTCATCTCAAATGAGGCTTTTATTCGTTTTAACAGCGACAAAATAATGGCACACACACACACAGAATAGTTGTGCTCCTTTGCTCTGTGATTCACATTCTCACTCTGCTTTGCATTAAGCAGGTCACACGCAAAATAACACAGCTAAATGCAGTATGGGAGAATCGGTCGGCTGACACCATTTACTAACTTTCACTGTCACAAGACCAAAACATCTGAACTCTTCAACTGCACACAAGTCTGATATTTAAGTCAGATTATTCAAGAAAATATTCATAAAAAGTGAGTTTGCAGTTTGCAAAGTCTACCATTAGAAGAACCTGCTTTGAATATTTCTTTCAAATGCTTCACTCATTTAGGAATTATGTACACAAACATACAGTGGAAAAATAGAAACAGGACAGATTGCCTAAAGCATGACACTGTGGAAACCTTCTTCTTTCTGTGTCGCCAAATTCACTGCCACCAAATTCTCAGGGCCAAAACACACTAATTGGAGCTCAATTAATGCAAAAACGTCCTACGCTTCGCTCACTCTGCTTTCAAAGCCAGTACCACACACACAAACACACACACGTACAGCACATTTGCAACATCTTTCAAACATCTCAGCTAGGGGTTATGTGACTGACTAGCTTCACTCAAGGTCATTATAAGCAGTTATCTCCAGCACTGCCTGCTACATTAACTACTCCAAACTCAGCACAGCTCCATCACACAGCACAGAAATGTGGTTGGCACGTTTTAACACAGTGACCGCTTAAAGTCAACATGAACTCAGAACTGACCCAGTTTATCTTATGGTGTGTAATTCATCAGCACACGTTATTCCAGAAAATTTTTAAAATGCAATACCTTCCTGTAGAAAGTCAGCTTTTGTTTTCCGTTGACTTCACATATGCCATGTGGGCTACTGGATAATGCTAACCAAATTTTACATCTAGACATTGTTCTTGTAAATGCACAAATGATAAATGGTATACAGCATAATTCAAACTAAAATTATCTAGAAATTTTTTATCACTTAATAATGAAGTATTAAAAATCCAGTATGCACTCTTGCACTTAACACTCTTAATTAACACACTGCACAAAACTATGCAAAATAGCGCAGCTAAATGCATTATGGGAGAATTGGTCGGCTGACAAGATTTTAGATTTTAAATGTTAGAGCACTTCATGCTTCCTTCTGCTGACAAGCTTTATGGAGATGCTGATTTCATTTTCCAGCAGGACTTGGCACCTGCCCACACTGCCAAAGGTACCAAAATCTCGTTCAGTGACCATGGTGTTACTGTGCTTGATTGGCCAGCAAACTCGCCTTACCTGATAGAGAATCTATGGGTTATTGTCAAGAGGAAGATGAGAGACACCAGACCCAACAATGCAGATGACCTGAAGACCGCTATCAAAGAAACCTGAGCTTCCATACCACCTCAGCAGTGCCACAAACTGATCACCTCCATGCCACGCTGAATTGAGGCAGTAATTAAAGCAAAAGGAGCTCCTACCAAGTATTGAGTGCATGTACAGTAAATGAACATACTTCACAGAAGGCCAACAATTCACTAAAAAATGTTTTTTTATTTGTCTATTTTGTTGAGATGAATTGGTGGGTTTTCTTCCAGCCCATCTGAAACTTTTTTTAATATTTTTTTAATATCTAATTTTTCTATAAACATTGCCAGGGGCTGTAGCTAGTCAGCATTTTTTGAATAAATAAAATACAGCAAATAGATTAATTTTGCCCAGGCATGATAAAATCACAGATAGTATATAAATGGAAGGACCCTGTAGAGACAAGCGTGTTCAAATCTGTCAGAGCGAAACATTGTGCTAGCTTTTACATTCACATGCTAGCTGCCACACAAAAGTTTTTTTTTAATGAAATCCTGCCCTGCTGTTTTCTGATGAGATTATGATTAATATTTTGATTCAGAGGTCACTTCACTTTACAGACTGTGATGTTGGCTTTACCTTTGGCCTGAGCTGCTGCAGGTTTGGCTTTATCGCTGAACACCTGACTGCGGCGATTCCCTGCTGAACTGATGGACCCTCGAGGAGAACTCTCACTGCCCGCAGTGGACATCCTTGAGGTGGGGCCAGGTAATCTGTGACAGCGAGAGAGCAAAAAATATTAACAACAACATTTGTACATTTTCTGAATAAAATGTGTGTGCTTCTTGCTGGTGCAGAACTCGTGCTTCGGTGTTGTTGGGGCTTGCCAGGGGATTGCGATGGGGTTGCTAATGCATTCTGAGTGGTTTAGATGGTTGCTTAATGCCAAAAGAGTTTTTTTATTTAAAAAAACTGAATGTTTGTGCCTTTCTCAGGGTCTCTTGCTTTAGAATCAGACTTATTAATTTCATTCCCAGTTAATGAAGCTGAAAAAAAACACATCTTCTCTCTCCAGCAGCAAAAACACTGGTGCGCTTTTTTTATTTACGTAAAGTGATGGAGGCTCTGTTCAATGCATCAGTAGTGAACCCCTCCAGCAAATAGTACATTGTGCTTCTGAGTAATGCAACAGTAAATAACCCTTAACAATGTATTTACTTCCACAAATTGGTGCATTTTAAGAAGAAACATATTTTCATCAAGCATTGTGTGCCTTTTTTAAGGTTTAGATAATTAGTTTAACACCACAGCTTTGTGCAGATGCTGCCCAGGGACAGAATTGAATAGAAGCAAAATATAACATTCAAAAAAGAATATTGACTTAAAAGAAACATATCAATAAAAAGCCAGTAAAACTCTCTATGATGAAGATTTGTGATTCTAATGTGGCATTTTTCCGTCAGTCCTTTAAGGCCTCATGATTGACAGACAAATAGACTAATCTCACCTAACAATCAAGTCTAGGTAAATGTCATGTAAAATACAGGAACATCTGTAGTGATCTATGCTAATCACATTGCTATCTATTGTATAGCCTTGACATTTAGTCATAAGTATATAGAAAAGGAATATTTTCCTCTCTTTTTTTCCTGCTCCCCTAAAATACATCTCCTACCCGTGGAAGGCTTATCTGCAATGATAACTATCCACCATTAGATGGCAACATTGTGTCACATGTTGCCAAAAACGAATGGTGGAATAGTAAAGATTGGGCTGATATTTAAACTGGGAATTTTAAATAAGGTGATTCAGAGTATTTTTAATACAGTTATCCCAAATGCATTACATGTTTGCATCTGAAATGCATCTATATGCATTTGCTGCACTTGGTGACTGATGGCACGAACACATCCTTCACTGAAACCAAAATTACAACCCTAACCTTTCAGTCACACACCACAATAAAAAATGTATTTACTCAAGCAGGGCATCACACAGAGCAGTTATTTTAAAGTTATCACAGCTCACTGAGCAGACATTTCCACTGGGACATGTTTTTGGGTAACATCACCTGACAGAGTCCACATATTCTGTCTGGTCGGATATATTCTAGGAAAAGATAGGTCATTTCTTCTTTATATTTAGAATAAATCTAGTTTATTTATCTATTTAATAGATGTCTCTATCTAACAATATATCTGTTAAATAGATATCTATTAAATATACACATGCATCATAAAGTTATTCATAATTTCTTATAAATTGCATTCAGTTATATACTTTCTTTAATAACTTTAACCACAGTTAATATACTTTGCATTGTAAAATACTTTAATATATACATTCAAATGCAAAAAAAACAAAAAAAGAAGACCTGCACATGCTTTAAATAGTGTAATGCACTATTGACAACATAAGAAGACACATGATAAAACACCTGAAATATGGTGTTGGCCATGTGTTTTAAGGCAGTATACTTTTTTATTTTAAGTTATGCCTGTTGTTACAGTTATTTATGATATTATAACATTAAAGTTAGGCATTATCAATGTAAGAATGAATATTTTATAGTGCATTATATATATATATAGGCAAATAATAATTTCGATCTATTTAATTACAATGATAATGTATTGAGTAGTAAGTTCGTGAGAAGAATTAGACCACAAAATCACATGCAGAGAATAAGTGAGGAAGAGGAGGGTGATGACGAGCAGGTTGACAGCAAAGGAAATACACGAGAGCACAGGATGGGAATGAGAGCGCTACCTAGAAGACTTTTTCTGACCAATGGAAAACTTGAGTTTACTCTGAGAGCCATCCCTAGATCGAAAGAAGAAGAGAAGAAAGAGAGATAAAGAGAGAGACCGACAAACACAGACAGTGATGACTAACACAACATCACACAATCACAACACTAAGAGAATGAAGACACATTTAGATAGACAGATTGCTTCAAATCAATCCACAAACAATCCATGTAACATATGCACATTAGATAGAATGATAGAACATTATAGATGGAACGCTAGATAGATAGATATAGAGAGATTGAGAGAGAGAGAGATGTTACCTGGACTGCATCTCTAGCTGTGTTTTGTGTGTGTGCGTCCCATGCGAGGTGGAGCTCAGCTGGGCCGGAGCGCTGCTCTGCTGGCTTAAGGGAGCATGTGAATGTGTGTGTTGCGTGTGTGTCTGTCTGCTCGATGTCTGCTGCTGCTGCTGCTTGTATCGAGACAGGCTAAAGAAAAGCCCCAAGATGGCTTTCAGATTTCCATTCCGGATCTCTGTGAGGAAGAGATGTTCAACAACAGATTGCTGTTTAGTATATAATTTGGCAGACACTTTTCTCTCAAAGTAATTAGTAGGGTGCTAATTACAAGCACAGTCCCTTGTACAGCATGATGGGGTTGAGCGTCTCACTCTTGCTTCTTGTGGGAATTGAACCTACAACCTTCCAGTTATCAGCCACTGTGCCGCTACCAGCTACAATAAAGCCATTTTATGTGTTTCATTAATATGCTTTTACACTAATGTCAATTTTTACGTTAAGCAGGTTGTAATTTTGAAAGGGTGTTAGCACCACATTTAAGCGGTTTAAAAGACCATTAATATTCCATACTATTATCGATTAAACTGCACTGGTACTATCAAATTAAACTTTGCCAATTTTGCAGCATCAGCACTCTTATTCAACTAAACTGAATCAAATTTGAAATGACTTCGATAACATGAATAATTAAGAACATTATTGCCATCTATAGAGCTGCTTATAGTTTAAATGAACTCATTTCATAATTGATAAACTTTACAACGCTGAGTTTTTGAACTGAAACAACACTGAACTAAATTGAGCTGAATAATGACAATTATCTTCTGTAGAGCTGCTTTACAGTTTGAATTTGCTTCATAATTCATGATTTTTTTAAATACTAACATTGTTATTTTTCCTGTTTATTAATATGAAGCTGCTTTGAAGCAATCTGTATTGTATAAAGCACTATACAAACAAATTTGTTTTAACTGGGTTATGAAGTACAGCTTTTTGCAGTAGCAACAAAGTTTGAAATGTGGTGTTTAAAAGTTTTTCTGCAACAAACGGCCAATGATAAACTAAACAAGTCATGCTTCAGCTTCATAAGTAACTTTTCTGCACTTTGTTTAGTTTCAGCATCTAAGGGAAATGTAAAAATCACAAAAAGTGAAAGAAAACACATTAAATGACAAAGAGGCACTCAAAAAAGCAAACAAATTGTGTGCTGTACTTGTCCAATCAAAGGTTTAACCTCATAAATATGCAAATAACCCAGAAACATAAATATTAACCCATGGTTTACAGATGTAAAATCTTGAAACTTGACTACCCAATAGTTAAACTACTAACCTAGGTTGAAGAATGAACAGTGTGAAACTTGTAACAAGATAACCCAGGTTAAAATAACCCTGGCTTAATCATTTAAAGTGTGAAAACCCAGATCAAAGATCAAAATTGAAATAAAATCTTCCTTGAATGTGTAAATAAGCATTTTAGAAAAACTGTGTTTTTACCTTCAGCTGAAAGTCCCTGTATGTTCACACCTTTGGCTGCTAGGAAGCTCAGACAGGCATCAATGTTCTCAATCTAGAGAGAAATTAAGAGAGAGCATGTTGATAAGCACAGCAGCGATCATTAAAAAAATAATCATGACAAACCATACACACATATAAACACAGAAAGGAGCCATTATCACCTAAAACAAGCAGGCTGGGTTAAGTTCAGAATAGATGCTGCTTCCTTGCAGTCTAGATTGAGTTTGCTTCACATCTGCTCTGTGGCTGAATAAAGTGACTCACTCTAGGAGCTGTAGTGTTATCAGAGAGCATAGATTGGCTGCTCAGTCAAAGCAGTATGCAAAGCCTTTGCTGCCAATCGTTGAGAGCATCACATTTGCCCTGTTGCTAGGAGACGTCGTCCAGGCCCTGACGCTGACCCAGCCGTCTCCTAGTGTCACTCAATTCAGAGCATAAGCATATCTGATTGGCTGAGAGGAGAGTGATGTAATAGGCTATACTTAAAGGTCATGTGGATTCTACTAGAAATATGTTAATGACATTTACCATACTCTAGGGTCAAGGTTATCCATAATCACGGCTGCCTGTTCTATGTTACCCATATTCTTGCATTAATACAAAAAAAGTAAACTGAATTGTAAACATAAATTATTTTCTTATAACAATATTCACTTTTTTTTAGATCACTGGCACCCTGTAAATAAATAAAAAGATCAGTGTTTACCAGCTGCAGTGAATAATGAACACTACTTCAACACAAACATATTTTATCAAATAAATAAATATATATATATATATATATACATACTTTTTTTCCAGGTAAAGAATAAGAATAATAATTTATTTATAATAAGTTTACCATTATGATATAGTATACAGTATAATATAGTGTTTTTTATCTAATATAGTATATTATTTTACATTTTTGGGTCATATAGTAATTTGGGTAATAGATAGATTATTATTTACATTTCATATGGGTCCCACAAAAATAAAAATAAGGACACTTTGGTTACAGTGCACTTAAAAATGTATGAATATCATTGCATTAAATAACATAATATAAAAAGTGTCATTCATTTTCAAGAAAGAAAGCACAAGTAAGCACACTTTTCAAACATTTCACAAAAAGTAGTTTGTTTTGATATACATTGTTCACTATTAAAGATTAAGTAAAAATTAGTAAAAAGAAGTTAGGCTAATTTAAAAAAAAAAAAAAATTGTTATGCAATGAAATTCATACATTTTCAATGGTTGCTCAGTTGTCCCAATATTTTTTGGGGCCACTGTATAATTAATAGAGCAGTGCTTTGATTTATTGCCCATTTTCTGCATTAAAGAGCTGGTCATCTGCCATGGGTTAGTCAGCACAAGTGTGAGTTATGTTAGCCATAACAACACATTTCAGCCTCACTGACTGTATACCAGTTGCTGGCAGCCAACAGTTGTTGGCCTTGTGGGTCAAGGGAGATATAGATATGTGAGGAAAGAATCTGCTCTAGATTCCTCTGACCCTTTGAAGGAACCACATCCCAGACATCCAGGACTAAAAATAACGTTTCTAAATAAAACAAAACTCAGAGAGAGGGGTTGAAATTAACTTGTATCCTCTTTCTCTCTGTGAATTGAATTACAAGGCATAATATTATATGAAGTCAATATGAATGCATTAAGAAATGGGGTGTGGGGCAATTTAGCTCTAACATAAGAACATTGTCTTCTCTGATTGTTGGGCTGCACGTCATGCACGACAGCAAACACTACTCTGAATGACATTCTCATAATAGCTGCATTAAAAACTCACTGGGTCAACAGAAATCAGAACATACTGGAATAAAAGCAAACGTGATTGCAGAGCCATAAAAAAAGCACTTAACCAAAACCAAACACAAGCACAGCCACAGAAATGTATTCATGAAAAACACTATTTGTGACCAATATGTGTTTTTCAAAGACCAATGCTGATCTAGACTGTCTGATAAAACGTGTACTGTATATTTTACTTAAAATAAATAAATTAAATTAAATTAATAAAATAGGATAACGTTTAAATTTTACATTTGACTTCAAATGAAAACACTACAATTTTAAGACTGTAAATACATACACAAAATTGTATTCAGTGAAATGAACACTTCATTTTACACAATATTAGACTAGATATTTTTGTGGAAAAAATAGATTTGCATGTTGCTAAACTAATCTTACAATACCCTAATAAGCTAAATTATTGACACAGATATAGGTTAAAGGAAGTAAACTGACAAAAGGAAGTAAAACAGTCTCAGAATGACCAGATATCATGTAATATATATCATTTTATCACTAAAACACAACAATAATAATAATAATGACAAAATGCATATTTGAGCGAAATGTTAAAGCTTTTTCCAAATATATTTAAAAAATTTAGGTTATGTGAACACTTGTGGTCTGAAATACTCCAGAAAAATGTTTGACTGGCTTTTACTTTATGAACATGTAAGTATTCTTTCTATAATACTGAAAGCAATAAGGCTCAAAAAAGTCAAATATGTTGAATTTACTTAAACTCATATTAGCTTTCCATTTGCAGACTATACGTGTGACTATAATGTTTGTCACAGTTTGTACAACACTTGCACGTTTCTATCAGAAATAACAATATCAAAGCATTTTAATTTCTTACTCCCTCTTCCATGCGCATCTCATGTCAAAAATGAATTAAGGAAGCCCTTAAAGCAACAACAGGCCCGTACCTGAAACAAGAGCGCTTCATTTGTTTCTCAGTTCGCTGCTTGAGAGACTGTGAGTTTATCTGCTCCTCAAGTGTTTAAGACAGGGACAGCCTGCTAAACAAACAGCTTCACGCACACACACAGCTATTGTCTGTCTCTCAAGCACATAAACGTGCTTATATGCACACGTGAACATGTACCGGATACATTCCTTCTATATGAGACTCCTCAGTCCTCACACATGCAGTCTCTCTCATTATCTGTCTCCATCTCTCCCTCTGGTTGTTTTTTCCCTCTCTGTCATTATATTTTTCATCACCACTGGTTCCCTAATAAACTCCTCTTTGTGTGTAAGTGTGTTTATGTGACAGTGGGTTAGAGCTGAGG
Organism: Barbus barbus; assembly: GCF_936440315.1. Classification (NCBI taxonomy): domain Eukaryota; kingdom Metazoa; phylum Chordata; class Actinopteri; order Cypriniformes; family Cyprinidae; genus Barbus; species Barbus barbus. The sequence goes on from NC_136730.1 coordinate 9,699,291, forward strand.
AGAGAGAGAGAGAATGCATGTATTTAAAGGTGATGATTGACAGGTGAGTTGGTCATGTGACAGGATGGAAGCACTTTATGTACTGACATGAAACACTGTATGAAAAAGAGACATTTTAACAGAATTACTGTAGAACAGGGTCTTACCAGGCTTATTCTTTTTTTTTTTCTCCAAGGTCCACTTATTCATGTAAGTGTGTTTTTACATTAATAACAATCATAATTTAGTTAGTCTATGATCATTTTCAGGTCAATAGTGAAGAAGTGAAGAAAATTCAAAAAACATCATTAGAGTCGCTATGACCCAGAAGCACATTTTGAGTTTTGAAATAAAAAAATGAAAATGTCACCCTACATTTAAAGGATTATATATCAGTTTTCTTTTTTTTTTTTACTTTAATGCACTTGAAATGAATATCAATATTGAATATCATCCAAGTGGATGCTGCACACTGGTGGTGGTTGAGGAGAGACCCCCCCACATGATTGTAAAAGCGCTTTGGGTGTACAGCAATACACAATAAAGCGCTATATAAATGCATCATTCATTCATTCATTCAAATGTGTTTTTCTAGGTCAAACCAATGGTTGGAATGCGTAGCGTGATTGTTTCATAATATGAGCAAAAAATAAAGCAACTTGAATGTGTCTTGTGCAAAAATACATTTTTATCATAGTGTCATGTAACTTCATATGAAATCAATCTTATTCTTATTCATGCATACAATACCTTTCAAAAGTTTGTGGGGGTGGGTAATATTTTTTACTCTTTTTGAAAAGTCTTTTGCTCACCAAGGCTGCATTTATAATCAAAAACATGGTTTAAAAAAAATACAGAAATATAGTGAAATATCATTACAATTAAGTTTATTATTGGAATATATTTTTTCATTTTAAAATGTAATTTATTCCTGTGACTGCAAAGCTGGATTTTTAGCAGCCATTACTGATTATTAACTGTTTTATATTTAATTTTCTATATAAATATAGAAAAAAAATGTACTGACTCCAAACTATTTGAACTTTATTGTGCACCCACTTACTCAGCAAAAACAATGAATCTCGTCCAACTTGACTTCAATCACTTATCTACTCCAGGCCTCATTAAAATTACAGCAAAGAAATTCAAGAACAACGAGTGTTTAAAAGAAGAGGAGGAAAACACAGGCAGTGATGGAGGCCTCTACAGAAGAATGTGGTCCATGTTTTGATTCCTTCCCCATCCTGAGCACAAATCACACACAAAAACCCTCTCGTGATGATTGACAGACAACCAAATTAGATTAACATGCCAATCATTCCCCTTATAATTTTTCCTCTTAACTAACAAAACAAATGAAAGGATTGTTCAGGAAAGTGGTTAATGCTGTATATTGTAACTATTAGCTTTCTGGGAAACCAGGAGAAGAACATTAACTAGACGAGGTGATAAACAAAGACAGGCAAACATCCTGTCAATAAGATCTCTGCAATGATTATGATCTTTTGTGATAGAGTAAATGACTTTAAGGTGCTCTAATCGATGTTAACTGCTTTGCTAACTCCACCAGAGAATGACTGAAGCAACCATCTTTGTGTCAATACGCACCACTGGGGAGGAGAAGTAGAGTTACGACACTGAGATTTCCTGTGTGTTTTAGCAGCCCTGTGTCAACAGCCACTGACATAAATGCTGCAATCTTGTGCTTTGCTTTGTCTGCACTGCTGGTGTGTTAAAGAGTGGGAGGAGATGATCTGAGACGGATCAGACGGAACGAGCAGGTGTAAAAACAGTCCCAAAGGTGAAGGAGAGAATCTGATGCTGGCCCAGACTGCTGGAATAGCTATCAAATGAACACAAAATATGCAGGGCTAACACATATATTGTTTCAATAGAAGAAAGGTTTAAGCAGTTGACATTGACAGTACAGCGATATGTGTTTATCACAAAAATATCATACTTTTTGCCATTTATATATTTTGTTAAGACCCCAAAAATATATTGGTTTGACCAAAAAAATGTGAATTGTTAAATGCAAACAAATCAAAAACAAAAGGAAAGTAATATATCATACACTACCATTCAAAAATCAGATTTAAAAATAAATCAATCAATAATAATACTTGTGTTCAGCAAAGATGCATTAAACTGACCAAAAGTGACATTAAAGACTTTTACATTATTACAAAATTTTACATTGTGCTTTTGAATTTTCTATTTATCAAATAATCCTGAAAAAAATGTACCATGGTTTCCATAAAAAAATCAGCACATTTCTGAAGGATCGTGTGATCCTGAAGACTGGAGTAATGATGCTGAAAATTCAGCTTTGTGTCACAGGAATAAATTACATTTCAAAATATATTCATATAGAAATCAGTTATTTTAAATAGAAAAATAAATAGTTTTTACCAAATCTTTTATGAAATAAATGCAATGAAAATCTCATAATGTGCTTGTTATTATTATTATTATTTTTTAATTGTTTGTCATTTTAATCAATCTTTAATTAATTGCTCCACCACTTACTTTTGTGGTCAACTTTAATAAGCCTCTTATGTAATGCCCATTCTTTATTTCTTGACAGTGCAATTACATGTTTCTCCTGAAAATATGATGCATTTTGGATGTAAACTGGGCTGTGTGCTGCATTTCATGCTAAACATTCAAACCCGTTCCATAAAAGTTAACATATGCTTAGCTGCATCAATATTATGATCCTCCAAAGCTATTGTGACAAACGCATTCAAATTCTACTCCTTGTTTTTACAATACGAGCCAAAATCCCTCCATTGATTAGCTTAATGTGTTTACATATTTACCCGTCTGAATGCTGAGGTTAAGTATCAGGTCAGCAATTAGCAGTCGCAGTGATATTACTCTGTCCAATGGATCTTTATGCTAATCAACACAAGCACTTGTATGTCCAGCATAAGCTGTTGCTAGAGGCCCATTCACAGAGAGCTTGTGCAATTCCCGCTCTTGATAAAAACACACAATGATATTTGCATAATGGCTTTGCTTGCACCTGCTTCCAGCAGTGCTTTGCTTCCTAGCTAAAGACACAAACGCTGGAATTTAAACAGCTTTAGAGTGACTCACATACAGGAAAACTGCATAAATGCAGAATGCCAGCTGAGATGTACAAATAGACGTTCATATATGCACACGCTCATACAGTCACCACCGGCTGAGTTATAGAAGATGAATGAATTCAAAAGACCTGAGCATTCATGCAGCTACAGAACGAGAGAAAAATGTGAGCGAAGAAAAGGGAACGTGAAAGAAAATGGGAACACAAAGACAGTGTGTGTCTAAAAGTAGTCAATTACGGTGCAATTTGCTGCTAAGGGGACGGAGCTAATTGATGGAGCCAGAGAAAGAGGAAGTCAGTGAGTTGAGCTCCGGTGGTTGGACAATCAGACCCCTGCCACTCAACTTAACCCCAAACCCCTATAATCTGCCTCTCACATCTGAGAAGAGCAGCTTAGTCATGCTGTTTACCAGCAAAACTTTCTGTGAGAAGCTGGTCAAAGCATTAGGGCTGGGAAACATAAACAAGTTCTTCATTTGAACAGTTTCATTTGATAAAAAATGTATTGATCTTCACAATATTTGGTTTTATTAATGCACTATTTTTCTGACTATTCAAATCCAAAATCCAAAACATGCAGTGCGACTAATGAAGCCCAATTCCTGAATGAATGACTCTTATGAGTTGGTTATTGTGAATCAAAACACTTGAATCAGAGAGGTTACTGAATTCATCTGACTCACTTATTGAACCGCTAGTCATTATTTTATTTTGCAATTAAAGTTTCACATTATGTTATTGCAATCAGTGGCAATATTTTTTTTTAGAAAAGATAAACTAATAAATTAATTAAAAATGTTACAATACTTTAGTTTGTTTAGTATTGTTATTTAATATATAGTTATGGGGTGCCACATCTAAAAAGCATGAGAAAAGTCATTACAAAAATCTGTGTAAACACTCCTCTTACAAAAATATTATGATGTTATACTACCATTAAGATACTTATTTGTTTATTTGTTTGGGATAGAAATGAATAATTTTAATACAATTTATACTTAAACTGAAGCAACAGTGAAGACATTTATAATGTTACAAAATATTTCTATTCTGGTTGGTAAGCAAGTAAATAAATTCATAACTATCATGGGTTCCACAAAAATATTAAGAAGCAACATTGATATTAATAAGAAATGTTTCTTGAGCATCAAATCAGCATATTAGAATGATTTCTGAAATTCAGCTTTGCTATCACAGGAAAAATGTCCATTTATTAACAGATGTAATATACTAAATATACTAAAAGAGAAAACAGTTATATTCAATTGTAATAAAATTTTGCAATATTACCGTTTTTTACTGTATTTTCAATTTTAATAAGTGTAGCCTTGGTGGGTATAAAAGGCTTCTTTCAAAAAAAAATCTTACCGACCTCTTGTGAACGGTAGTTTATATTTGTTTTTAAACACTAAAAATTAATACATCATGTTTATTTTTCCAAACATTTCTTTCTAAAAAGTACTAAAATAATCCATATTTGAACTGTCAAGGAGCATAAATCATTCATTGGAACCAGAACCAGAATCTTTAAATTCCTCAAGATTCCCATCCTTATCAACTGCAGCAGCACTATCTTTCTACTCAAGCTATAGTTGGCCAAAGAACGCAGCACACCAGCCTCCAAACCCAACATATGCTGATTTCAGCTGGGTTTCATCGCTGTCAACATAAGAGCAATGCCTCAACGGACCACCATTACAATCAAAACCTCCAATAACAACATAACACACGTATAGACCTCAAGCCCTTTGAAAATGATTCCTTTGTTGCGTCCAATCAGGCTTGACAGCCGCCTTTGTAATCAAGACAAGTCAAAACCAACCGCTGCCCCTGGTTCATGTGTGATACGACCGTCAGCGATACTCAAGACTTCTACGGTTTGTTTTGCTTAGCTTTGGCTTGGCTAAAATAGCTCTTTATGTCTGTAATCTGGCTTGTGCTTCCTCCAAACCTACACATTTACTGATGGTTTTGAGAGTTTTTTAAAGAAGAGAGTTTCAGCCAAACTACCCCCCTTAAACCAGATGTTTATAAGGAGAAACCGCAAGAGAAGCAAAAATAACAGTATTAAAGTGCATATCCATAAGCCTGCTGGCAACATCAGTGAGAATCTAATGTATTACACTCTCAGAAAAAAAGGTACAAAGCAGTCACTGGGGTGGTATCCTAAAGTAAAAAAGCTAAAAGGCTTTGACTATCTTTGCACCTTATTTATGGTACATATATTAATACCTTAAAGGTACATACAAGAACAACAAACGTGCATTAAAGTCATTATAAAATTACACTGGCAGTAAAAACACAACCAGAAGGCAATAAAACAAGTTCTTACCATCTGAGAATGACTCTTGGGGCATCCATTAATGTCCTCAATCTTCTCATTTGCTGTGGTTTCCAAAAAGAGAGAGAAATACAGACAAATTAATTGCTAAAAAAAGAAAATAAGTGACAGATTTTCTTAATTGTAAGCCTCAGGTGCAGTATGTCCTTTCTGCGTCTGTGCCAGACAGATTTTTGACCCCTAATGTGGAAACTAAATCCAGTTTGAGCAACTGTGTGGCAGGGCCTGCTGGGATGCGACTGCTTTGGGGCTTTCCTGAGGGTGACTGCTCTCCACCCTGCATCCCGGCGGGCCCGGCCCACCCCCACCCCACGGCAGCTGAAACAGGGCCGTTCACTCACAGCTGACATCTGCACACACGGCTACAATGACAGCTACATGCCTGCAGGAATCACTTTACCTCCTGCGCTGTGGGAAAAATGTGTCAGGAATGTGTAAGATGTCAGGTGAGTAAGCATGGAGGACAGACACTTCTGAGACGGGCTGTCTCAACGGAGGGGCTCTTGGACTACTGGAGGACCATCTGGGTGGCCAAGTCTTCTAAATAATTTGTAATTTAATTATTATTTTATAATGTTATTTCATATAGAAGCCCGTTTCCGCTATGTGATAAAAAAAATAAAAAAGGTAACCGCGACCTTTTATCTCACAGTTCTGAGTTTATCTGACAATTCAGACATTTTTCTCTAAAGTCACAAGAAGGGAAAAAAATATTAAATTTGCAATTCTGAAGAGAAAAAGTCAGAATCATGAGATAAAAATACACAATAACCTTTCAATTTTTATTCTGTAGAGAAAAAAAGCAGAATTTCGAGATGTAAACTTAGAATTCAAAGAAAAAGTCAAAATTGTGAGATGTAAACTCGCAATTATAAGTTTATAACTGTAAGATAGAATTGTAAGACAAAAAGTCATAAGAATAAATTTATATATTTTTTTATTCCATGGCAGAAACAAGCTTCCATAATTGAATTGTTTACAAAAAACATAAAATAATTAAGTCGCAAATAAGAATGCATTAATTGCACTGCATTAGACATTAAAAATTATCAAAGTGGCATCTGCAAACTAATTCTAGACCTCAAAATTAATTCTAACGTTGAGATATTATTATTATTTTAGACTACAATTTACCACATAATTTGTCACTTAATCATTACAATTGCACTGTCCTTGGACCGGACCTGACTTACATTTCACTGCTGGTTATACTCTGTAGAATTGTGTATGTGACGAATAAAAATCTTGAATCTTGAATATTTTATCAGTACAAAGGTCAAAGGTCCCTTTTTGGGGCCCCTGTATGTAAAGTCTTATTGTCACCAATTCAAGCATTTTCTTATTTCAAAATTTACTTTCAAAAATTTAGGGCAAAAGCCATCAGCTCTCACTAACAGAAATAACTAAATATGTGAAGTATGTCACTGGTTGCATGCAGCATTTGTGTCTGTCAGACAGGGCAGGTCGGATTTCAGCTTCAACTGGCCAGTGTGTGATTCCCTTGAGATGCAGAAAACACAGGAGGACAAAGTGATGAGTCACTTAACACCACTTCACCCCAGGACCCTGTACAGTGCTTTCTGCTCTTAAGTAATCAAATGCTTTCCGGCTCTTACGACACATTTTAAGAGGACAGAGGTAATGCAAAATCTCTATTTTTGTATGTCCATGGGAAGAGCTGCTGACAGGGATTGATTTTCTTACTACGCACTCTGAACTACATAAATACTATTAAAACATTACTCCTACTGAAAACAAAGCTACTACTGCAATTGGGTGTATCTACAGTACAAAGAGGTCACACACCCTTGAGCTAATTAATAGTCTGCCATGACAGAATGATCACTGTTAAAATATTAGTGACTGAAAGCATTGCCGTTTTGAAACATTCAAAGTTACAGTGAATGAAAGAAACAATGTATCATCATTTACAGTAGTAATAGTTGTGAAAAGTAAAGTTATATTATGTTTTTCTAAAATAATAAATACAATTTTAGTATAAAAGTGCAGGTTGTGAATTCAAGAGGACTGCTTGCATAAAAATTGATTATCTAATAGTAATGCAATATTATATAATCTATTACATCCATTACAATCCATTAATTGAGCCTAAAACAACTGAACTAAATAATTAAATAAATAAATGAATGAATGAATTAATAAATTAGGCAAATATAATTTATAATAGTTTGCAATATGTAGTTTATTTTAATCAAATGTAATTTTACTGAAATAAACGCATGCTTTAAACTCAAGAGGACTGCTTGAATATAAATACGTAGATATACAATACATCACATATTACGTATTTATAATATTTTGTAAGAATGTGCACTGTTCAATTTTAATTTTAATTTTGAGCAAAAAGAATAATGACTATCATACATTTTCCCATGATTTACAGAAGAAACGCACTAAAATGTCTGCGTAACAAGTTCATATAAATCCTGTCAGGCATATTTAGAACCAGAACCATTAGATGACATTTAAAATCACAGAACAGCCCCCAAAATTAATTAAGTGTCAAAGTGTCACTTCCCACAATCCTTCCCACTATCCTTCAAACACTACCCATTCGTCAGCAAGAAGTTTTAATCATTTAAAATACAAAAAAAATGTAGTATAATCATTTAATGCGTTTTCATAAGTACGGGTGAGTATAAGTACAAGTTGTTTAATTTTCACGTCTTAGCCTATGCTGAATGAACACTATTTCATCCATATTTTGACATTTTATTATTAGAAACAGTTAAATTAAATTTAAATAGATGAATTTGACACCAAAATGGGACGACCTTGCACAGAAAACCTTCGATCGACTCTTTTTGTCTGTTTTGGAGAGAGTGAATCGCTCACCGATAACCTGGATGATCTCAGCCAGCAGCACACCGTCGCTCACATCCTGCTGCAGGTCTTTAATCAGCCGCTTGTGTCCCGATTTGGCCAAGTAGTGGTTCGCCCAGTCAGTGTAGATCTGTCAACACGAAAGGAGAAAAGTCTGCTTAGAAATCCATCCATCAAAAAAGTTTCACGCAACTAGGATTCACGCGCTCTATTCAAATCCGCTCCATTGTGCCTTATTCAAGTTATTCAGCACCAGTAATGCTCAAATTCTCCCGTCTGGCATCACAGAAAAGCCCATTCATTGGGGCAGGAGGAGGGAGAAACCGAGGGAGCTTAAATTAAACTTCTAAATGGGTTTGAAAGGAGTCATGTGTTGTTTGCTGTTTGGAACGGGTCTGTCCAAAAACATTCCCGTGTCCCCTTACAAGTAAAGAAAAGCGGGAAACAAGCAGTGCAACAAAGCATTAAAATCCACAGAGATGCCAAAACCGCCACATTCTTTAGGAAGATAAAGCTGACATAAAACATATCTTTAACTTAGCCTAATACACGCATTAAAGTACATTTATTAACAGAAATATGACCATGTTTTTTTTATATATATATACACGTAGCTTAGGCTATTATTTTGTAGTTTTATTAGGCTACATATAGGCCTACCATGATATTCTTTAAAATTACATGTTAAAATTCCCATTTGACTTTAATATCACAATTTGAAATAAAATTGCCTATTGCATAAACCACAATTAGCATGAATCAAAAGTCTGTTTTTTTAGGTGTTTTGGTGGCATAATCAAAGGCCAGGCAGTAGTCAAATGCATTCCCACAACTGGGGTTGAAGAGCTTGTATTTTGTGTTTGATGAGTAAATAAAGCCTGAGTGTATTATTGTTACTCATGTGAGGAATCAGTTTTCTCGATGGTAAAACAGGTGCACCCTGAGTCCCTGTTCCATCAAAATAAACTTGATCGCTCTCGCTGGAGTCATCTAGACTTAAAACAGCACACAAATCCCATATAATTATGGAGAGCAATGACCAAAGTCAGTGGAGAAATGTACAAATCCAGCTCATGCTTTGAAGGTTTGTGGGTCATTTGAGTCAGATGTAATTAAAGGTGAGGTGAAGACGGCGAAGTGAAGGTAAGGGTAAACATGCATGGAACCTGTCACCACCATGTAAGCACTAAAATAGCTATTAATGTTATAAGAAATTTTAGTCAAGGTACAAATTTAGTACATATATTGCATTCACTTTATCTAAGTATTCTTTTCAAACAACCATATCAATATTTGAAACAATGCTTTAAAGATGCATTTTTTTTATGTTGGAATGGCTGATACAATTTTAGCATGCATGTGGAATTATGCTAAATCAGTGTTTAAAAGGTACACTTAAAGTATTTAGTATTTAACTATTAAACAGCTTTTCTTGGCAACTGATATTACTTGAATATTTATCATGAGTTTTAATATTTGTCGAAAGTACTATGCATTTTCTTTGTAAAAGTTAATGAACTGAACACTTTCATTCAGCAAGGATGCATTATACTGATCGAAAGTGACAGTAAGGACAATTATAGTGTTACAAAATATTTCTAGTTAAAATAAATGCTGTTATTTTGAAGTTTCTATTCATGAATCAATCTTGAAAGTAGGTTTCTTGAGCAGCAAATCAGCATATTAGAATGATTTCTGAAGGATCATGTGACACTGAAGACTGAAGTAACGGTGCTGTGTAAATTTAGATTTGCATCACAGGAATAAATTAGCGACATTTTAAAATATATTTAAAAAGAAACAGTTTTACTGTATTTTTACTGTATCAAATAAATGCAGCCTAGGTGAACATAAGAGACTTCTTTCAAAAAATCTTACCGATCCTAAACTTTTGAACAGTATTGTATTTGTTAAAAGTACTATGTATTTCTTTGTGTAAAGTAAGTAAATTAATGACTATGAAATTAATTTTAGAAATAAATGTCTAAAACTGACATCTGTATCTGTATGAAAGCAGTGTTCATATACATCCTCCACTGGGACATTTTCCTTTAAAGCAAAAAACACTTGATTGCTCACAAGCATCCATATACATGCCATCTGAATCAGCACTTACTGTATGATGAGTTATGCTGTGAAATACACTGACCTTTATACTCTGAGTCACTGAGGCATGGTGCTTCAGTCCCACTGCTGTAAGAATATTGTGGCAATCCCTCATCTCTCACAAACACAAAAGCAGCACTAAGAAATCCACCCCCATGCAAATCCTGCTTTGTTGCATGGATGTCAAACCAGCATCTAGTATTTCTGCACTCTTCTGAGCTCGTGGCTTTGTACAGTCCACTCTTGACCCGAGCATGAGCTGTACTCTGAGTTCAAACATGCCTTTAAGGGCGATTTGTCACTGAACAACTCTGGAGAACTGAACAGATGGCTCTTGCACGCATTTGCTGATGAGTGTGTTAAACTACCTGTGTGAGTAAGACGGGGAATATCAAACGGCAGTTCCTGAGTGTGGTAACTTTCAACAGTTTAGCAACAGCTGTCACTTGGACTCATCTTTAAGCTCAAAGCGGGGAGGTAGAACACTGTTCAACTACAAAGGCTCTCATGTCAAACACTAATCACAGGGCTGTTCGTGTTAGTCACAGACATAGAATTGTTCCCACAGGCGGAAGCTACAGAACTTCCATTCGGGTTCACGAGAGAGGTTTTAAATAATACGGTACTTTAAGGTAATTACAAAAGATCATTTACTGAGGTGAATGTGAGGTCAGATAACTGCTGTGCTAACAGACAAGCATGCCCTTATTTAGGCTGGATTGCAATAATTTTATTTTGTGGACTAGCATACACTACTGTAAGTAAGATCGATTTTTTTTTTAAGAAATTGATAAATTTTCAGCAAAAACAGAGAGAGCTCACCAAAAATGAAAATTCTGCCATCATATACTCACACTTAATTTGTAGATGATAGATAGATCGATCTGCATGAAGGTGCAATCTCTACAGTCATAAACATAAAGCTAATCTTAACCTCAATCAACTGAAAAACATCTTAAAAGAGCTTCAGCTCAGCTTGCGGTAAATAGTGCAGTAAGTCTGGACCATATCTATACCTGCTGCATGAGTCTAAATATACCCTTGCCTACAGATATCAGCAGGAATAACCTTCTCTCCACAGCAGTGATGTCTTACCGATTTGTAGTGATTGCAGAAGGACCTGCTGCGGCGTCTCTCTGGGATGTACATCCTCACGTTCAGAGCCATTCTGCTCTTACAGGTGAAGAGAGCTCATAAACAATGAAGCCCTGAGGACGGCCTGCCACCTTCACGCCTGTAATCAAGTCAGTGGTGTGGGGGGATAATTTTAGCAGTGAAATGCATTCTGGAGCATCGCTGAGAAACCTTTGCTTAAGATATACCTCTCTCTATGTGTCATGCTTAGTGTCAAATGCAGAGACCCAGACATATCAGATTATGACTGCTTTACCTACCAGAAAAATGTAAATAAAATAAAAATACACAAAAGCATTGATTTGAATTGAACTGAATTTAATTTGAATCATAATTTTGCAAATAATCCTAAAAGTTACTAATGGATTAAAAAAGAATACTGTTAAGGAATCCTATTGGAATTATAATACATTGGAATTATATTTATTAAATTATATTAGATTTAACTTGAATTATAATTAGCAAATAATCCTAAAAGATACTAATGGAATAAAAAAAAATACTGCTAAGGATTCCTATTGGAATTATAATATATTGGAATTATATTTAAATAATTATAATAATTTAAAAAAGAGAGTACAGAATTACTGTTGAAATAGTACTTTATTAAATTACATTTAGTCGGAATAATAATTTGCAAATAATCCTAAATAATTCTAATAAAAAATACTGTTAAACATTCATATTGAAATTATTATATTGAATTATATTATAATTATTACAATAATAATTTGCAACCAATATTTTAAACATGGTTCTACAGAGTAAACTGAAATTCTCAATAAAATGCTCAAATAATCATAATTAAATAAGTAATAATAAGTCAGCATTTCAGTGTATATATAATTAGTACTTTAGTTTCAGTTTATTTAGTAGAACCATATTTAATTGTAAAGGGATTCTAAGAATTCTTTATGATTGGTTCAACATTTTTATTGTAATATTTTTTAAAATATAATTGTAATATATTACAACTCCAATAGGAATCCTGTAGAACTGAGGATCTGTTCAACTCACGATTGCAGTTGACTTTCATTTCCTAACTCTTCTTTCTTAATTTCCTTAGTTTCTAACAAATCTTTCCCATTTCCTTTCATCTGAACAATGATGTCTTCAGTCTGAAGATCTAATGACTGACCCAAATAACAACAAGTGCAAACTTGTATGTAACCAGATTAAAGTTTCTTTTCCTGCCTCATTCACTAAAAACACATCTCTTTTTTTCACACAAACATACAGAATGTACTTCTGCAAACACACACGCACATGTACAGAGAGGAGCAGAGTATGTGGGAGGTCTGACAGCTACTCGAGAGGTGCTGACAACAACCAAGAATGTGTGTCGGGGGGGTGAGAAGGGTGACGGATGCTCCACAAACCCCCTCTGCACCTCTCCATCCCCCTTTAACTTAAGATCACACTCGAAACCAAACATGTTCTGCAAGTTTCAAAAGCAAAGATCAAGCCCATTGCACTAGATCATACAATACACTTGAGTCAAGACCTGGCAAGTTTACTCACACACATGAACTGTATGTTGAACAGAAGCATGTGCACAAATGGCGGTCTTCATCAATATTGGGTATATTTGGTTTTGTATGAAATCACTTTCACCCTATTAAAATCTGAAGTTAAGAAGGTCTTCTCTCGTGCCATCTGTCTTGTATCAGTCTGGTTCTGATCTTGTGCAGCAGTGGTGTAATATGAGTAATTCTCCTCTGGAGTGTCTAGATTAGAGCTCTAATCTAATAATGCACACAGCACAGATGCCTCGTTTATTTATGCCCCTCTGTTCTTAACCGCCCTACAAATTCAATTTCAAAAGCAAATGTATTCTTTCCTTCAGCTAAGCTTTCCGGGTCACTCCAACTTGACCTTAATGTTCATTATCTCGCAGTCAAGATGGTCCATTCGCTGGACCTGGTATTTCATCAAGAACTGTCTATCTGTATATCCTAGATCTATTCTTCAATCCATCCATAAAATGATATACACACAACTATTCAAAAGTTTGGTGCCAGTAATTTTTTTAAATAAATTATACTTTTACTCAAGGATGCATTAAAATGATCAAAAGTGACAGTAAAGACTTACATTGTTTAAATAAATGCTGTACTTTTGCACTTTCTATTCATTAGAATATCTATTTATCAACATTGAGTATCAACATTGATAGTAATGTTAAATGTTTCTTCAGCAAATCAGGATATTAGAATGATTTCTTAAGGATCATGTGATACTGAAGACTGGAGTAATGATGCTGAAAATTCAGATTTGCACTCACAAGAATAAATTGCATTTAATACATGTTCAAATAGAAAACTGTTATTTTTTTTCATATTCCTGTTTTTACTGTATTTTTGATTAAATAAATGCAGCCTTGGTGAGCAGATGAGACTTCTTTCAAAAACATTTTAAAATCTTACCAACTTTTGAACGCAAAACGACTTTTTTTGCTTTCCATGTACCATAATCAAATTCTATGATTAATTGCTTCAGGACATTTTGGTCAGACCACAAGCAAGATAAAGTTATTTCTCACTTCTATTAAAATACATGTAATAATTCAAGATATGCAGCATGGTGAAATAATGACCTTGCTTCCTGAGAGCAGTGCAGTGAACGTCTAGCTGATGAGGGTGAGGTGTGGTGGATGGGGTGAAAGTGAATGAGCAGTGATTGATTCTGGAGGTCAAGAATTATAACGAGGGGAGTCAAGTCGAGGTGAATAATGTAATCAATGACATTGTCATGTAACAGAGAACGCCCTCTTTTATTCAGCTTATATGCATGCATCAAGCATTTGATGTGTAACAGTGATACATCATTTGAAGAGGAAACGCTTGCATAAATGAAAATACAAATTGTCTAAATATGTCTAAATAGGTCCCTGTCAGTTCTCAACTGTACTGCACATTAAAGGATCAACCATGTCTAATCATCCAAATCTCAGAAACGTCCCTAAAATGTTTGATTTTGTTAATATTTGTTTTCTAAAGAAAGACTAACACAAATAGTAATGAAATCCATCATAGCGAGGTATGAGCACTATCTGGAGCCAAATTACAGGAGAAAGAGCATCATTCATTTATTTTTACACATAGATTGTCTATTAGTAAATCTGTTAGTTCAAAAATAGGGAAAAAAAACACTTTGTGTTATTAGTTGATTAAAAAAAGAGTAGCTTCCCCAACACTGGAGGATTTTGTATTATATTTGATGCCGAGTGTTAACTGTGTATTGTCACACACTATTCTGATTGTGTGTCTAATGTGTGTAGCCACTTAAGAACAAACCAATGTTAGTCATTATCCAGAACTAGGACAGTCATTGTAACTGGGGTGAATAGATCTATTACCCAAGACAGACAGAAAACAGCTCAGGAGAGATGCTCTATGGGAAATTAATATCCACCTCTTTGCTTTGGTCCTGCTTATTAGTGAATATCAGCCAGATTTGATCTACAATAGTTGAATTCAAAAGACATACACTGGAAAAATTACTTTTCAAAGTTGTAAATATAACAAATTCGATTGGAGATTTTTTTCTTTCTACTTCAAAATTCCTTATTTAATTCAGTGTTATTTGTAATTTCTTTATAACAATTTGTGAAATTTACTACAAATAGTAATTCCTCCAAAACTATTTTCAGTATTTGATCAAAAAACCATAAACACACACACGGTCAAACTGAGAGCAGAGTATACTATCCAACATACAGGAAGACACTTTAGGATTCGGCCATAATCACAGATCTTTTTTGGTAAACGATCAGAGAGGAACAGCACACAATTAAAGCTTCTCATCCAGTCAGACAGGAAAAATAAAGAAGCACACACTATTATCTTCTGAGCACCCAAGACAAAGCAGCACAGTCCTTTTACCCGCATGACAACTCAAACAGACGCATTTCATCAACTTCGGTCGCACACAATGAGAGCTTTTGTAAATACTGAACAGGTCTGTCCTTAGTTTTCTCATGCCCCGCTCCCTGCATCTCTGCCGTGACCCCTAAACCGTAATTATACTCCCCGCGTGACCTAAAAGTGCCCTGCTTTTAAGTGTTTTCCCTCAGCCTGTGATCAGATTTCGGCCTAGTTAAATTAGCCATCCTCTCACCCATCAGGGAAAGGAAACCTCAATTCCTGTAGGAGAATGGACCATTTTAGACAGTTACCACACAAAAGCATGAAGATGACAGACAGAGGAAAAAGACATGTCTGAGTGTTTTCTCAGTCAAAGAAACAGCAGAAATAAAAGCAGTCCTTTAATGCACACTCCACCAACTTAAAATGGCTAACCTACACTAGGCCAACCTAAAGTATAATAATAGCACTTTTAAAGAGACACGTGATAGATTGTAGACTGGCAATATGAAATAGGAGATTACAGCCTTAATTTATACTAGTGATGTGTGAATCCCACACAAATTGTTTTTTTATTTTAATGATTCTTTTTAGGCATGCATATAAGGAACATACCATGTATTGGCTACGAAAAAAAGTGTGATTTTTTTTCAGCATTGGCCAATATTGCATATTTAATTGTGGACACCTATTTGCAAATTTTATATAGTTCTGTCATCATCTACTGTAGTGCTAAATTAGCAGTAAATTAGCAGAAGACTTAACAGGAAAGTTAATTCTAAATTCTAAAATGAATTCTTTAAGAACAATTTCTTGAAGACCATTTCTTATAATAAAATACGTTTTCACTTTCTTATAAAAGACATTTTATATATATATATATATATATATATTATTTTTTTTTCAAATGTTATTATATTTTCAAAATTTTGTTTATTTTTTATTTTCAAAATTTTAATATTATAAATAATATATAATATCTTATAAATATAATAAAATACATTTTAACAAGGTTTTTTGTAGTATTCTTTTAAAATATCGCATATTGGCAATTTGTAGGTTATTACTTTTTTTAGTTAGGAAAGCTGTTACAGTTAATAACAGATAATTTCAGCACCGTAGACATTAAAAGGGCAAAGTATAACAAAGTATAGAAACAGCACGTGTTTTGCGTGTATGGCTTTGGTTGCGTCCGTTGAGCACCACAAGCACTTCAAGTGGCTTTGGCCTTGTGCTAACATGACAAGCTCCAAGAGCAGCTCTTGACTGCTGCCATGTCTGCGGTTTAGAGATGAAAGCATGAACATTAGATTGATGTGAGCGCCGGCAAATACGACCTCTGGGATTGTGAGAGTTCAGTCGGGATTAAGAGCCACATTCAGACCAAACAGAAAGCAGGAAATGTTTCGCCGTTCGCACAAGTGCTGCTTTCAAGATGAAGAACTCGACACGTTACTTCAATGAAGGCTCAAAACGTTCAGCGCCATCTGCGCCAACCAGAACACGCCACTTGATGACACTCAAGCTGCGGTTCTCAAAATAAACAGTACACTTTTAGAGTCTATATTCACACACACAATCTGCCATCTGCAGGGCCGGGGCTGCGAGACGCATCTAGGCTGCACTGAAGCGCTGTCTGCTCTAACAGACGGGTTGATGTGGGTCTGTCTTCTCAGCAGGACACTAAACACCATTAACTACTCCTCACCTTCAACCAGCAGACAGCTGTCTGCTCAGCCTGTGCTGTATGAATAAGTGATTTGATAGAAACGAATGCTCCCTTCTGTTCTGCTGAAATATGAATAACATCATTTATAGATTTTTCTTCAACCCTGAACATAATGTAATATAACCTCCCGGAGTGCTGCAGTATAGTACTGTATATACAATATAGTATAATATATATTCATACACCTTCCAAGATACTAGTGCACTGATGGAATATTAGTTCAGGTAGTTTACAGGCTGTGGTGCTCAAATGGGAAATGTGGGTTCGAATCTGGAATGCATCATGACATAATCCTGTTCTTTTACAACTAGGTGCCTTCGACTGGGGTTTGTGAGGGAACTTCAGAGAGTTTGTGAGATGATGAGAAGCTAATAATTAAATCATAAAAATGTAACGTTAAAATAAATTATGAGTAATTACAGGTTCATATTTTGATTTTGGGAGTCCCCAACAACAGGTTGACAAGCATGCAAAAAAACACTTTCATTGTCTTATAATATGTATTTATTTTTACCTTACTTGCTCAACAACTCCCAAACGATTCGCTCAACGATTCATTTTTCGAAACCCCTACTTTACGTGACGCTAATCTGCGATGATTGGTCCGATTGGTTTCTTTTTCATTTCATCATGCCTGTAATGCCTGATAAAGCAAGTGTTTGTGAGCGCAGTGCTGCTTTGTGTACAGCATTACCGGAGAAACTGCTATTCTTACGCTCCAAAAGCAGCACCTAGTGGCAAAGAATGAATTTGCATTTTCATTCAGACCAATGCAGAAATACCAACAAGTGGGCAGGCAATATGCTAATGTTTCATGTTGACATTGTAAGATATCAGAGACTGAATCAGACAATTTTAAGATGCATCAGAACATTGAAACCTGAGGAGCTGGAATGCAGAGAGGCCTTAAGGAAACAGGACGTCATAAATCTAGTTTGAAGCAAGAAAGCCTAACCCGCAAACCTCTTTCACAAAACAGCTTGCAACATTGAGAACACTTTTTGATAATTCCAATTCAAGAAGGAGACTGTCAAATTTGTTGCAAGTAATCAAGACTGATGGCCGTCACATGTAAACCTGTGATAGAAAAGCTCGAGCTACAGACTCTCTTGGGCAGGTCTTCCCCCATACAAGACAAAACAAACCAAAATTCCTTTGTCTAAAGAACATGTCTTCGTTCTCCTTAGAACTACACAAAGACTTTCTTTTTCATATGCCCATAAAATCATCTTAAAAGGACATTTTTATGTAAGCCACATATCATGTTTTAATCAAATAATATGTATGTCTTTTTAATCATTATTGAATAGCTGAAGGATTCAAATGCATGTTTAGTATGTATGAGCTTGAAAATTCATGCTTTAAATGTTTCTCCCAATCAATTCTTTGTCAAATGCATCATAGTCTTGTTATAGAAATCATGCTCAAAAGGTATACTTTGCAAGAGCCTGTAAAGTTCGGACCTCTGACTGAACAGATAACAAGTTGATTTATGATTTGGTGGAGACACAAAGCAACTCCCAAAGCAAGGACAGTATCTAATTGGTCAAGACATCCAGATGGGACGGTCTGAAAACAGAGTTTAAAAGCTCAGGACACCATCTTGGCTCCTCTTGACTCTCTCTCTTGTCACTCTCACTCTTCTTCGTAAAAATGCTCTTTTTCAAAACCTTTTACTCTCTTACGCCCTTTGTGCTTCACTTTTGCCACCGCGTGCTGCTCTTTGAGCGTGCTCTGGCCCACATGCCAGGTGCTAACGCGATGGAAAGAAAACCAACCTAGTCTCGTTACATCCTTTTATTCTTTTACTTTAGTTTCTTTTCTTTCCGTGGAGTTTCGTGTTCTAATATAAGTTTGCTGCAAAGTCCAGCTCCAATTGCACTCGCTTCAAACTTCGACCAGACCAATTCCACATCCTCAGCCAACGCCCAAGACCTCACTTCAAAGACTATTGAACTCTCAACCAATCAGACACTTCGGGGAACCCCCTGTCTGCAACAGGACACAAAGGAAACCCCGTTACACAGGCAAAGCAAACAAGTACACCTCCAGGTTCTAACTGAATCAGGTGCAGTTAATATAAATTTTAGCCTCATTGAGAAACTCAAAGCGAGGGTTAAATAAGTGATTGATGGTTGTTCAGGTCTATGCAATTGAACATATTGCTGTAAACTTGGGATATCACATTTCCATTCTCTTAAACTCATCCTTTCCTCACTTTCTCTCTTTCTGCAACGTGTGAATGTGTGAATGCTTGTGTTCATGTGTTAGATTAGTTTATGTCTCAGGTTTATATAAATAAAATCTGATTTATATTGAAAAGAGAAGTATCTTGTGTTTTCTGCTCACAAGTTAATGTCTTAATCTGCCGATTTTGTTACTGAGCTATTTAATAGTGTTTTCACTATATTTTGGATTTTAATATCCAGCGCAGAGTTTGTCATACGGCTCGTTCAGTGAATCGCCGTAACACTGATTCTGTTCAAATCCCTATAAAATCATAAATGATTCCCTTTGAGCTAAATTAAACTATTTCTTTAAATTACATATTAATATTAATTGTATTACGTTACAACATCAACATGAAACGGCTTGGGATTTGTTTTAAAAACGACTCGTTTCAATGATTCAGAGTCGACTCTTTCTCTTGAGAGACAAAAACTTCATACACGGTGTACTTTCAGATGTAAAACTTTGCAGGATGTTTTCATTCACTTAGAGCTGTGTTACTCACTGCATGAAAGGTCATTTTCAAAAATCCATAATAGGGGCACTTTAAATCATAAAAATGTAAAATTAAAATAAATTATTTAAAAATAACAATCTAACTAAAATACTCATTTAAAAAAAATATGACATGCAGGTAAACAAAAAATATTATTACCTGCATGTCATTTGACTAATAGTCAACATCAGAGAACCATATGCGTGTTGTTAAATTAATTAAATATTAACTTAAAATCTCAGAGTGTACTTTAATTTTGTACTTTTAGCTCACAAAAAAAAAAATATCTGGGTTACAAAGTATCATGGTATACAGTGATCACTTATCAAAAGGTACAATGATTAAATTAAATTAAATTACATTTTAGTCAATGTAAAATTTTTAATTATACTTTTTTGGGGGGATAAGTACTATCAACCTACTATGGTGTTCTTGGTCATACTATGGATTATGTAATATAAACACCATAATACACAGCATATTACCAATGTATTACCATCTGATTTCATCAGCGTATCATGATAACATCAGCACAGTACTCTTAAAAAAAGTACTGTGGTGGTACCGTGGTACAGCGATAGTATCAAATGGCACTACTATGGTACTTTGCTATATATAGTACCAGGGCACTTTAAAGAACACAATAGCACTAGCGTAGTTTTATATGTCTTAATAGCACCATGGTATATGTCTCAGAACCTATGGAATTACCATGATATAATGTAAAGAAATGGTAATACCATGGTATTTTTTGTTTTGTGTCCTTCCTATTCATTCTCAATAAAGTGGCAAAAACACTAATTGAAAAAGGCATATGTTTAATATTGACGTTGAACTTCTGGCGCCAGCAACACCAAGGTCATGGGTTCGATTCCCAGGGAAAATACATGCTGGCAAAACACTTAGCTTTGGATAAGTGTCTGGCAAATGTGTAAATGTAGATAGTAAATGCTGAAATAATAATAATACTACAAAAATGAGCAGTTACATGAAGTGGGAGAGAAAGGTGAAAGAAAAATAGAGATGATTTAGAAATCTCTGCCCTTTGAGGTCAATGTTTGATGACTCTCGATAGTAAATCATGTGCTCTTTTTAAAATCTCCCATATTACAAAACACATAACAGTTCATAAGGTCATAAAAATCAATAAACAATGAAGCTGATAAAATAACTAAAGTGCAAGTCTTGAATGTGGTCATTTTAATTTGCACAAAAATGAGACTACTGTGGAATACATCAGATTAAGTCTGTATTAGATTGGACGTCTCTAATTAAAAGTAGGCGAGATGTGTATCTCACCCTCCATTGGGGTTGAAAAGCACACAGACTAGGATATTTAAAGGTCCAATGATGAAGTGAATGAACGAATGTGAGGTGCTTTCAGTCATCGCTCAGATTCTTTCATCTCTCAGTTTCACTGCAATATTCACTGCTGATATTATCGGGTCACACTGACATGTTTCAGCCTCCATCACCTCACACACACATCCAACCTTAAACATATTCAGTTCACTGGCACTTGTGCTGGGCTGCACATGTAATCCATAATTAAACAGCTCCCCTTATCACCTCATCTCCAGACAAGCAATAAGACGGCCTGCCTTTGTGGCTTTGACGTGCAGAGGATAAAACCAGGACGAAGGGTGTGCATGGATTAATAAAGAGGAAATATAAAGGGTGCTTTCAGAAATAAAACTGAATTCTTTATAAGCTGAGCTGTTGCTGTATTATTACCTGTCAGATCGTCTAACAACACTGCATCACGGCAAATACAAGCAAAACCCTGCAGTGTTCAGTTAACAGAAAACATCATAACCAGCAACAAACAACAGATTTCTGCGTTAACGCATAGTATCTGAATAGCTCTTAAATCCAAAATAAGTGAAACCTTATTTCCAGGTTTTATGGTAATGGAAAACATCATATTCAACAACAAACCAGAGCTTTCTGGCACAACATACAAGAATATAAATAAGTATTGAATCCTAAAGTTTACATGCATTAAAGACCTGATTAAACATCAAAAAATTGGTTAAATTCAGCTAAGAAATTTTTCACAAAAACAAAGACCTACATCAAGTTTTTTAAGTCACAGAAAATATGCAAAAAAAAAGGCAAAACAAGTCAAAATGTTTGCATATAAAATGCACAATTGCAAGGTGTCAGACTGTGTTAAAAAACAATAATGTAAACAACATAATACTTGTAATATATATATATAAGAAAATAATAAAATAAAAATATTAAAAACATTATGTACAGGTGACACTGTTTACATTATGTATTTTTAATTAACAATTATTATTATTATTATTATTTATATACTGTTTATATATATATGACTAATAATAGTATAAATGTTAGTATATAAATAATAATTACAAAATATAAAATATTTTTTCAGTATTTTTAATTTTATTATTTACAATTATTATTTATTAATTATACACTTTAATGTAAAAAAATATATTGTCCAAAAAACAAAAGAAAACAAGTTTATGGTTTTCTGGTGGAACAAATGAGTGATAAAGTGTAATTCAAAACTTGAATGACAAACAAATCAACAACTACCCAACAGCTACTTAACCCCACACCCAAAAGGAAGTATTTTACCAGTTTCATGCTGTGATTTTTTTTATCCCAGCGCCACAGCATCACACTCATCTTCCTCTACCCTTTATCTTCCTCACTTCACCTGCCGGCGGTCCAGGCACACAGATCCCATTTACAATCCATCAGAGGAGGAGAGCAGCATCCACAGAAAGAGCGATTCAGAAGAGGTGAGGAAAGGTCTGATGGAGAAGGAAGAATATAGATCCATGCTAATGGAGAAAAGAAAGTTAAAGGAACTGAACTGAAATTAAGAGGGTGAAGGAAGAGTTTGAGAAGAGTGGATGGGTACCAGAAAGTGAGAAAGTGAAGCAGACAGAGCTCTCACCACTAAAGCTGTGCCATGCTGCCTCCGGTCTGAAACACACGCTCAGGGGAGGAGACACCAGCCAGTGCTCACATGAGTCAAACCAAACAGCTGAAGGGGGTGGGGAGGAAAGAGCAGCTGGATAGGCAGTCCTCAGTCAGCAGTGCGTGGGGGAATCCCTCTTTACCTCCCCCACACCGCCCCTCCATTACACCCTCTCCCTCCAACCATACACCATACACCCCTCCCTGCCCTCAAAGGTCCCAGCAGCACGCTGTACTGCCTCTTTATCAGCCAACCTGTGTTTATATCATATGAACACTGGACCACACTTACTTTGATCAAATGGTCCAAAAAAAAAAAAACTTATTTTATTTTTATTTTTTTATAAAATGTCTTCTTTTGTGTTCTGTACAGACTTGCGTAACAAGCACAGCATTTTCTGTATTGTGTGAATAAGTTGTAGTAGTGGTATTCTGAGAAACTTGATGCTCTTGAGACGGTGCTCTGGTTCAAGAACTGGTAAAGATCCCACAAATCCTCCACTCTAATGATATTGTGGGTAAAGGCTGAATCCCAAACCACATGCTCTTCATCCAATATAGTATGACAGGTTATGATTAGTGCATTCCAAATCACAGGACATTGAAAATAGTTGAAAGTGTGCTATTTTCTGTGGATTTTGTAAGTATGCATCTGTATATATCCCTACATGCTTTCTGACCTAATATTGGCCCTTAGGCTACAGCGAAATATGTACTTTTGAAGTATGAAGTAACACCAGTACTGACATACTACCATGTAAACACTTTGCATAGAAGCTGAAAGAAATCTAAAGCATATGCATAAAAATACATCAATGTGGTGACTTGGTTGTAAATACTTCAAACAATTAAATTAGGGACTAGTTCGTTACCTTAGCTATTGTTAGAATATTAAAACCACTACATACTGTATACTATTTTCTTTAAATTACTTAAAAGTCTGTCTTTCACAGGCTGATTGCTAATTAAGGTAATCTAATTGTAACAAGGTGAGCCAATTTCATTAAACACACTAACGTCGCCAGCCATTTAGTGTGCAAACACAGTGAAATATCGGACAGACAGTCATAATATGAATAAGAAAATGTGTTAAAACTGACAAGATGATTAATGCATTGAGTGTGAATAGGGCTGATTGCTCTAATAACGATCTAACCTTCAGATCTGTGTGCTGTTGCACAGCATTTGTGTAGCACACCCCTGTCAACCTCCTTCAGACCCCGAGGCTCTGAAAACACAGCGGTCAGAGCCTCCTTTCTGTTCTTCCACAGCTGCGGTGCTGGAGTGTGTGCTACAGACTGCTAGCATGAGCTGCGGCGCGAGACGCGAGGTGTTCCCCATGTCCAAGCTCTCGCCAAAACCCAAGCCAAACCACAAATTACAAGCCAAATTTCAGTTTCTGGGGATCGCCCAAGTTTCTGCCCTCATTCCCACACTAAAGTACCCTGGAGGCTGCAAAATGAAGCATGTTTTAAAAATATACAACACACATAGGGGTTCTTATCCAAGCAGATGTTTTGAAACGGTGAGAGCAGAAGAGATTTTAGCAGTGCTGGCAAATCTACAGTAAAACTGAAGTTTGCCAAACAGCAAGCTATACTTGATATTAAGTAGTTAAATTAACGCTAATAAAGAAAATTGAAAAAAAAAAAAGTTAGACTACAAGTTACTAACATAACATAGCAAATAACTGTACATTGAATAAAATTAATTATTAAAATAAAATAAAAAAGACAAAAAGAGACATACATTTACAGCAAAAAACAAACAAACAGCTAAACTAGAACCATTCAATGTTATTTTAGTATTAATTACAACACTACAAGTTAATATAAAGTAGTTAAACTTAAGTCAAGCTAAATATGTTTTAAAAAGTTTCTAATAAATTTACAAATTACTAACAAAAAATAAATATTACTAAAATTAAATTAAATTATATACACTATACACACTATATATATATATATATATATATACACACACACACACACTATAAATCCTAATTCAAAATTAATGAATACTATAACAATATATTACAATATTCATCAAAAAGACAAATTAGTTTGTTTACAGTTTTAGTTTTTCCTTTTAGTTTGTTTTATGTGCTTCTGTGATTTTTATTTATTTTTTGTAATATTTCTATAACATATTTATCATATCTATTTTTTTTATAAATATGAAGTTCATATTTTATTATAATAATAGTATTTAATTTTATTATACATTTAAGGTTTTTATTTATTTATTACCAACAACAACACTGGAACAATTATTTTTAGCATAGCATTTTAGTTTCTCTTCAACACTGGACTTTGGGATGCTGTTTTTTTTATGGATCAACTTTACTGTATATCATTCCTTCAAGAGTTGAGTCACATCTCAAATGACTTATATAACACTTGCCTCGCTAAATCAGGCTCATAAAAAGCTAATTGCCTCTTTATAACTCACTCATTTATTGTGCTTCTGTAGTGGAGAGTGATATGTGGCGGACGCTACATGTATCGGGCAATAGTGAACAAGCTCATTAAAAAAACAACAGCTTTGAATCACAGGCTCCTGCTCGCCATTCATTGTGTCAATGGATGCTAAAATAAATCCAAGTATGTGCGTACAATACAGGGGCTCACCCTGTAGAGAGGCTCTTTGTTTTGCGAGACCCCCATCATCTGCTTTTTGGGGGTGGATGGGTCCCTACTGCCAGGCTGTCAAAGGGTGGGTGGGACATATGGGCTTTTGGGGCTCTGACACAGAATCATGAGGGATTCAGAGGCACCCTGGGTATCCCGTGAGAGAATAGAGTCTGTGGTGGAAGGGCTGGAGCTGTTGTGTGAATTCAAGACACTTGTAAGGAATGTCCAACTGCTGATATCATGCCTCTGTTAAGTAGCATTTCCTTTCGCCATTTCCTTGCCTTACAAAAATACACCATGATGGTGATAGATTTTTCTGAAATATCAAAAACAAATTCCCAATTCTGGTGTCGTTATGTGTGTGGGTGTGTATTACTGTATTATTAAATTATATTACTAATTTAAAAATATTTATAATTGACATAATAAATAAATACACATAAATATATGAAATGTATACATATACACATTTCAACATATTTCAAAAAAATTAAAAACATAATTTATATATTAAACAATACATTTATAAAATATAAAAATAATATATAAATTACGATTTTCCTATATAAAATTTAAAGCTGTTTATATAATAAATATATACAGAAATATATTAAATATGTAAAAACATAAATTAATAATATATAAAAAATTATATGTAAATATATAAATGCATTTTTATTTTATAAAAAATATTATTTATATAAAAATAATTTATTTCAATATTTTCTTATACTATATATATTTATTTATTTATTTATTCATTTAGCAGACGCTTTTATCCAAAGCGACTTACAAATGAGGACATAAGAAGCAATCAAAACCAACAAAAGAGCGACAACATGCAAGTGCTATTACAAGTCTTGGTTAGCCTAACGCAGTACATATAAATATTATTATTATTAATTTTTATTTATTTATTTTTAATTTAAAAGACATAGATAAAATAAAATTAGAATAGAGAGTAAAGATGGAACAGATGAGTTTTTAGCCGGTTCTTGAAGATGGGTAAGGATTCGGCTACACGGATTGAATTGGGCAGGTCATTCCACCAGATGG
The DNA here is from genome assembly GCF_936440315.1 of Barbus barbus. Taxonomy (NCBI): domain Eukaryota; kingdom Metazoa; phylum Chordata; class Actinopteri; order Cypriniformes; family Cyprinidae; genus Barbus; species Barbus barbus. The sequence goes on from NC_136730.1 coordinate 9,725,759, forward strand.
GAACAGTTAATGAAAAAGTCTGTGAAAGTGTTTTTGTGTGTCTTTGGTATATATATACATATATATATATATATATATATATATATATATATATATATATATATATATATATATAATTTACACATTTTGCCAAGATTTAAGACAAAAAAGAAGTCAGTCATGATGTTATTACAGTGATTATGGAAATCCTACATGCACAACATCACAGTAACATCTGTGGGTGGTTGCCATAGTTACCAACTGGCTAATGAAAGTGTTTTATCCAGAACTCATGATGAGAAGTGATGTTAACATGCTGCTAGAATAAGATCCTGCTGCAGTGTTTCTCCTGCATCTTAATGAGCCTCTTTTGCTACAGTTAATGTACAATGAACCACAACGCAGCCAGCAGTAACAGTAATAATGATCCAAATAATAATAGGACAATATGTGTTTAAAAAATGTTAAAAGATTTTAGAAAGTGCTTCAATCCAATTGGCTAAGAATTTTGCTATTGTTTTTTATCTAAAAGTTATTGTTTTATTATTAGTATTACTGCAGCATCCATCATTGGCCTATTAACTCCAGACAGCTGAATACAAAAGCCAGTTTGGGCTGTTTCTATTGGCTCATTCAATCTGAGCTATATTCAACCCGGCCTGGATCAGTCCTACTGACACTAAATGCAAAGAAACTGATCCTACCCAGAATAACTACTGACTTGCTCACAGTGAGGATCTAAATCATTTCAGTGGAGACTCTGTCAAAGCAGCCAGTGTTCAATAACGTATATCCCAGCAAACATCACATCTCTCACTTTCACCCGGCAAAGGTCAAGCACTTAAAGCTTCATCAGCTGTGACCTTTCACCTCGACCTGTACACAAGTGCATGCTGACCTTTACTGTTCACGTCACAGCAGATCTGTAGTTCAATTACCAAGCAACATCTGCATAATGATGCGTTTCTCAGTGTGGTGATGGTGTTTCTATGATGGAGCACCATAAAGAGAAGACAAAAGAGTGAGACTTAGACAGACACTCAGGGTAACAGATGACATGTTCAAGGACAGATGGAGGAAGTACAGCTAAATAAATGCAGATCACAAAAAGAACGACACTCAGTCTAGAATCACATCATTTATGAGACCTAATGAAAGTCTCTATAGCTAGATTTATTCACATTTTATGTAAAGTCTCAAAGACTTAAAAGCTCAAAATTGGCCTCAATTACTTTTTAATGGGATAGTTCACCCAAACCCACCATTTACTCACCCTCATATCTTTCCAAACCAATCAAATCAGTCTTAACATTTAGTTGGCAAATTAGAATATTTTTTTTATTTTTATCCTTTATTTCATGTAACTGTAAGTTTTGTTTTTGCATAAATAATTCAAAAGTGCATAGGATTTTACATACGATTTTATTTTGTGAAATTCCAGGTTACACTTTATTTTAAGGTGTCCTTCTTACAGTGTAATTATACATTTAAGTACTGAGTAATATTAATTAACTACATGTACTAACTACAGTATATGGTTAGGGTTAGGATTAGGCTTGGCTTAGGGTTACTTGCATGCAATTATGCATAATTTATTGTTATTATAATAGTAGCTACATGTAACGTGTAACAAGGACACCTTAAAATAAAGTGTAACCAAATATTTAAAGTAAAAAAATATATATAATAATAATAATCATGAAAAAAAATTGTTACCACAAAAATGTTTTGCTAAACATTATTTAGCTTAATGTAAATAAAACAGTCCTTTGTTGTGCATGCATTTCTGCTTTAAAGCTACAGTGCGAACATCATGTTTGAGCTGTAAATGTCCTCAGAGGAATCCGACATCTAAATAAAAGTTTTAAGATGCGCAAACATCTACACATCTAAACCATCTTCTCCTTTAATCTATTTCAGTCTCTGCCTGTTCGTTATGCCCAGCATCATCTATTTCATATGCAAATTCTTGCAAGACACTTTAAGGAGAAGAAAAAATAGACACTGTATTTCATCCACTGCGATTAGATGTTTGTTGAGTTTTATCGAGCAGGACGTTTCTGATGGGAGGCCACAAAGGAAGCTCTCACATGAACAATCGTACAGACACTGACGTTTGTCATGCATTTAGGACACCTGCTGTGCACACATCATGAAAACAAGCTTTTAAAGTGTTTAAAAGGACTCTCACACAGAGATCTGCTAAGTATCGCTTGTGCCATTAGGGAACAGTGCTGTGTTACGGCAGTAGAAACAGATGGTGACAGGCTGTGAAGAAAACTTGCACATTTTAGCTGACTCTCTGCAGATCCTGACAGTATTGGGATGCTGGCTGTGTATGTTACAGGAAAATCTACTGCAAGCAAAAATGGAGAGCATACTATACATAAGAGCAATGCATTCTGGACAGCATTATGGATATCCTTAATGGAACAAGCTCACCCAAAAACATCAGTTTATTAAAAATCATGCAATTCAAATCCCATGTTATTTTCCTTTTTTCATGAAACACAAACGAAAACATTTTGCAGAATGTACAAGCTATTTTTTTCTCTATTGAACAAAATCATTTAAGGATCAGGCCATCCAAGATGTAGTTTATTTCTTCATCAGAATAGATTTGGAGAGATGTAGCATTACATCACTTGCTCACCAATGGATCCTTTGCAGTGAATGGGTGCCGTCAGAATGAGAGTTCAAACAGCTGATAAAAACACAATAATCCACATGACTTAATTAATGAAGAAAAGCTTCATGTTTGCAATAACTGAGACCTCCATCCATAATATGGCTAGAAACAAACTCCTCTACATCTTGGATGAACTGAGGGTGAGCACATTTTCATTTGTTGGGTCAACTATTCGTTTAAAACATGGTATGATAAGACTGAAAATATTGGTAAAGAATGGTAAAAAAACCCCTAAAAAACAACCACATCATTTGAAATGCATCAAGACTGTCAATTTGTCATACTTTTGTGGTGAAATCTAAAAATATATATATATATTTTTGGAATATCACTAATACAATAAATGCAAGTGACCATCAGGTGAAAGCATTAAGGCGAGAAGTCCATAGTCACGCATGGCTGTATTGTTATGTTAATAACCTTTATCTTTTCCAGTGCTCTAGTGCAGACAGTCCACTATATTAGCAAATTAAAACCACTATCACCTGTAAATCAATATGGAGAAAGAGGCAAAGCCAGAGCCTCCAGGGCAAAGAGCATTAAAGTCAATGAGAAGGAGCACAATGGCACGGCTTTGAGACACGGGGCAAGTGTGTGTGCATCTGATACCAGGAAAAAAAAAAAGAAAGAAGGAAGACAAGGTGCTCAATATGCCAAATGTACAAAGTTGTATTTTTTAGAGGAATTAGACTATAAACAAATCACATATAAAATGCTACACTAAATGTAACAGGTGACAGGAAAAGACCAGACCACAACAAAGAGAACTACTACTTAAATAAATATTATAAAGAGGTGTCAGAGCTGTGGTTTAGTAACAATCTCCCATAAAAGGCAAAAAAAAAAAAAGTAAAAAAAAAAAAAAACTGAAATATATATAAAAGTAAAAATATATAAATATAATAGAATATTTGTATAATAGATACATCTATTAATTTGAAAGAGGGTAATAAAAGGTCCTCAGATCATTGTGACAATGATAAGATTCAGTGGTGCTTAATAGCATGCTTTAGATCAGTGGTCTCAAACTCAATTCCTGGAGGGCCACAGATCTGCAGAGTTTAGGGGTGTTTCTCAAACGGAAGACTGCATCCTACGAAGGCTGCATATCTCGGCTGGCACGTCATCAAACGTCGCTGAAGGCCGTCTCAATCGGAAGGATCCTTGGAAGACAGCCTTCGTTTCGCGTCCTTCATTCAGCTGAAATTGAAGGATGCATGGGATGTATTCTCCGCGACCTTCAATCACCCACAATCCTTTGTATCCATTCATTTCATGAAAATAAACCAATGAAAAACGAGTCAGTACTGCGATTGTCTGAATTTATTATGAAATCTAAGCCAAAATAATGTTTTCAGACATGATATTATCTTTTGTTTTGGTGTAAATTACATACTAAACGCTAAACTGCCAATAATTTAAGCCACAGGGAGATTATAGACAGTGGTTTTTCATTGTATTGCATTAATAGAAAGCCAAATAATATAAAGATTTGTAATACAACGTTTTTTTTTCCAAAACTAAGTTTTATTAGTTTTTTCGTGCCGTGACGATGAGGGCAGGAACATATGTGAAGTAGCCATACGCACTTACCAGACCGTCTTATTCTAGCGTTTATATGCCAATGAGGACTCTAGCCTACAAGACTCTGAAGGACTGAACTAGGAAGAACGCAGCCTTGGTAGGATCCAGCCTTCCGTTTGAGAAACACCCTAGCTCCAACCAGCTCCAACTCACACCTGTTTGGAAGTTCTAGTAATCCTAAAGACCTTGATTAGCTGGATCAGATGTGTTTGATTAGGGTTGGAGCTAAACTCTGCAGAGCTGTGGTCCTCCAGGAATTGAGGTTGAGACCAGTGCTTTAGATGTAATACAGTGGTGCTTAGAGTTCTTATATCCTTAATAAAAGGGTCTGATCTCTTAACCAGATGTCCACAAATGGTGAAAATCTGCTGTGTTTTTATGTGTTTACACATTCACTTCTCACTTCCAGTGTTTATTTGGCGCATACAATGATTCCCTGAATCCAAATGTCCACAAACCAGACATGACCTCTTTTTTGTTTCGGCTGTATATATTGTGAAGATCTTGTTAAAACTGTGAAATCAGGCTCATAATGACTACATTAAATCATATATTTTTGGATAATTACTTGCATGAGAGAGAGCAAGAGAGAAAGAGAGAGAGAGAGAGAGAGAGTGCAGTACATACTATAAGCACCAGAGAGCACTGTAGACTACATCATCTACATCAGATCATCTCCTCAAGGATTGAATATGCCTTCTGCCTGGATTTATGTTCTTTCATTCTCACACTCAGTATAATCTCTTTAACCTAAAGTATGGACAGAAGAACCTCATGAGTTAATTGAGTGGATTAGTATCATACTTTGACTGGAATCTTACGCTGGATTGAGCCTAATCCATGATCAACTGATTCATTAGCAGAACACAATTCCTGAACATACATGACATTTATATATATGTATAAATTCACTAGTGCTGCTTTTATTTGATTGTACTTGAATATATTTGAAAATGTAATTCATTCCTGTGATGCAAAGCTGAATTGTCAGCATCATTACTCCAGTCTTCAGTGTCACATGATCTTTCAGAAATCATTCTAATATGCTCAAACATTTCTTATTATCAGTGTGAAAAACCCTTGTGCTGCATCATATTTCTGTAGAAACCGGAACCTTTGATGAACAGAAAGTTAAACAGAACAGCATCTTTCTTTCAGAAATGCCAACGCAAAGCCAGATCTCATGCAGGTACAGTACGCATTTAGCTACTACGTTGACTGTATCTCACACACATACTATATACTCACACAAGCATCATCTACTATCTCTAAACACAGACTGCCAGTGCAACTGATTGCCACACATGGGGATAAATTTACTGTTCCTCAGTATAACACTTGATTCTGCTAAAGCCTGTGTTAGTGAGCCAGAGCTGCGGATTTAAATGTGCATCATCAACACAGTTATTGTGCAATGACGTGCAGTGATAAATAATACTAACCACAGTCAGATATAGTCAGACCATTCCAATTCATGCCTGTCTGCTTTTATTCGTTACATACAAGGTCAAGCTCTGGTTCCTCAGTTCTTTTGGATCAGTTTGTGTCCAATCTGTACCCTCCTATCAGAGATGACACACACACACACACACACACACACACACACACACACACACAAGAACACACTCTCCTTTCCCTTGACAAAGCCTTAAATGGCATTTGAACGTGTTTGCAGGGAGAGAGTGAGGGAGATGTCTCCTGGGTTGCCTAGCAGACTTACTAACTCAAAAATAAACCGAGCCACTCTGGCTTGCTTAGATATGACTGAGAACAAACACACACCCACAAACACACAATAGCTCAAGACCAGCAGGCTGCTAAAACAAACACTCAATAAATAGCTAAATAAACCTATAAACAATAAACCTTTCAAAACAAGTGTCATGGTAAAATTTACCACAAAAATACAATTTTTTTTGAAAATGCTCATGATTTGAATGTGTGTCATGGTGAGCATAAAAGTGCCATGGTATTACCATCACTGAACCATGATATAACCACAGTACTACTTAACAAATACACAGATTTACAGCTGATCTATCTAGATGAGCATCTGCATATCACCATATAAGGCAAAGCTTTACTAGAGATGCAGAGTATTACAGTGTATCGGTTATCGGTTAGCAGATATTAGCCAATATTACAGATATATTAGATAATATAATTGTGCATTTATTTTTACATTTTGGTTGTATTTGCTGTCATGTAACACTCACTAAGGTTCTTCTTTAGAAATACTAATAATTTCATACCTGTAATCTTTAACAAATCTCAAACTTTAGATGAAATAATATGTAATTTAGTCACAATACTGGTAAAATATTGGTGGTAGTGCACAAATTTAATATTGGTGCATTTTAATCTTTATGCAGAAGTATAGTATTTTTATTTTAATCTGATAAAACACGTAACAAAAGCACCATGTTTTACCTTTTATGATTTGGAAATACTGCAGTATTTAGCAACCTAGCAATACCAAAAATTATTAAAAACTACCACAATAATGGTTTGGAATAACCTTTTAGTAACATAAATATCATTAAATATGAGTACCATAGTACTATATATTAAAGTGCCACTATCTAATACTATATCACTTTATCTTATACTAATGTACTTAGTACTGCCATGGCATGATTTCTCTAAACATGTATCATGGTAATTCCTGCATGTACAATGGTAGTTTTCTGGTTTAATATATTAATATCTAATAATATAGTACTATGGTATTACCACCAGATACCATCACTATACCATGTTACCACTACAATGTCTTTTGTAAGAGGAATATAATGCAAACACACAGATCTATTGCTGATACATAAGTTATCGGCAGAGCCATAAGATGCAAAACTTCAGATATCCTGCAGTAGTCTATCACAATACAATGTACAATGCTTTAAATAAGCATTATTAGGGTATTGTGTCCAAAAAACCATGATAATACATTTATATATGCCGTTTGATTAGTCTAGATAGATAGATAGATAAGGAAAAGAAGACTTAGCTCAACCTAAACTCAACCTCACACCACTGAACACACACACATTTTTCTAACCTGTGTGTCCTCTCCACTTTCAGCAGGATGGTAGTTTTTGCCTGTTTCCCACCCGCTCTGACTCCCAAGGTGGAGGTGAGTGCTGCCCTGCGGGGGGCTGGTGAAGCTGGGCCGGGGGGCCACAGCCCGGGTGGGCACCTGCGGGATGGGGAGGGCGCTGTGGATCGGCTTCGGCAGTCCAGACTTCATGTTAGTGACCACCAGGATAGCAGGCATCTTCCCCTGGACCCAGAACCAGTCCACTGTATCCTGCCACACACCGTAGCATCCAGCGTTCTTGAGATATTATTCCCAATACAGTCCCTATTACGGTCTTCAAAAATGAAAAAGCAATCCACCTGTATATGTTGACCAGTCCAAGATGCTCTTCCAAAAGCAATTGTGAATCTGTTTAGCTCTTAAGGTTTTCCTGAAGTACGTAACCCAACATGGAAAATCCACGGCAGGAAAAATCACAACATCATGGGAAGGTCAGGAATATAGAAGAGCAGCAAACGTATGAGAACAGCGAATGGTGCTCAGCTGGTGACTGCAGGGATTTGAATGCACTTGTCCACGATCTCTCTCTCTCTCGGTTTAAACCCTCAAGCAGGTGTGGCTTTGATACAGCAGCAGTAACTAGTGGCTCCTGCTCGACACCAGTATATAAACACCAGTATATAAGCACTAGTTTTCTCTCAGCTGTGCAGAGCACACTCCCATAAACACACATTCGCTCACACACACACATACACACACCCCTCCCATCTACAGAGAGGGCGTCAGAGCAAATGAGCGGCATGAAGCAGCAGAGGCTGGATTTGATTAGCTGGTGTGTATGTGTGTTTTGTTGAGCATGGAAGGAACTATGCATGTCTTACATGTTCGAATACTGTAGATTAGAATTGACAGCTTGTGTGTGTGACTCTCTGTCTCTCTCTGCGTTGTGTATGTATGTGTGTGTGAGAGAGGGAGAGATGCAGCGTTCTCCATGTTGTGGGCTTTCCTCCAGGCACACTGCATGCAGTAGATGTCAAATGAGGCGAAGGTTACTTGCAGGGATTAGTGTGTATCTCATATTTCTGTTTTTATTCATTATTTCTTTCTCGTAGACTCTCATTAATCACTGCAGAGACCCACCTCTGTCTCTCAGTCTTTGTTTTTAATGAATTTTAGAATGATAAAGCAGTTTAGTGAGACATTGTAAGAGCATAAATCCTGCATATAAGAGGTTTTCATTTACATTTCTTTATTTAGCAGATGCTTTTATCCCAAGTGACTTAAACATGAATAATACAAGCACAAGTGACTAATATCAAATGGGTGCCAAAACTATGAAATATATAAGCTAATATATATATATATATATATATATATATATATATATATATATATATATATATGAACAAAATAAATGCAGCCTTGATGAGCATAAGAGGCTTCTTTCAAAAACACATACTAGACACATACTAAAAACATATTTAAACATACAGATAATTTATAAATATACGTTCTATAAACACAAAGTCCTTAAGTATTCATCCAGCTCCTGGCTTTCTTACTTGGTCCCACCCAGTAATAAGGCAAGCTCCGCCTCTCTATTATCTTTTGGCTATATACATTACAGGGTCTGGTTCAGAGCATTCGTTATTGATGTTGCAATGTTATGAGCTTTGCTGTTAGAAACATAAAAGACAGAGAGACACCATCTGGTTGAGAACACTAGCTATATATGCATTAACTACTATGCATCAGCCAATTGCAATCTAATACTCAATTAACATCCACCTAATGACTTCTGGATCAATATCCTACCATCTGTAGCCTATATCATGACAGTTTATGATCTTAGTTCACTGGCGGGTGAGTAAGAGAGGCATTAACAGTATAGTGCTGTTCTGACGTGCACTTTTTCTGAACATGTACACCGGACGCGCGCGCGCGCTATTAAACCTGTTAAACAGCGCCTGATCACTGAACTAAGTTATCTTTAGCACTAAATCTGTCAAAACACACAAGGTTTATATAAAGGCTCAGTTGGTTCCGTCTAAAATGAAAGTAAACAGCTGAGAGAAAATGGAAGCGTGCCTGCATATTACACTGTAGAAAAAAAATGAAAAAATTGGGCAAACTTAAAAGTTTAAGGCAACCAGCTTGAAGTTTTCTCAACCTCTTGTTTTAAGTTTATACAACTGGTTTATACAACTTGGAAGCTGGTTGCCTTAAACTTTTAAGTTGGCTTTCCTATTTTTTTCTTTTTAGTGTAGATGCATGCAGGTCTTAAAGGGACAGTACTTAACATGCTGCCGACTGTCATTAAAGGAATAGTTCACCGTAAAGTTTCATTTCTGCCATTATTTACTCACTCACATGTTGTCCCAAACCTGTATTAATTTCTTTCTTGAGCTGAACACAAAAGAAGATATTCTGAAGAATGTGGCTAACCAAACAGTTGCTGGTCCACACTGACTTTGATAGCAGGAAAAAAAATATTATGGAAGTTGCTGTGGACCAGCAACTGTTTGATTTTCCACATTCTTCAAAATAGCATTTATTTTCAGCAGAAGAAAGAAACTCATTCAGGTTTAAACGTTTGAGTGAGTAAATGATGGTATAAAAATAAAACACTATTTTTATTTTTGGGTGAATTATTACACCAAAGCACAAAGAGAAATATCACTCAATATTCGACTGAAAAACTTTAATACAGTTGCTTTAATAGGAATCAATATATATATATATATATATATATATATATATATATATATATATATATATAGTGTTTTATTATATATTCAATTCATTCAATTTATTGAATGCTCCTGCTAAATAAACCTATTGTACTTAAAAATTACAATACACTGTTTGTTTTATTTGTATATTATGTGTATTTGTAATGTGTATCTTTCTTCTCATTTTTAATAACAGATAAAATAATGACAAAGATTTTTATCTTTGCCCACTTTGGCCTAAATATCCATTCTTTTTTATATTTTGTTACCTTGAAAGGTTTTGTCTTTATAATAGGAAAATTAGTTTGACTGTAATGCTCAAACATCTTGCAAAATAGAAAAACCAACATGACAAAGAAACGTGATATTTCTAAAAAAAATTGTGATATGATATTTTTGCCATATCGCCCACCCCTAATGACTTTATTCAACAATTTCTTCTCTTCCATGTCAGTCTGTGTGTTTATGACGTAGAACATGTTCTGAAGATGAACGAAGGTCTTATGGGTTTGGAACGACATGAGGGTGAGTATAAAGACACAATTTTCATTTTTAAGAGTGTATAATGAAAGTCAATGGGGTCCAGTGCTGTTTTGGACTCCATTGACTCCATAGACAAAAATAGTCAAACATTCTTCAAAATATCGTTTTTTACGCTAATAAAGTCATACAGATTTTGTACAACATCTCTGAACAGCACATCCCTTGACCTGAACAATTTTGGTTTCCAAAGTCCAAACATGATCTCAAATGATATAATCATAAAGGATCTAAGAATCTTTCATTTAATTTCCCTGACTTCCCAGCATCGACAAACCTAGTTATTTGCCACCACACCCAAATGCAAACAGTTGAATTTCAGGAAACTATGACCGCAAACAATGGACACTACCCGAGAATGACGCTGCTGCCCATTACAATTAGGCTTTAACATACAGACACTGTCCAATCCAACACAACATTTCAAATTCAGGTTAATGGATCGGTGGAGACGCTCACTCATAATCACACTGACAGAGTTCAGTCATTTGTGAAATGAAAGGGAGTGTAGTAATGAGAAGATTGGGGTCTCGAGAGAGTGTTGATGTCCTCAAGTCTTCCCAGATGAACACGTTGTGTGCCTCCTAAAGCCGCCACACACACATAATCCTGTTACCCATAATGCAAATCTGCGTGCGTTCTGCATTTCTGTGCATACATAAAACAATTATATGACTTTAAAATAATCATAATCTTACTAGGTGTATGCAATGCAAAGAGAAGTACAACTATAAGCACAAAAGGTAGATCTGATCAGCTGAATAAATGAGATCAAAATGAGAAATCATCTTCCAGCAGTGGTCTCATTTGAAGGCCATACTTCTGAGTCATTGCCAAGGCAACCTCAGTTCTCGTTCTGCTAGGTAATTCAAGAGCAGTCACTGTCATTTCACCACATCTGTTAGTGAGGCACAAGAATAATATCCAATAACACAGTGACCACTGTCCACTGAGGATTTCTGTGAAAATCGTGTAATTAAAGCCTGATTGACGGCTTTTATCTTTAAATTTATATTGAAACAGCTGCAGGTGTAATATCACGGGTTGGCTGAATAGAGTTCTCATACACACACACACACACACTTCATCATGAGAGCAACTTTTGAGAGCAGCTTTGTAGTTGCAGGTTGACATTTTCAGTTCAATCTATTTTTGGATCCTGAAAAGCACTTGAGACTATATCAAACCCTGGAGATCTGCAACATTTCAATTACAATAACACCCTGAAGCTAATCAAGGTAGGACTTTCCTAAAAAAAAAAAAAAAAAAAAAAAAAAAATTGTAAGAGTAAAGCCACACACCTGATAATATATATAAAAAAGACATGCTATTTCAAATCCTGAAGCTCTTTCATGTTTCACCAAATAGTCTGTTGTTCACAGAGAATTCAAGTAATTCAATGACTAAAATGTAGTTAAATAAGCAAAGATAATAAAAAATGGGGAGGTAGTAACAATCTGCAACTAAGAAAAAATTAAAAGGAGGAAATAATTAAATAAATAAAAAACTGCCCTTTTTTCCCATAACTCCATAAAATTCCTAAAATCTTTCTCTCTTCCTAAAAAAAACTAAAAACTAGGAATATAAATAAATAAATCTGAAATGTTTGTATGTATCACAGTTATTAAAAAAGGCTCAGGTTTTCTTCAGATTCCTTTTTAAATATTGTTATTGCTTTATTTTAATCTTAGCTTGACAGCAAACTACATCTAAACCTTCTGATAAAGAAGTGGAGATGCTAGCTTACAGCACACCTCTCTTCCTATAGCCAAAGTTTACCACCTTACTTCAGATCACTCTGAACCCCGAGTATGAACCATAGCCACAGTCATACTTGCCAAAGCAACACCACTAATAAGCACACCACAGTCAGTAAATGTGACGTACGTTTAATAATCCATTAATCATTAAAGTGTGCAGTGACATTTTAATTGCAAAAGCAAATGATTTTATATTTACAACACACAGTTGTGCTGTCTAATCAGAGGTTAGAGAAATAAATTAGCTAAAAATATCTGCATTCTGGCAATTAGATTCCACAGATCTTGTACAGTTGATCACTTACTGTAAAGAACTACAGTTTAAAGGAACAGTTAAGTGATGCAGTTCATCGTAAGTCACAGCAGATAAGATAATTGAACCATATCTTCCTAGTATGCACAAAAAATTCAGATTTTATATGCAAAGCTATCCCAAAAATTAGTACAACCTTGTAGCAAATATTTGTTCATTCATTATCCTAAAAAAAATGAATTATTACATCAATGCCAAGAAAAAGGAATGGATTTTGGAAAAGAGGTCATGTGACCACAGCACGTTGCTCTAATGAAGCGTACATAATTAACTCATAATTAGCTTTCATTTGCCTCCTGCGCTCGGTCTTCTCCACCCCACGCTGCAAAACGACTATTTTAATATGAGACACATCTTAATGTCCCTGTATTACAATCATAATTTTAATTTCATACACTAATTCTCCCATACTTTATTAAGATGCTGATAAGCATTCATTATGATTAGCGATGCTTCTTCAACCGCGATGATGTTCTGAGATCTCAACTAATGTCTCCTCATATCATTTAGCTAAGCATTAGGGGACTTCCAACTCTGAAACCCTCCAAATAATCAGCTTTAAAATGTGCTGAAAAAGAAATTTTTGTTTGAGCTACAGCGAACAGACACAACACAAGTACGCTAATGTAAGCCGAGAGGTACTTAACTACTGATCAAACATTTCATCAAATCAACATCTGCTAGTTCAATTCAATCATTTCATTCCAGTATAGCAACAAACAGAGAGGAAGAGAGAAAACAGTTTAGTGTTTCATTATTTCTCATTTTCTTTCCAGGAAATGTTCCACTAATGCAGCAAATAAATTAAAAGGATTCTTTCATTTTTAACTACATGAAACATTTTTTAGAAGGATGGCAAAGAACACTTCAACCAAGATAAAAGTTAATGTAAAAAAAATAAAATGATAATGTAATGTAAAGATTAATGTAAAAAATGTAAAATGAACTATCGCTCAAAAGATTAGGGTCGCCAAGGCTGCATTTATTTGATCAAATACACAGTAAAAACTATAATATTATGAAATATTGTAACCATTTAAAATAACTGTTTTCTATTTTAATATACTTAAAAAAATGCTATTTATTCCTGTGATGCAAAGCTGGATTTTCAGCATCATTACTGCAGTCTTCAGTGTCACGATCCTTCAGAAATCATTTTGATATGCTGATTTGCTGCTCAAGAAACATTTCTTATTATTATCAATTTTGAAAACAATTGGGCTGTTCATATTATTGTTGATAAAAGAACATTTGTCTGAAACAATGTAAAAGTTTTTACTGTCACTTTTTATCAATTTAACAGTCTACAGTCTACATTTGCTTTACTTTTTATACTCATTTAGTGCTCTGACACAAGAGCAGAGGTTGAAATCTCTAAGCCAACACAAACTATTACTCCTTACAAACTTAAGAAATCCTGAATGTCTCATTAGTCAAGAGCGGGAGGGATCTCCTAGTTGTGTTGTTTGGCCGCATGAAGCCGTGTTCTCGAAAACCGGAGGATGACGGCTCCACAGGGAGGCGAGCGCTTTCTGAAACGTATATCTTCAAATGTGCTGTAATGGAGAATAAAGTACATCATTCATCAAAACAATGCATACCGTATTTAGCATCTAGTATTCAAAGACATAATGTTGGAAGCAACTTTATCCAACCTATTCCCAGTTACAGTTCACTTCTGACCTCAGGACAGTGGATACACACTCTATAAAAAATATTCAGTGGCTTTGTACATTTCACAATAATAAATAACTATACCTTAAAATATCTGAACAACAAAATAAATGTGTAGAAATGTACATGTGTAAAATGTACATGTATTCTAGTTAATCTTAAGATATACATGTAAATATAAATATTTTGCTTACCTATCAATCAAAAAATTTGAGAATGAAGAAAATATACTCATTCCATGTTTATAATTGTAATCTTTAATAACACTTAAAAAGGTTTTTTTAAGATATTTTTGTAAAATTTCAATTAAATTATTTGATAATGGAGAAATTATACAAGTTTAAAAACTAGTTATAACTCATTCCATGTCAATATCCCTCATCTTTAACTACAAACTTTGTGCATTCATAATTGAAATATATTTGAAGTAATTTAAGTATATAATTTACAAATGCATGCACACATATTTAATCTTTTCAGATCATTTCAAACTGATATTTCATCGATTTCACATCTTTAAATTCTCAAAAAATGAATAAAAATAAGTGCATTATAGTTTTTTTAGAGTGCACCACATATTTTTTATTTAGTCTCATCTGAGCTTGTTCTGTTGCGTGTGTGTGTGTGTGTGTTTACGCAGTCAGCCATATAAAGGGGAAGTCGTGGCCTAATTGTTAGAGAGTCGGACTCGTAATCCAAAGGTTGCAGGTTCGAGTCTCGGGCCGGCAGGGATTGTAGGTGGGGGGAGTGAATGTCCAGCGCTCTCTCCACCCTCAATACCACGACTGAGGTGCCCTTGAGCAAGGCACCGAACCCCCAACTGCTCCCCGGGCGCCGCAGCATAAATGGCTGCCCACTGCTCCGGGTGTGTGTTCACGGTGTGTGTTCACTGCTGTGTGTGTGCACGTTGGATGGGTTAAATGCAGAGCACGAATTCTGAGTATGGGTCACCATACTTGGCAGTATGTCACTTCACTTATCACTTTTCACTTTATAACTCAGCTTGACCCAGAATAACAGGAGTGGAGGTCACCCAAACACACTCAACACCCACTCTTCAAAATAACACACTATCATGGGGGAACAGTTGAACAAGGAGGGCCAAGTGTGGTCTGCTGACTTGTTATGAGCTGGAAATATCACCAGAGACACATGCAATCAAAAGAATAGAACAAGCTGAGAAATAAATGCTGATATACAGCAAGGCATGCATGCAGAGTCGACACAAACACTCACACACACATACACAACAAAACAGTGGCATCCCGCTGCGAGGTTTCCCAAAAATAATCTCTCCAGGAGCTGCTGTGACCCTAAGCTGTCAAAAGCAGTCACTCCAGAGATAAAAGAACACATCTTCCTGAAACCTGAACTCATTTATCTTCATCTCAGCTGACGCTGTCACATCCAGAGCTCTGCTGCAGAAAGACTCTCAGATCAGCTCCTGTGAGTCAGTCGTGATCGCAGGAATCAGGCCATGTGTGTGATCTGTTTTGTGGGCAACGGTGCCAGCAGACACATGATGGCATGCACAACAAAAGTACTGCAGCAGTACAGTACCATAGTACAGCGATGGTATCAGACACTGTATCAGTAGCCTGGTAGTGAAATCCATATACCGTGGTATTTACATGTTACTCTGAGGATCTTTTAAGAATGGTACTGCATAGTATAGTATAGTATTGTTTAGTATAGGATAGTATAGTCAAGTCACTTTTATTTATATAGCCCTGTATTTAATACAGATACAAATGTGATTCAGCTATAAAGCAACTCTACAGAAGACAATAATGCCATTATTCTTCTCAATTCAGTTTTTTTCAAGTTTTGTTCTCATCTGATAGTGTCAGCACTGTCAAATCAATATTATTACCAAATTGTGAGGGTCTTTTAAACCCCAAAAAAGGCAACAGTAGAAAGCAACCCAAACTCCATCAGGTGACATAAATGGAGAATAAAAACTTTGGGAGAAACCAGGCACATGGGACTCCTAAAAATTTAATTATCTAAAAATAAAATAAAAGTTATTTTTTGAGGCACAGAATGATATATGGTTAATGGTTTTGATTGTATGGAACAGCGTTCAAAAGCACATAACATCCACAACCTTTATGTTTTGTTGCGCTCTCATCTGCAGAATAAGGTCTGCATGAATTAAACTACATGAAAAGACATTTTTTAATTATTAAATATATCAAAATTATATTAAATAAAATAGAAATATTCATTTATTAGTCCTATGTTACTAATACATAAAATTTATATTTAAAAGCATTAAAGTTGAATTAATTGATAATTAAATTGTTTTACGCAATAGATCAGAAAATATCTTTGCAACCCACCATCATTAAAAATTAAAACACCTAGACTTTCCTGAACAATTTGATGTTTTTATTTAGAATTTAGAAAAGAAGATCCAAAGCAAAACTGCACCAGTGACACATTAACAAAATTACTAAAAATATATAACTAAGTCAAATTAAAAACAAATATACTGGACAAAAACTAAACAAAACTGAAAAAAAAAAAAAATAAATTAACTAATGAACTGAAATGAAAATAGAAACAAAAACTACACTGAAAATTAAAAATTATAATAACCCTAAGGTATAGTATAATGCATGTGTTGTACACTGTATATGTGACCCTGGACCACAAAACCAGTCTTAAGTCGCTGGGGTATATTTGTAGCAATAGCCAAAAATATATTGTATGGGTCAAAATTATCAATTTTTCCTTTTATGCCAAAAATCATTAGGACATTAAGTAAAGATCATGTTCCATGAAGATATTTTGTAAACTTCTTACCGTAAATATATCAAAACATCAATGGAAAGATTATTAATTCAGCTTTCAGATGACGTATAAATCTCAATTTCGAAAAACTGACACTTAAAACTGGTTTTGTGGTCCAGGGTCACATATAGTATTGCATAGTATTACACAGTGAAGTATAGTAGAGTACAGCACAATGCTGTATTGTACAGTATCGAATAGTATAGTGTTATTGTACGATAAAGTACAGTATTGTTATGCAATACAGTATAATGCAGTGTACTGTGGTGTGATTTTGCCCAAATGGTACAATGCAGTAGTGAATAGTTGAGTCTAGTGTACTATTTTGGGCTGAATAAATGTATAGCAATGTACTGTAGCAGTATGGCAAAGAACAGTTTTGTATAGTACAGTGCAGGATGATTCACCATTCAATAACCCTAACAACACAACATCAAACATTAAGACCATCTGTTGTCACAACAAACCGTACTGTAAAGCATACGCCAGTGCTTCATGTGGTCGAGCTTCACCCGCCCCAAACGCTTCGCTCTGATCTGGAGCAGAACCAATGCTGATTCTGACCACCAACCACACACCGAGCAAAGACACGGGGGAAACGTTCCCCAACACACGACTACTGCTCTCATTTCCTGCCCTCATGCTTCAGGGGGACTGGAATCAGTGTTTTCCATTTAACAACACATTATAAAGAGCAGTAAAGAGGAAGCACGCTGCTCGGAAAATAATCAGCCCCTGCGTGTCAGGGATAATCCAAATACAGAACAGAAAGGAAAACAGGGAGAACTGCATAATACAGGACTAATTAAATTCTTGCATTGTGAGTACACTTTGTTTCACTTTGCTAGGAGACATAAAATCGAGGCAAACATTCACACGACTCTTTAAACGGGGGGCTTTTGTAAAGATTTGTGATATGGAAATAATGCATTGCGATTCTAGCCTTCGGTATCATCTCTCTATAAATAATGGAGTAATTGCTTTGTTAAATGGAGTCAAAGCTGGCAGATAATTGAATTGCAGCAACAAGAAAAGGTGCAAAAACAAGACAAATCCTCCCTTGATGTGGCTGATGAACATTACGCCACACTGGAACTCACTTCAGGCATCTTGGTGCAATAAAACAAGAAGCAATTTTACGAGACGATGCTTATAATATTAAAACCACCCAAGTGGACTCAGTTTACCTACATCTAATGGACGGATATGCAGTCAGTTTTTAGAGGAAGCAAATAAAATTAAACCATTTTCTGATATTTGATACAACATTTTATGCAAGTTAAACAGTTATAAAGATCTACAAATGTTCAATTGTAGTTTAATTTTACTTTCTAGCCTTATAAATATTAGCAAATGGGCAAGATTTCATATTTTTGCATCTGTTTTTTTTTTTTCACTTGACTTTCCTGTATCAAACTATATAGGCCATAAAAGCATGGTGTATCAAATATGATACTCAACAAAACACATATACAAGTCAGCCAAGTGGACTCAGTTCACCTATGTCTGATGGCATAGGCTTAGCTTTTGGAGAAAATTACTTAAATTCAACAGTTTTCTGATATTTGATATGCAACTGATATTTAAATATGCATTTTATGCAAGGAATCTGCTATAAAGATTTCACTGATTTACATTACAAACTATAAGAATTTCATCTTTCTTATTGGCCACACAAATATCAACTGCAACTGCAGCAATTTGCACATTTTTGCTCAGTTTAGGCATCTGAACAAATGAAGGTGTTTTTTCTTTCTCAAGTATGAGATCCATCCATAGTACTGTATATAAACCATAAAAGACTGATGTATCAAAAATGATACTCAACAAAAAACACATATGCAAACCACCCAAGTGGACTCAAGTGGATGATGATATCCTCAGTTCTTGGAGAAAATTACTAAAATTAAATTGTTTAGAACTGTATAGAACAGATGTTTTTTTTTATGAACTCTAGAATCTGCTATATCATAGTATATGCGCCTAAAAAGCATGATATATAGAATATGATACTCGATAAAAGCGCATATGCAAACCACCCAAGTGAACTCAGTTCACCTCAGACTAATGGACGAATATATAATCAGTTCTTGGAGGAAATGAATAAAATTCAACTGTTTTCCATCACAAGCTCCAAATTTGTCAGGTGGGTCCTAAAAATAGCTTTCATTGGTACTTCTGAGCATCTCTGTGAAGCCCAACCTGAAAGACCTACTTAGCCATCTGTGCTGTCCTTTCAGTTTTGTAAGGGTGTCTGCAATTTACTAGGACAAGCCTAAAGGAAAAGTACAAGAAGCTGATTCAACATCAAGCCAATTGGACCATGGTTATGGTTTATTGTGGTTCAACTTCTTGACAGACTTTCACATACAATATTCACTTTACTGGTAGGTTATGTTATGTCCAAAACAACTCGATCGTGTCCAGAACTGAAGGTCATTGACTGGGCCTGCTGCAGATGGGTGATAGAGGTCCAGTCTAGCAGTAATGACAATCCTTCTTAACGAGATCAGATTTAGAGGTGAGCGCACAGGCAGAGAGAAATCCATTAAACAGCTTAAAGGATGCCGGTGAAGGGTGTCTTAGCATATGCTAAAAGCGACATCTCCTCTCTAACCATAATCCTGTCTTCTTCTAATTGTGCAGCTTGCAAATGTCTAGCTGAGAGTTCAAAGATAGGACACATTAAAAGCCATTATATTTTCATTTATATCTGCAAAAAACTGCAAAGATTTGTTGTCTAGCAATTTCTGAATGAAAATTGTTTATAGATAAAACCTACACCAATTTTTGTAGTTTTGTAGTTGAAAATCTAAACCAAAAATTAAGTTTTTGTTATTAAAGGTGCACTAAGCAGATGTCAGACCGTGTCCCAAAAAACACTTGCAGCCAATCAGCAGTAAGGGGCTATTTACTATTTAATGATAGAGAGAAGAGAGCACTCAATTTGATGGATATTAGCAGATCGATTATAGATAGAGAGAAATGGAAGATAAAAAAAGAGGAAAATATTGGAGGAACAAAAAAACATTAAAAAGAAGGGTTACGATCAGTCAAGAGGTGTGTCATCTTCGCTTGTTTCCGTGATTGTCGTTATGCCAGGGTTGTGTACAGTACATACATGCGGAAATATCAAAATAAGGGCGAGGTCCTGTTGGGCTATGGACATGTTTGTTTTGTTGCTTTCAAATATCAACATTGTTTGGCAAAAAACGCATAGTGCACCTTTAAATTTGGGTAACTGAGCTCAGTATGCTCTTCTGGGTGTCGTGATTTCAGTTAATAAATGAAACTAGTTCTTCAGCAACAAGCTGCCTCTCGATATTTTAGGTAACAGTGAAGTGTCTCCAAACTGCTTATATGTTTACCTGTTGTAGTTTAGTTTTGTGCATTGAAACAAAACACGTAATTAAAGAAGTGCTAATTAAACCATTTCAGTCAATGATTTCTGCTTTCCCAAACTATTTCAGACAAAATTGATAAAAAAAATTTTCTTGTTTTGAATTAATATTTTTGCCTTAGTTGAACATTTTGGCATTAAAGTCATGAGGAAGAATGCCACAGTCAATACTCCTGTCAGCATAGAGGGAACACCCTTGGAGGACGTGCAGGAGTTTGTCTTTCTGGGCAGCAAAATGACAGTAGATGGTGACTGCGATGTTGAAGTGAATGTCTGAATCAGTAAGGCAAACCAGGCATTCGCCATGCTCAATTCAGTCTGGAGATCCACAAACCTGAGTTTGCACACAAAGAACATGATCTACAAGAGCAATGTCCTGAGTGTTCTTCTCTACAGCTCAGAATGCTGGAAGACGACAATGGCCATCGAGCCAAAGCTGAAGGTCTTTCAGAACAAATGCCTAAGAGTCTTCTGGCCAAACAACATCTCCAACGACGACATCAGGGTCAGGACTGGAGTGAAGTCAGTGCAACAGTCAGTCCAGTCACGACGATGGAGGTGGCTTGGTCATGTCTGCCACATGCCAGCCGATTCAGTACCCAGAACAGCCCTGAAATGGACACCACAAGGAAAAAGAAACTGCGGGCGACCGAAAGAATCATGGCGAAGAACAGTTGAGAAAGAGCTCCAGAGATAGCGGTAGACAGAACGAAGTGGAAGACCCTTGCCTCATGTACCAGACGGCGGACAGGACTAAGATGAACATTTTGGCTATCATGTCTTTGACTCAATTATTTAAGAAATGGGGGGGGGGGGGGCAGCTAAAGGTGGGGGCAAATTTACTGTTGTTTAGCAAGTTTTTGCGGGAGAAAATTTAAATAGAAATTCACACGATTGAGATTTTCTCGTGAAGGTGAAAGATTTCACCAAAACATTTTGCTCGTGTTCAAGCTGGTCACACGAATTCACCGCATTGACTAACAGAAAGCTGCTTGTTTTCAAAGTGAGTTTCTTGTGAGCTGTGCTTCATACATCGCTACACTATTGGAGATTTTCAGCCTGTAAAACTTGACGAGACTGCACATCATCTGTCTGTGCATCGGCTTCAGCTCAAAGCAGACGTGAAATCACTCTAATTTGGAATAAACAAAATGAGCACAGTGTGCTGTTTTGGAAGAGCTGGAGCTCTTGTTTATGTGGTAAGACCGAAATCTCTCGCGGCGTCCTCTGCTAGCCCCAACTGTGTCACATCGCATCACTGCTGTGGCTGGATTTTTTAAGTCTCCAATATAAAAGCCAGAGAGAAGCACAGAAGAGCCTCGGGCTCACAGAACAGACGAGAGAGTCTGAGTGGTTGAATAGGGATCTTACCCTTAAGCATGACAACACAACCTTTCGTAAATCCAAAACAGCTTAACGTGAAAACCATAGGTCTAACATCTCAACCCCTTGCACTTCCTACAGGATCTTACCGGCTTATAGCACTACTGAACATGGTCAATGGGCTTTCCAAAAGCTTTGCGGGTCACTTTGCAGCCTCTTTTCTGGCAGAACTCTTCAAAATGCCATTACTGAATATCATCTTTCTTCTGGTGTTACATGTGACCCAATTCAGAGCGCTCTCCTACTTCTGCACCTACAGCTACAGATAAACTTTGCTTTAGAGTTGAATTAAAACGCCGCAGCAGGAGGAGAAGGCTTTGACAGCCCCCTACCCTTCTACCGCCCAATCACTCGCACATCCCTAAGGGCTCCGCGGAAGATGTGAGCTGACTGTTCACAAAGTGACAGCAAAGCATGGACTTTCCTTCTTTCTTCTCTGAGCCTGAATATAAATGGCCAGGCCCAAGGGCCAAGAAATTCAGCTGATAAGGTTTTTGACACAAGCTCAGTAGTGGTAATTTGCATAAACCCTCAGTATAAAGCTTGACTTAATGGTGTCATAATGCAGAAGTGGTAACAACGGTCATTTCAGGTAAAAATAAAACATGAAACATTTATAAGCAAAAACTATGTACTATATAGAAACTGAAGGCAGGGATCTGAGGTCTGTTATCAGATCCAAGCCCAACGAGGTTTGGGTTTGCTTTGGGTTTAAGTTCTTGAGTGTTGTAATCAATGATTATTGTTATATTAGTTATATTATTATTATTATATGATGACAATGACTATTATTATATTCGTTATATTATTATATTAGAGAGATTGAGAATAAATGTTAGTAATATTATTTTTGAAATATCATGAAATATTACATATAATTTCTATATAGTTTTTTAAATTTGACAATTGTATATCACATATGTATATATGTGATATTTCATACAAAATATTTCAAAATAATATGTAATATTAATAATAATAATAATTTATTCTCATATTTTATTTATATAATTTATTTTGCATACCCATTAATCCCATAAAATAAACCAGAAACACTGTAATATTTATAATAATAAATATTAATTGCATAATAATAATAATAATAATAATATTAACAGTGTTTAAATATTAACAATCACACACACACACACATATGTATACACATAAAATCATAAAAATATATATAAAACCAAATATATAAAAAAATATTAGTAATACTGAGTATGCATGTGTGTCTAAAATTATGCGTCTAGTGACTGAAATCATAATTATAAAATATAACTGTGTGATTCTGTCTAACAGCAAGGGATTGATTAATTAAGCTGCAGAAAAGAGTTACATTTTCATAGCATTTTTTCTTAAAGCTTTAATGATAAAGCAGAGCTACAGACATTTCAAGACCAGCTGTTAGAGTCAAATTCATTCGGATATGAAGACCCCATCTGTTCATGTTCATTTGGAAACTCAATCAAATCGCTTGGGTGGCGCATGCAAGCACGCCGTGTCCCATTGCTGCAATTCAAAAGTAAAGATGTAGTATGCAGTTTCTGAGTCACTAGCTACACCAATTGGAATAACAGCACAAATAATGACTGTCTCCAGACAGGTGTCTCAAACACGCCACCTGTGAGACTCTGTTTGGAAGAACATCTGGATTTAACAGAGAAGATGTGAATGTTTACAAACAACATTTCAAAGGACAAGTCTGCGTCATGTGCCAGCCTGAGGGACACGAACAGTAAGACAACACAATGTATCTGTACGACCTGCTCCTTTAAGAGGCAGGCCGCAGGAAAAGAGACTGTGACCTTCTAAATGTGACTCACACTTTATACTCATGGCAAACATGACACAAACACGGGCATCTATAACTGCTGACGCCCCTGCACCAAAGTTCTCATATTCTAATTGAGAATAAAACTGAATGAACATAGTGTAATAATATTTGGAAAGTGCTGACCTTTTCCTACATGACATTTCCAACAAATTAGGTCAGAGTTAAGCAACAGGGGTTTGTGTCTGGCTAAAATCACACACTGCAACAACAGCTTGATGCACTCAATATTACAACTGCAAGAAAATGAGTTAACTATTTAAAAATATATATATTAACAATAATAATAATATCAATCAATAATTAAAATATAATAAATAAATAAAACAATAAGTACAATAATAATCATAATCATCAATAAAAATAATAAATATTTTCTTGAGCAAAGATTAATTGTGTTAAACGATGTATGAAAGCCTGTTTACGCCACTGAATAAAAATAAATAAATAAAAAGGCAACTGTGACTTTTTATCTCACAATTCTGTCTTTTTTTCTCTCTCAAAATTGTGAGTTATAAAGTCCAATTCTGAGGGGAGGGGGGGGGGGGGGTTGCTGGTTTATACCTCCCCGATTCTGACTTTATTTCTCAGATTACCTTTTTTTTTTTTTCGTTCAGTGGCGGAAACGGGCTTCCATGTAGGAGATCGGAGTGGAAATGTCCATTCCAAACAATGGCAAAAATCATAATTATTTTTACTATTTGTGCAACTCTATTATAACTTTAGATTTGTAAAATTTGGTAAAATGAATGAAACTGAATAAAACTAATTAACAACTACACATAAATTCATAGTTTTTTCCTGTTTGTACCCTTTATGACCCTTTGACCTTTCTATATTGTTGTGACCTTTATTGTACTATCAGACTTTATCTGAAGCTACTTTAGAAAACATATGCTTAATGAGTCTTGATTTGCAATATAAATATTGAAAAATACAATACAGTTGTTTTACATATTTTATTTTACACTTAACACTGTAAAAATAAGTAAAGTACAGTTGTTATCTTGTTCTACCTGATTAGACCCTTAAAATTCACAAATTGTGTTGCCAACTAATTTCCTGCTCTAGAGGAACCATGAATCACCAACACAATAAATCTACTGGTGTCCTTTGGTGTGAGAAACATGGTGAGGAACGTTCTGGAAGAGCTGTCTCTTGCCAAGAAGTACAACTACACATGAACCAGGAGAAAGTCAGAGTCGCTGGGAAGAGAGATAAACGTGTGGGATTAAACCGGCATGAAGCCTCCTTCTGGAGTCTGGCTCATCCCAAAAATGACTCACTGTACTGGTAAAGCCTGTGTCCGCTCCGGGACCAGCCTACCACCCGCTGCTCCGCACTTCCCACCACGGCAGATCAGAAAGGCCACGTTTCATCATTCATGGGGGCTGTATTGATGTAATCCCACACAAAATGTTAAACATATTTTAGCTATTCAAAATCACATGTAATACCAAATTGAGACCATCCAATTCAGAGAATGAGCTAATACTGCACATACAGTTACACTTTACAACTTTCTTTACTTCATTTTATAATAATGCTTACATAATAATGTAATTATAAACACAGTGTTAGTTCAGTGTTACGAATGTATTCATATTTTTATGAATGTCATTATACTTCAACATATTATTATTTTATATGATGCACAGCCAATATTACACAGAATTAAATAGAATAAATATTTAATATTAATTAAATAGAAAATTATTAATATATTTATGAGTATCGTAAATACTCATTTATGAACTGCTCATCTCTTAAGAATTATAAAGTTTTTAATGATTTATTAATGAAAGTTATAATAAAGCATGGAAATGTCGCAGGCCGGACTCAAACTTGAGTCGCTGCATGAGAACCACAGTTAACCACTGCACCATGGCTTCAACTGAAATGGACTGGTCAGTGATGAAACCAAACAGGAATAGTCAAGACTACTCTAAATATTGGTCTGTGGTGGTTATGGAGCAGACTGTAATAAATGAAAGATTTGTACTGAAATACATTACTAATTACTCAATCAGTTAGTCGTTACTGTAAAATGAATCCTGAAAGAGTGATAAGAAACTTGGCGGGAAGCGCAGAAAACCCAACAATACAGGACAGATACAGAAAAAAACAACCGGAACAATTCTGATGTTCCTGGCTGCAGAATCACACACACACACACACACACACACACACACACACAGGACTCTTCCATTTCTAAACACTCGGTTCCTTGTTCTCCTGTTTCCATGGAAACACACCTCTCAATTCTCCGAGGATCAATGGAATCTATGAGGCCGTGATAATTTTAGTCTATTAGACAATCAATTTGATAACAGTGCTATATAAAGCACTTGACATCTACATACACAAATACACAAAATAACACACTTCATTCAAGGATTCATTGTTTTTGTGACTACTTACCTGAATAAGTATAAATTATGACCTAGATGCTAATGTATAATACATCTATTTATCAGTGTTGTTATTGTTAACTAAAACTTTTAAATTCTTAGCCAAAGTAAATTATATTGTAAAATGTTAAAAAAAAACAAGGAAAATATAAAAAAATAAAAGTAAAATATAAAATAAAGTTGAAGTACTAAAAATACAAAAACTAAAAATGAAATAAAATAAATTAAGGCTACAAGAAAATTACCAAAACTTAAAACTAAAAAAACACTAATTTTAAATACTAATAAATACTATAATAACATATCAATAATAGTAAAATAATACTGCTATCACTCTCTTTCTCTATAATAACCACCATATTTATTTTCTGTTTCTGTCATTAAAAGTCCAATTTCTGTTTCTCACACAGATTGACAATTATTCACAGACACTCGAACAGAGTCTTAATTTGTCTGTGCCACAAATTTGCTCATTCACACGTAATTGCATGTGTGTGAGGCTGCAGGCTGTGTATAAAACATGTCAGACTACTCAAGGTGTAGGTCTTTCATTTGCTCACCACACACACAAACCCACCCATCAACACACACACACAGATAAATACTAATGTGCACAATCCCTTTTCAGGAATTCAGCTGTAGTGAAGAGAGGTCAAGGAGAATCAGCATGGAAGACACATACCTGAAACAGCCCAAAATGGACAGCAAAGAGAGGAAAAACAGAAAGAGAGAGAGTTCTGAAAGGCGACAAGTTGATATGAGGTCAAAATTTAATAACAGAGACAGAAAGAACAGATTGAACAAATAAAAAGTGACAGTAAAGACATTTATGTAACAAAATATATATTTTCTGTTGAATTTTCTAATTAAAAAAGTAGTGTTCTCATTAATGATAATATGTGACCCTGGACCACAAAACCAGTCATAAGTGTCAATTTTCCAAAATTGAGATTTATACATCATCTGAAAATTTAATAAATAAGTTTTCCATTGATGTATGGTTTGTTAGGATCGGACAATATTTGGCTGAGATACAACTATTTGAAAATCTGGAATCTGAGGGTGCAAAAAAATCTAAATATTGAGAAAAATACCTTTAAAGTTGTCCAAATGAAGTCCTTAGCAATGCATATTACTGATCAAAAATTAAGTTTTGATATATTTACAGTAGGAAATTTACAAAATATCTTCATGGAACATGATCTTTACTTAATATTCTAATGATTTTTGGCATAAAAAAAAAATCTATAATTTTGACTGATAAATTCTATAAATTTGAATGTATTTTTTGGCTTTTGCTACAAATATACCCCAGCGACTTAAGACTGGTTTTGTGGTCCAGGGTCACATATTAATAAATGTTTATTGATCAGCAATTAAGCATTTTAGAATCATTTCTGAAGGATCATGTGGAACTGAAAACTTGAGTAATGATGGTGAAAAAATTCAGCTTTGATCACAGGAATAAATGACAGTTTTGTTATTTTTAACTGCAATAATATTTCACAAATATTAGTGTTTTTTCTTAAATAAGTGCAGCCTTGGTGAGCATTCACAGTCCACACAGTGAAAGTGGAACCCCAAAGAAGAGAAAAAAAACAAACATATAAAAGTTGCCTATACTACCCATTATTTCAGCCTTTCTCAAGTCTGAGGTGTGAAAGACTGATGCTGAAAGAGGGGGGGTTTCATGACCCTTTAAATAAGAGCTAAATATCCCGAGACACATTCACATATAAACACACACACCCAATCCCACTGGCTCAAATGAACACCTCACTTTTCTTACAGCTAAGACGCAATTAGAAACACACACACACACAGGTTTCCATCTCACTGAAGGGTGTGTGATGTTTTAATGAGTGACCTTTCTATAGCTAGCATGGTAACTTTTGCCACGAAGAGAAAAAAAAAAAAAACTTTTCCTCCATTCACCAGAATTTTAAACTCTTGAATGTAAATTTGTGCTAGATGGGCTACTTATAACAGTTACACACATCTTTTGTATAGCATGAATTTTACATTGCAAACATACAAATTATATGTGAACATCTGTTATTTAAAACAAAGCAAGCTAATGGCTTTTTAAAAGTGAAATTAAATTGATGACTGATTTAATGTTGGTGCTTCCATCAGTCACACTTAATGTTGCAGTGGTTCACTCAGAGCTGGCGCCAGGGCACCTCCATCAGGGGGGCATTTGAATTTCTAGGGGCACAAATCACGTTGTGTGTGTTGACGCTCGCTAAAGCATGCAATCGTTTTCTTATGTGCGCTGTTTTATCGGTTTCACTTCCGCTTTCAAAATCGATCAAGTCCAGCAAGGAGGGGAGAGGAAAAGTGGGGGGGGGGGGCACGGCCCGCAAATGCCCCCCCTTGGCGCCGGCCCTGGGTTCACTGCACAAAATGTTTTCAAAACACAAATGCATGCTAATTCAGCATGAACTTGAAAAAACCTTGAAACTGCATTTCTGATGAAAAACACATCTGCATAGAGAAAAACGCCAAAGACCACCAGCAGAGAAACTATTGGAGGCCAATAATGTTCTTCTAAAACACCCACAGCTATGTACTGAGAAAATGAAAAGAGGGACAGAAACACAGTGAGGAGAGAGAGAGACTATATGATTCACTCTTACACACTAATGAGAGTATATTTGTCTGTCTATTTTTAAGATATAACAATTGAGTCATGAACATTAAAGGGTTTTATGTAAATAAATGTGAACACGATACAACTTTATTTACCTCTCTTAAACTAAATAAAGTTACATTACTTTAAAAAAAATGCATGATAATATTCTTGTTTTAAAGTATATGCGCACTACAGTTTTGGGGTATTAAGATTTTTTGTTTTTATTTTTGAATGAAATGAATACTTTTATTCAGCAATGATGCATTACGTTGATCAAAAGCAAGAATAAAGACATTTTAATGTAAACATTTCTATTTCAAATAAATGCTGTTCTTTTGAACAATCGATTCATCAAAGAATCAGTTTCCACAAAAATGCTGAAAATTTGGCTGTCATAAGACGAATAAATTATTATTTTTTAAATATTTTAAAACAGAGAACAGTTTTTTTTTATTCTAATAATATTTCACAATATTATAAATGCAGCCTGGGTGAGCGGTCTTTCAAAAATATGAAAAAAATCCTACAGACTCTGAAATTTTGAACAGTTTAATTTCCTTATTTAAAAAGAAAATCATGCATCCAAGGGTTAAAATGTGGTGAGAAGCAGACAAAGCAAAAAAGACATGGACAACATCAAAACTAAAACAGACATTTTGCCTGTTTAAATATAGTTTTGTTTTACAACCTCCTTTTGAACTGTGTGTGTGTGTGTGTGTGTGTGTGTGTGTGAGAGTGTGAGTGTGTGTGTGAGTGTGTGTGTGTGTGTGTGTGTGTGTGTGTGTGTGAGTGTGTGCACCTGGTATTCATCACGTCCTGGGGACCAAATGTCCCCACAAGGATAGTAATACCAGTAAATCTTAATCTTGTGGGGACATTTTTTGGTCCCCATGAGGAAACAAGCTTATAAATCATACAGCATAAAGTTTTTTGAAAATCTAAAAATGCACAAAGTCTCCTGTGAGGGCTAAGTTTAGGTGTAGGGTTGGTGTAGGGCAATAGCACATACAGATTGTACAGTATAAAAACCATTACGCCTATGGGATGTCCCCATAAAACATGGAAACCCAACATGTGTGTGTGTGTGTGTGTGTGTGTGTGTGTGTGTTCACGTGTGTTACACAACTAACTGCTGTCTTCAGCTTCATATGTGGGTGGATCAGAAGTTCAGAGACGTTAGTGATGTAAAGGAGAGCAGGAGGAATTTCCACACCTCCCAAAACCATTGACAGGATTTAACGGCAAACCCTCAGCGGCACGCCAGTGTTTCTCCACAAACGCTTTTAACATTCTTACTCCAGGATAAATAGAGGATAAGCTCCAGAATTTGAAACGTGTCTTATACAAACACACTTTCTGCCCTCTTTCTGTTACCATTCCTCAAACTGACCGAAATAAATACAGACGTTTCACTCAACACAAGCTCCAGGCATAAACACAGAAACACTCTCTCTCTTTCACACACACACACACACACACACACACCAGGGGAGCAGGTGCCAATAACAGGTCAAGCCTGGAGCTCTGACCGCTAAATAATAAAAATAACAAGGGAAAAAAACATGACAGAAGAAATAAACACTGATGAGGACCAGCAAAGATCTCAAATGGAATTTCATACCTAATTGTATAAGGAAAATCTGACATATACTTAATCTTCCAATAAAAATTATACATAATAGAAGGGATCATATGAAGACATTTAATCAGTTTAAGTTACTTAAATCCCTTTTTTTGCTGTAAGAAAGAACTTGACCAGTCATTCTGTAAGCAGAGTCTGTCAGACATCTGTGACAGATGCTCCGCATTAGTCTTTGTGGTTGACCGCTTTATGGTTCTTTTCAAATTAGTTGTTAAAAATCCCTTCTTGATGTATCTTTATAAATGCGTATGGGAACGCAGACGGATAAATGAGTGTTTCTCATCATCTGGGACCAATTTTCTGTCATAGGCTACAAATTGGATTCTATGACGACATTGATTCATTTAGAAAAGGTTAAGTTTGGCGCAACTATTATTCAGTTCAATTAGCAGGTGAAAGTATGGGCATATTGTAAGTGACAGTTTGAGAACAGATGAAAAAGGTGCTGGCGTGCATGATTGTTACATTTTTGGACACTTAAAGGGATAGTTCACCTAAAAATGAAAATGTGCTGTTAATTTACACACCCTCTGGGCCATACAAGATGTAGGTGACTTTATTTAGTTTTAGCTGAAACCATGGTTCTTGGTGATTCACAAAACCCAAGTCAGCCGGTATTTGCGAGTCAAAAAATAAAAAAGCATATACAGTATATACGCAAGATAAAATTAATACCCTGGCTCCTGATGATATATTGAGGTCTTATGAAGTGAAATGATTGGTTTGTGCAAGAAACTGAACATTACTGACAACATTATATTGTAATCCATAGCCTCAGACAAACAGTGAAGTCCAATTCTTTTCCGCAAACTGCTTCTTTCAGACAGAAAGTGAGTTTTGATTGAGTAACTTGTAGACTTGTGCTGCTCAAGCTGTGAATTGTTTCAGAGGGTTCAGTCCGATGTGGTGAACTGGATCCACTAGTAGTTCATCAAAAAGAAGCAGTTGAAAAGATTGATTTGGCCATCACTCTGGACTGTTTGCTTGAGGATGTGGATTACAGGTAATAATATTTTCTTGCACAGACAGATCATTTCACTTCATAAGACCTAAATATATTGTCAGGAGCCATGGTTATTAATTTAGAGTCACTGATCCCCCTGCTTTTTTTTTTTTTTTTGACTTTTAAGTGCTGGTAGGTGCTGACTTGCATTTTATTAATCACCAAGGACCCAAAACTTCAAGTCTGTAGTGTGAAAGAGGAGGATTAACCATGATCCAAACTACAAAAAAAAAGACTTCAAGTCCTCAATTAGTCTTCTTTAACTTTTTCTAGAACAGAATTAAAACAAAGCAACACTGCCTAAGATATTATAACAGTTATTGACTATATCTTGAATATGATGACATGCCTTTTTCACTAGCTTTTAACTGATACTTAACAACTAACAATGAATTAGAGATGTATTACAGTCTTCCAGATGAATTACAGTCTTAATATCTTGTGCAGTGTCACCTTCAATAAATTTACCTTGTTTATAAAAATAGAGCGAGAGAGATTTTTTAAATTGTTAGGAACATGATGTTCTGCACTGCGCTAACATTTCACAAAAACAAAGTGACCATATGCTTTACATCCTCATTTATAACAGGAAATCTATTGTTTTGCCACTTAACACCAAATTTGTATAATGCAATGCTATTTGTACAATTTTAGTGTGACGTAAGTGTAAGTGACATTTTATATCTGAATTAACATGACCAGAGTCACTTCAGAGCTTTGGTTGACACGAGGCAACATGTGGCTGGTGGTTTTTTTTCAAATATTCATAAACTGACGCAGTTTTACAGTCTCAACCTTGCAGTTCACCCATCTCGTTTGATGTCGCTCTGCTTTTACGTAAAAGCCAGAGGAAATACGCATGACCACACGACAGTCTTTATTAAACGACACATGTGCCACATGGAAAATAGAGAATCACAGTTTATTAAAGGCTAGCCCTTGGATGACACAGCGTGTTCTGCAGATGGAGCATAAGCATCTTAACATAAATATAGTTAAAACAAGTTTTCTATTTGAATATATTTTAATACGTAATTTCTTTATGTGATCCAAAGCTGAATTTTCAGCATCATTACTCCAGCCTTCAGTGTCACGTGATCCTTCAGAAATCATTCTAATATGCTGTTTGGCTGCACAAGAAACATTTATTATCAATGTTGTTAAATGTGCTGCTTAATATTTCTGACTTTTTTTTGTAAGTTGTAAAGAACCACATTTATTTGAGATCTTTTGTAACATTATAAAAGGCTTTACTGTCAATTTTGACCAATTTATAGTATCCTTGCTGAATAGAAGTATTAATTTCTTTATCACATGTTCATTTCTGAATTAATTTTCCTCTCTGTTCTTGTCCAACAGATGGAGGTGTATTTTTGTTTCAGCGCTCTCAAAATATCTTTACTAGGATCATGTCATGAAACAGACGACAGTGGCACTCGTGTAAAAACTTGGATGTAATGCACTGGAGCTCCTGCAGGCTGAATGGAGTGTGATCTAGTGAGAAATGTTCATATATCACATCACTCACATTCACACATCCACACACGCACATGCACACACACACGCACACGTATGCGGTTGCCGTGCTGCAGGAGGAGATGATGGTGTTGCTATGGTGACATGTCTGGATGCAGCAGGCGATGCCACATGGCAGAGAAGTGAGTGACCGGAGAGAACGAGAGGGATGTCATAGTGGCTTACCATCACACACTCACGTGTCGACACACAAAATGACAAATCACACACACACACACAGAAAGAGAGAGAGAGAGACTGCTCACGAACACACTAAACCCACCCACATACACAGCTGAGCAAGCAAGAGGGAAGCAATAAAGCAAATTGTAATTTAGTATTTCAATAATCAAAACTTTTGAGGAAAATTTCTTTATAAAAATGTTGTGACGCTTTGGAAATGTTACGCCGCCTAGTGGTCTCATCTATACTGCAGTAGTTGCAAAAAATCACAGCTAAGCATTTTTCACAGAAAAGACTTACAGAAATATCATATGGGTCAGCAATGTGTCAATTTTTTTTCCTCCATATAAATATATTAGATTACTCAAGAATACATAAAAAATGCTATTCATACAAAATTTATATTTTTTAATTGATCTATTTTGTATGTATTTATTTAATTATTTAGTTAATTTTTTATTATTATTTGTGGGGGGGCTTACTGTAAAAAAATAAATAATAATTTTTATCAATATTTGGAAAATGTTCTCAATCTTTTATAACTTTTTATATCAAATTTTTGTTCACCAAACTGCAAAATGCAAGAGTTTGCAAAAAAAAATAAAAATAAAAAACATAAAACAGAGAAAATTTATGCAAAACAAATACTATTTTTTTAAGAAGTTTCTTATGCTCACCAAAGCTGCATTTATTTGCTGAAAAATAAAGTAAAAAAAAATTGTGAAATATTATGATGATTCAAAATAACTGATTTCAATTGTAATATATTTTAAAATGTCATTTAATCCTGATGCAAAGCTGAATTATCAGCATCATTACTACAGTCTTCAGTGTCACGTGATATCATTCTAATTATTTTGATATATATTTTTACACATTTATTATTTATCACATATGTGCTTCCTAATATTTTTGTGCAAACTGTAATTCATTTTTCTTTTCAGAATACTTCGTCAAATAGAAAATTTAAAAAACGGAATGTATTTTAAATAGAACTATTTTCTAACATTGGAAACATTTTTACTGCCACTTTTGATCAATTGAATGCATCCTCATTAAATAAAAATATTAATTATAAAATTCTTACTGATGCCAGAACGGTATTTGGATTATGAACAAAACAAAATCTTAAAAACTGACCTATGACTGACCTCTTCTTAAATGCTTATAGTCTAATGAAAGAGACATTATTGACTCATAGACAAGGGGACTTCTCTGGACTTTATTATTTTCATTATGAACATTAGAGGATCTAGCCTCAGGAAACTACTGCTATTACAAATGTTCTTCATTTAGCAGAAGCTTCACTTATACAAAGTGACTTACAGCAGACCTACCAGGTTAGTGACAGTTCTACCCTAATGATCTACCCAGATCTTAAACCACTACGTCACTCCATGCTAAAAAGTAATGCTGCATCTGCAATAGTAAAAACTTCTGCTGTCCTAAAGAGTCTGGGTGGGCCTGAAACGCTTCAGGCAAAAACAATGTAATGCTCTATTCATTTGTCAGTGTCTTTGAAAACGTGTCAGAGGAATTACAGCCATCGTAAGAACCGTATCATCTCCCGTCGGGCTAAAGAGATAAAACTGCAGCTGAAGAAGGAGCAGGGATGGCGAAATCTCAGGATGAGCATAAGATAAACCTCCCCACAATAGAGAGGGGAAAATACAGTCTGGTTAGCATTTAAAATCCCCTTGTAATTAAAACATTATGATTATTACACTGGCTTTCACTCTACATATTTAATGAGATTAAGCACTGCCTCCAGACAATTTGCCCATGATATAATTTCGCAGGATTTTTTCACAGCTGTAGACTGTGAAAACGGGATTTAACAGCATTCCTGAAACCAAACAGCGTGAACCCAAATATGCAGAATACTGCTCTGGGATCAGACTTGAGAAAACACCTCTAAACAAGAATCGTGTTAAGACTTGTAGATAAGCTGTTTTATTCAAATATATGCAGATTAATAACAATAGAATATGTATGTTACATGAAACTTAACTGTGCTTTAAAAGTAAATAATCGCTGTGAGTTTTACCCAGCTAACAAAAAATATAAGAATGTTTTGCTAATGTTCCTATTAAGTTATGAAAATGTTATTTCTGAATGTCCCCTGAACATTCGATGTTTTAAACAGATAGTTTTTTATATATTAAGGGAAAATTCTATGGTATCATTTATCATTATAGGAATGTTACTTTTGAATGTACTCTAAACATTCTGAAACAAGTAACATTTAAAAATAAATATACAACTCAAACATTTCAAGAAAAAAAAAACACTCCTTGAACGATTTATAAATCATGTTTGTCTACTAATGCTGTGAGAGCATTACTAAAGACCAGATAACGTCAAATGAATGTTCTGTTAATGTTACTGGAAGAATGTTTGCTCAAAACTTTGAGAGAACCTTGTCCGAGCGTTCAGAGAACTTTCCAAGTTCATTGGGTTAATGGTTAAAACAATGAGTAATTGAGTCTTGGAAAACATTTCTGAACAAGAATTGAGTTAAAATGACAGTTAGCAAGCTGTTTAATTAAAATATGCACAGATTAAACTTCATTAAAAATGTAGGCCATCTAATTCAAGGTAAATTCAACAGGGAATGAGTGTTAATCTGTTTGTTTGTTTGTTTGTTTTTAATCCAGACCTGGTCTGGCTGTGAATGAAATATCAATGTTGCTCAGACAGGTTCATATATGTATTGATCAGTTATTAAGGCAGGTGCTGATCTCAGGGCGCCACCTGGAGTTAGACTGATAAACTCTACCTCTGAAATATTTTACATCTATATTAACTCATTTGTAAATTCTTTTAAGCAAACTTAACAGTGCATTCAAAAGATGTGTTACGAGTGTGTGTGTGTTTTCCCTGGGTATGGGGCCTATGACTTTGGTATAGAGCATTGTGCTGGTGACACCAGTCACAGGAGCTTTTTATTTAAATGACTATTTGAATTTATTTTGATTTTTAATTAATTAAAAAAAAAATGTTCTGCGACATGCTAATAACTGCATATAGTTGTGAGAATGTTAATACAGTGTATATATACTGGAAAGATGAAATTATAATTTAATATGTCTAAGAGAAGACCATAAAGGCCATACACTTAATCTCAGAATAAAACCTTATGTAGATGTTTCAGAGGAGGTCCAGCTAAATTAAATCCAGAATCAAATTAAAGTTCAAATCAGCAAGATAAAAAAATAAAATAAAAGGACATCTATTAATATGCAAATTACATGCAGTGGGGTTCCAAACTCATAGATGATTTTAGAGAGCTACTATGAACCACCAGGGGGCAGCCCACAAATGCTGTGCACTCTCTACAACTCAAACTACTTCCAGTCTATTAAAAAAACATACAAATGTGAAATAAGGAGTAAAGTATTGTCATTTTTACATTGTGTCCTGATTATACCCACAGAGCTTGGCTAGATTGCTCAAACACTGACTGACTGATAGAAAGAAGATTTTTCAATTCAAAGCGAATGTACAACAAATAAAAAGCAGTGTCTAACTGTCTAACAGTGTCTAATCAATAAACAAAATAGATATATTACATATAAAATATACTTTGTACCTAAACAGACCGATCTGTCATTTTAGGATCCACATGATTATTCAAGAGAGGGGGAAAAATAGCTAAAATATATATTTTTTTGAATAATCAAATTATTATTACAATAATTTATATATATATTTATTTATACTATTTTTATATGTTTATTAAATATTTATTTATTACATATATTCATATTGCATGTATTAATTTAAACAATAATAAATAAATAAATAAAATGGATGTCAAAAATAAATATAAATTGAGGTTTTTGGGACAAAAAGTGAGGCTAGATTTTTCAAAAATAAAATTTAAATACTATTCATACAAAAACAAGTGTTTCCAATTTGCAAATTAAATTAACTTTATATAGTTTTTGACCCGGTTTATTGTCCTGCATGTGAATGCATTAAGTATAAATGCTGTTAAAAGTCAACAAACCACATAATTTGAGGTATCATTCATCTATAATGGTGTGAGATGAAGTACACTAACTCTAAGTATAAGCGACAGCATAGGCCTTTCAGATGGTGGAGAGGAGATGCTTGAAAACGGTTTCTTACACCCAAAACAGCCCCCCAAAATCACAGCTAGTCCTTTGAAAACCAAGATGCATTTAAAAGAGTGCAGTATATTTATCTTCCTTTCTTTCGTTCGACCCATCTCTCTTTTTCAGACCTGCTTTCTTTTCACTGCAATCCAAGCAGAGAGGAAACATTGAGAGGGAGACGAGGGCCAGAGGAAGAGGTGGGGTGAAACCAATTAAAAGACTACAAGTCATGCTCGAGCAGGACAGGCTTGATCGGTGGTGCGAGCCGGAGACGTGGCCTAGGAAACCCTTCAAACGCAGGGGAGCAAAAGTTGCGTAAAGGAGAGTGTGTGTGTGTGTGTGTGTGTGTGTGGGAAACTCATTAAGCTGGGCTGCAGATAAGAGCCTGTCACTGTCACAGTCAATGAGTCTGTATACAAAGGAGTGGATAAAGAGCATACAGCAGCTTTCAGGGGAAGAAGACGATGAAAAGGGGTTGGTGGGGTGAGTAAAGGGGTAACGCAGGAGGAGAGATGGCTGTGGCTATTGGGAACAAATGTACTGAAAAACCAAATGATATTAAAAAAGAGGTAATAAAAAGATCAAATAATGTCTTACTTCACTTGTAAAAATGATTATTGTCGGTTAGAATTGTAGGATCAGTCCTGTAGAGTATGGGTGAATCGCAATAAAATCAAAATCACCATATGGCTTAGTGCAATTTAAGCAAAGGCTGAAATTTAAATAAACTAATATTATTGTTGTTTTATTATGATTATTGTTATTAACAAATATTAAACAATCAGAATATTACTATTGTAATAATAAATTTAAAAAAATATTTAAGAAAAATGATCATAATACAATAAAACAAAGAGAAGATATATAGATAAAATAATTTTTATACTGTTCTTGTTGCATTGACTTGACTATTGTTAATAGTAAATTATAATATTAAACAAAATAAAAAAAATAAATTTGATCATCATAAATAAAATTATTATTAAAAAAAACTCTTTTTAAATGCATTTACAAAATGTACAAATTTGACAGTAATTTCTGAGAAAAAATAAATAAATTGCCATACTTAGGCAGGAAGTGCTCCATTATGGTTAGAACAGTTTACTTAATCTGTTCATGCAGGATTAGGGTTTGGATTAATTATAATAAGACTGATTTCAAAACAATAGAGCACAACCCTGATATAAAAACTGCTGTGCGTGTGCATGCTCTGCTTAATGACACTAGCACTTTTGCTCAAGGCAGAAAACGTGGGAGAGAGATGTGTGCCACTGACAACGCCATTAGTGTGTGTGTGTGTGTGTGTGTGGCTATAATAAGGTCATTAGGGTTGATACAGAATATATCAGTGTATGATTGAGTGGCAGTGAGAAAAAAGATTTACACACACACTCACATGCACAAACTCATAATAACTGTGACTGTTTGATGTGGCTCAGTGCAGATGATCTGTTTGTGTGGGTAACATGATTGGAAAATGGGACTGAATGAGAATGAATGAATCTTTATGTGATTCTCTCTTTCTCCTGCTCTCTAGTGTGTGATGGAGAGATCTTTCAGGAGCTCAGTGTGAATCACATACACCACAGGAGCTGAGATTTCCTGCTGATCTACAGCAATATATGCCCAGAAACACACACACACACACATTCATATTCTACTCTCATGCCATCCTTTTTAACAACCATATAATGATCACAAACAACCAGCTTCAAATTGTTATCAACCATAAGCTATGCAGCTTCAAGCAGCTAATGACCTTAAATGGACAGTCTCAACTACCTAATGACCATACATATTTCAATTAAAACATCAAATGACTATACATGACCATCAACTAATATCTATAAATGCTAATAACCAAAAACAACCCACTTGATCCAGCTAATAGCCATTAATGACCAGTTTCAGCCAATTAATGTCTCTTACTGACCTGCATAAACAAGCTAAAGACTACTTTCCAACAACTAATGATCAAAAACAACCAATTTCAATCTACTATTCACCAGTTTCAACCAGTTAATTGCTATAACTGACCTGCTTAAACAAGTTAATAACTACATCCAACATCTAATTACCAAAAACAATCCACTCCAATCAGGTAATGACCATAAATGACCAGTTTCAACCTGCTAATAACAGTTAATGAACATAAACAATCTGCTTTGAATGACCATACGTGCCATTTTTCCCAGACGCATCCTGGCCAGGATTTCTACAGTATATTGTTTTGATTCAAAGTACCTCGAGAGCATTTCGAAAACACAAGGAGCCGATGTCGTACACCAATTGGCCTGCACACGGAAACAAAGCCAAATCCTAGATATTTTAGGCAATATAGAAATCTTGGCCAGGCTGCGCCCGGGAAAAATGGCACGTATGGTCACCCTATTAATGACCAATGTTAAGAAGTTAATGACCATTAATGACCACTTTCTACCAGCTAATGACCAAAAACACCCTACTTTAAACATCTAATGACCCATTTCAACCAGTTAATTACTGTAATTGACCTGATTCAAACAATCTGACCATAAATCAGTGGCTTCAACTTTATAACTGACCATAAATGACTAGATTCAACCTGCTAATGAATACAAACCACCAGCTTCAACTAGCTAATGAGCTTAAATTGTCAACTACAACCACATAAATGCATTTAACATTTAGTCATGTAACCCATAGTTTTGTTAGTTAATTAGTTAGTTAGTTAGTAAGACTCTATGAAGCTGAATTAGCATGCGCAGCATGTGGCCTCCCCTACACAAACCTTCAAAGTCGAGCAGCTGACGGCGACATAAAGGCTAATGTTTCGGCAAGCTTTTGTGGACACAGATGGAACAAAAAACACACACCGTGTTTGACAAGGTACCAGGATGATGCAAGGTGACACTGTGCTGGCAAACACTTGGCAGTTAAGATGGCAAAGGTGGGGAGAAAAACATGTCAGGCTTGCTTGGCTAACACACGGGTGTTGCCAGAGATGAAAGCAAAAAATCTGCCACTATTTGAGGTCACGAGGTCACCGGCTGACTGTTTACCGCAGCAAGATAAGGACACAGAGGTTAACAGAAGGGTGAGACAGGGCAGGTGTGCTGATTCACAGATGGAATCGTACAGGAAATTATTTTTAGGGAGAAACATGATTGGTTAGGGTCAATATAGCATTTTAAAGGTTAGCTGCATAGGTTGCCAGGTCCTCTGTAAGTGCAGATGGTGAAATTCAATTTCTGAGATGGATTATGTGGACATATGTAGCATTTTCCACCTATTTCTTTCTAAGCAGATAAAGAAAAGAGGGACAGGAAGTGTTGGGAAGGAAGAGAGAACATGGGTCACACTTGAATCCGCATTTCCCACATAAGCAACACAGCACAATATGTCAGGAGCACACAAAACACTGTATCGCAGTGGCCTGTAAATGTCAAAAAGCCCACATTCTTGACATTGTTTTGCCCTCTATTGCTCCCCCTCTCCTTTCTTCCTTCCTATTCCCTCCTCTATTCTTGCTGTCGGTCTCTCCTCCTAACAAAGATGATCCAATCCTCTCATTCATTATTTACAGCAGCTGAGAGCACTTCACCGCACAAACACACACACAATCACGGATACCTATAAATGCAATAAGTCTAGACCTCATTGCTTCTTTGATATAATTATTTATCCGTTTTATTACAGTGATCTCTTACACTAATTATTGAACAAAACTGAATACTAGCGAGACTAGTTCCTTAAGCACTTACACATATTAATTGCCGTATTAATGACCAAACACTGATCTGAGATCAGCTTTCCTGTGGCTACAGTATAAATTACATTTAGTAAGTAAAACTAGGTCAATATTTCTAGAAGGAAATAACAGGGATTTCAAGTACATGCCTTGTTTTCTGTCAGCAACAACAACCTTTAAAGAGTAAAGGCTCCTTGAGAAGGTCAAATTGACTTAAGAAAATCAATAATTTAGTATAAAGAAATGCAAGAAAGACGACAAGTCATTATGCAAGTATTACTAACATTATCAAGGTCAGTCTGATAACTGAATATTCTAGCAAAATAAGCCTATGAAAGATATTGTAATAAGACAAATCTTTAAAAAAGACAGACAGACAGACAGACAGACAGACAGACAGATAGACAGATAGATAGATAGATAGATAGATAGATAGATAGATAGATAGATAGATAGATAGATAGATAGATAGATAGATAGATAGATAGATAGATAGATAGATAGATAGATAGATAGATAGATAGATAGATAGATAGATAGATAATTCCTCTACAAATATAGTGCAATAAAGTGTAGACTTTTTATTGGAAATCCATTTTAATCTATCTGCCATGTATTAGTAAGAAAATGAAATCTGAAATGTGATTTGTTCAAATTAAATGTCATTCCTTCACCCAGCAGGTCTCTCATGATCCTCTAATGGAGAGAGAACTGATCAACGCTCTGCAGTTAATGACATGAGTGCCTAATAAATGTGGGTCTCCTGGGCACCTGATGTCAGATATACGAGCCCACCATCTATATGTGTGGCTCTGGGAGGAAATGAGGGGGCGGAAGTTATGAAGACGACAGATATAATGCAAATAGATAAAGATGATTTGTAGCTTAGGAACATGAACATACATTAGGGAAATAACAGGATACCGTAAAGCATATTCACTTGAAGAAAAAAGCGTAAAAACTATAAAAATAAATAAAAGGTTTGGGAAACCTGTTTGAAAACAGACAAAATCAGTTTGTTGTGAACTGGCATTAAGATGGATAATGACAAAAATAAAGAGGGAACAATAGAAAGAAATAGAAATATGCCCTTGCCCCCATGCATCTGCAGCTCTGTGATGAGGACAGATGAGGTCATTATAATGGGGTTACAGCGCCCACCTGTGCATGGACCTAATGATCCATAAACACACACACACACCAGGACAGAGTCAACAGAGGCTAATGACACTACAACCCCACACAA
Organism: Barbus barbus; assembly: GCF_936440315.1. Classification (NCBI taxonomy): domain Eukaryota; kingdom Metazoa; phylum Chordata; class Actinopteri; order Cypriniformes; family Cyprinidae; genus Barbus; species Barbus barbus. Next base: position 9,767,966 of record NC_136730.1, read on the forward strand.
ACATCGTAACACTGCAGTTAAACTTTCGAAGGAAATCAACTTCTCGGGACTAAACCTGTAGATAATAAAAAATAAACACTACAATATACAGTAACAGGTTTTTCAGGGCATTGGGAGAATTATCAATTGTAGACCAACTCCCAAAACAAATGACTCTTATCAACTGGTTATTATTTTTAGTAAGTACAAAACATACAGCATGATCGGTGAAGAACAAATGACTCTCAAGTGTAGAACAATTACTGAAACAAATGTTTCTTAAGAGTCTGTTGTTTAATGAAAAATACAGTAAGGTGATCATAGGTTTTAATTATTTTGAAATGATGTATAATGATTGCACTAATGCTGCAGAATTTAATGCAATTTAAAGCAGGGATAAATTATTTCAAATGGACATTACACATTCTTTCTAAATATCTAAAAGACAAAAACCTAGTGACGAGTCTGCAATAAAACTTTCTCTATTTTCCATGATCGACCGACAAAATAGAATGATTCAGCTTTATTATCTTTCAGTGTTTCTCTCCTGCAGAAGCAGGGCACAGGCTGTGAAATATCATTTCAGATTTGAGAATAGAAGCTGACAGCTGCTTACTTCAGAGAGACGGCTTTTGTTGAACGCTGTCAAACTTCAAAACCATATCAAAGCCAATTTATAAAGTGGATTGTGTGCGTGTTGACGAGAGAGAGAAACACTTCTGCTCTCTCCAAGGACTTTAACATCCATATGAAGAAGAGAAAATTATGATCCATGTTATTATATACATATACATTTAAAGTGCTGCTCTGTGTTTAAATGATATTATAATGGAAAGCTTGATTACTTATGAACTTGGCTGCAAAGCAATGTACTAAATAAGCAAGACAATGCATTTATGCTTCATGCTATATTGTGTTTTGTTTTCAAAATACATGCATGCACTGGATGTATAACTCCAGTTGTGGCTGTATTGATTTTAGGTTGCCCCAGCCCTTCAATATCACCGATTAGATGGCCCCTTCCTGTCAGATTTTGCCATTTTTGGCCAGGCCTTTCCCCATCCATCTTCCTGTCTATGTCAGAGCTAAACTCTATGAAAGGATGAAGCTCTGGCACAGGAGTTTCATGAATCATCAGTCTCCTAGACAGCTGTTAAAGAGGAAGTCACCTTGTTCTGCTGTATCAGGACACACAGCTATGTAGGCTCTTTCTGCCACGAAATTGCAGAATTGACTTTTTTGCTCAGAATTAACATTCTGACTTTTCTTCTAAGAGTTGCAAGTATATATTTCACAATTATGAGTTTACATCTCACAATTGTAACATTTCTTTCTCAGATCACAGGCTGAAAAATAGCAAAATTATCATGTAAAGAGCACTGGGTGTTCACTGTATCATTTACAATAAAAAATAAAATAAAAAAATAATAATAATAATATATATATATATATATATATATATATATATATATATATATATATATATATATATATTTTTTTTTTTTTTTTTTTTTTTTTTTTTTTTTTTTCTTCATCATTTAGTTTAGATTGATGACAATAATACTACTGAGTAAATTATGGCTGACCTATCCTTTAAAGCTAGAAAACTGTCACAAAATTAGCCAATAGCATGTCTAGTATAGCTGCATTACTGTCATGTCATCTTCTTATGTTTCTTCACATCAGTTCCCTCTCTGATACTATCAGATCAATCCTCTTGTTTGTCACGAAGCTCTTCTTTCAAGCTCCCTGTAAATATGCATACACTCAGTCAGCCCACACACTCCTCTAGCAAATAATATTCCCATCACCTTCACCAGCCCAGGAACTTGCTGAGGTGAGCAAGTTGATTCCTCTGCGCTCAGCGGCTGTCCCACAGAAGACAGGCTGAAGTGTCTCTCTTTATTATGCTTTCACAATATGAAAGCCTTAGTGAAGAGGAGCCATACTGTACATCATGACTCACTGCGCCCCGCTGATCTATTATTACAGTCTCTGAGAGCCGGGCTACAGCAGCAGACACTACCAAGAGAACAATGTTACTGCTCATCCACTTTGACTCTGATGATTCTCCTACAGTCCCTTATGAGGAATAAAATAAATTAGACAATGTTGACATACAATAAGATTTATTGCTTTAAAATTCTATGAAAAAATTATTCATATTGCAATCTCAAAGCTTTTGATTCTTTTGCACATCTGAACACTCAAACATTACTGACAGATTACTAGAGTTATTAATGATTTGAACACAGATATTAATGATTTGTACATTTTTCTTGCGAGAAATAAAGTCTGCAAGATATAAACTCAGAATTGGGAGAAAATGCCTGAATTGTGAAATAAAAAGTTGCATCAGTACAGGCTTAAGTTAGAAAAAATTTCATATAAAGAGTGCTGAGTATTCATGGTATCATAGGATCAAGAAAAAAAAATCCATAAAACACAAACTTATGAACCATAAACCAGTCTGAAAACTTTTATTTTTATATATATATTTTTTGTTTTCATTTTAAGTTTTAATAACTTTGTGTTTTTGTATTTTATATTAGTTTTTTTATTATTTCTCTTTAGATTTAATTCATTTTTATTTCAGTTTTAGCAATTTTATGTACTTTTGTCATGTATTTATTTATTTATTTATTTTCTTTGTTGCTTTTTTACAGTTTTAGTAATTTTAGTACATTAATTTATTTAAGTAATTTGCCAAGGAAATATTTCAATATTTTTTTATGTTGAAGTTTTTTATGTATTAGTTATAGTTATAGTTTACTTTATATACTTATATACTATATATACTGTGTAACTGTCTTGAGTGATCTGATTGGCTGTGCCAGTGTCCTCTAAACCAATGAAATGCCATTCTACATTCATAATAAGGTTAATGCTACAATGGGCTTGTTTGCTGCCGAGATAAATAGTTCCTGATGGGTTCACGCCACTGCTAATAAAACCCAGCAAGAACACTGTCAGCGCTTCAGAGAACGGTTACTTGATTTGCATAAATCCTTTGTCCGGGAAATAGAAATATTGTGGGATGAACTCTGAATGGAGGCAAAGCAAATAATACAACATCGCATGCCGCTTCCAGATGCTCCTTATCAACTTCACCATCTCTCTAACACCAGAAAGACCAAAATGAAATCACATGCTCAATCTGAATGCAGATGGTGCATGCTGAATCTGTGCAGCTGCATGACAGAGAATTGCGTCATCATTTTCAAACAACTGCTACAGTGCTACCATATTATAATGGATTATTTTGGGTTAAAGAACAAGGATAAAGTCAGAGTTAACAATGAGTAAGTTCAAGCCAAAAAAAAAAAAAAAGCTTCTATTTGCTGTTTCAACGTAACATCAATTTCCACTCGGCGGAAGCACTCACAGTTATGCTGTTGTTTTCAAAAACTAGTCAAAGAACGTGAAAAATGGCAATAAAACAACAAAATCTAAGGGACAAAAACAACAATAACTGTCTAAATGGGCTGTTCTTGGCCACAATAAGTTACAATGTTCACCAGACTTAAGTGCAATAGTCAAAACTCCCACTTGCAAAAGTATTTCTTACAAACACATTTAAAAAATTTCACATGAAATACAATACTTACACATTCCCTTTTGAGACCACAACAGTAAACTGAAAATATGAACGCAGCCATGCGAACATAAGGGACAGGACAAACACAATAGATTTGAACTGTGTCTGTCAAAGCGTGTCGGGAAAACTTGTATTCCTCACCAGCTTCACTGGGAAATGTCTTACAAACAAACATATGATGGACACAGGTGAACCTGGAGTCAACCCTTCATGGCTGAGAGGACAGGAGAGGATCTCATGAAGGAAAAATAAAAATGACACATCTGCTGTAACGTGTCAGTCAGTGACTTAAAGGGCAGAAGATATCTGGGATAGACCCCCCTCTTCCCTTGGGATGAGGCATAATGAATAATTCCAGAAGATAAAAATGCTATGACAGTTCTGTGTGAATTGTCACTTTAATCTTTCTTCTTAAAGTATTTTTGGTCAGTTTTCATAAAGCAATAAGCCTTGATGAGTCGTGCATTAGAGTGATTTTACCAAGGTTGATAAAAAAACTACATAAAAATGAAGAAAATGATTTCTTCATAAAACAACACACCAGTGAAAAAAAAAAAAGAAGTATACAACATATTTTACAAGTGTAATGTGACATTTTTCTTGATGAAAAAACTATTTAACGGTAAAAAAAAAAAAAAAAAAGTAGGATGGGACTTTGAATCGAGAAAATTGAGGCTGAATGTGAGTTTGATGAATCAGTGCCAGAAGTTACTATATTAAATGGTTGTTTAATATATTGGTTAACATTATCAAATAATACAAAAAAAAATGCTTAAAAATTGTATTTATGAAAATAAATGTTCTTTTCCACTAATATGGATAGGATGTCTGATAACGTTAACTAATAGCTGATTATTTGCACTAATTTAACAATTTTTCACAATTCAGTCTAATTGTTATGAATGAAATCAAGTACCGCATTTTATTTATTCTTTTTTTTATTAAATTAGGTTTTTCACCCAGCAAAATGTCACATTACACATGCAAACTACATTGCAAACTGCAATTCAAGTTTAAATTTAACTTGAAGCAAAATAATAAAAATAAAAATAAATAATTTTAAGTAATAATATATATATAAAAATACAATTTAAATAATAATAATTTAAATATTTAAATTAAAATAATTTATAATACTGAAAACAAAACCATTCTTCTGCTAAGACCTATAGTTCATTAATGTAATTATAGGCGGTTTGACATGCCATTACAGGCTATTTTACAACTTCAACCCAGCCTTATCCAAACAAATGTCCAAGTATGAACTTTACATTTTATAATCCATGATTTTTTATTATATTTAAAAGCATGCACATTGTAGACATTTCATATTCTCCTAAATGAACAAATGGAACAACGCAGTTCTGGCCGCAGCAGATATAAATCACCTGCAACTCCAGCGAGCAGGACTCCTAACCGACTCTCTCCTCCTCAGCTCTCAGTGGAGACAGGAGAGTGCACATCCCACAAAAATCACATAAAAAAACCCTCTAATCGCCTTCCCGCCGAGCTGCCGCTGCGCCTCTAACTCTCTCTAATGAGCCCCTGCGGATCCAGACGTCAGGCCTCAGTCAAACCAGCCTCCTCAGAGCCAATGAGAGCCGGGAGGAAGTGAACGGTGTCCGGAGCACAGAGATGTCGCTGCTGTCAGCACAGTGGAGTGGGTGCTGATGCCTGTTATGCAATTAAACCTGCGCATGAGAGCGATTCCATTGATGGATATTATCATTTGAAGTAAAGCGACACCGAGCCAGTTTTCCCATTCACACATGGATAAGCAGGCCCAGACAGAATCTGTGCATATTCTGAGCTTATTTTAAGGCTTCTTATTTTTTTCATTATCCAAAATGCCACAATTGTCACAACAGTAGCAAAATTAAAGTGTATTAATCAAGTTAGAAGAAGCATTTTACATCAACCATATACTACCGTTCCAAAGTTAGGGTATGATTTTTTAAGAAATCAATACTTTTATTTATGGAATAAATTCAACAAAAGTGACAGTAAAGACATTAATTATGTTCCAAAAGATTTCTATTTCAAATGAATGCTGTTCTTTTGAACTTACTATTCATCAAAGAATTTTGAAAAAATTAAAAATAAAATAAATAAATAAATAAATAATATATATATATATATATATATATATATATATATATATATATATATATATATATATATATATATATATATATATATATATATTTATATTTCTCTGTTTTGTCTGTTTCTCGTTTGGCTCTCAGCGAAGGCGGTCGCATTTTTCTTTCCTCCCTACCCTTATCTCCCCTGCTTGCTCTCTCGTCTTGTCCTTGTCTAACACTCAAGAGACTCTCTCTGCACTATTCTACAAAACCGAAATTATGGATCTGATCAACTGGTCTCTTAACGCAATTGACACCATCTTCTCGACTAGAAGTTTGGGATCGGGAGAACCCAAGTGTCCTGCTGGGACTTTCGCAGCTGGCTACACGATGGACGCATTGGGAGAGGTGGCGGGTCGTGTGTCTGGCGGCTCTTTCCGTGGAGGACATTGAAGACCAGAGTTTCCGCTAGAAAAAAATGGTGCCGGTCAAAGTGACCGGCAGAGGTTTCGTTTTCCGGACATTTTGGTGATGTGCCGGTCAAATATCGCCTCTTAATTAGTCAAGTTGAGGAAAACTGGAGGCAGGCTATGTAACTTAAAAAAATGACATAATCAGGCCGTATAGAATGCAACGTTTATTAGCCTAACTTTCAAATAGACGGAAAAAAACATGAACGTCCGATTGGCATCAATCAACGCCAATTGCTTTTACTATGGTTTCACATTCATAGTTTAACAAACCAATCCCCCTTCCCCACATAAAATATCTGAATAGTAGCCTATTGTTTTTACTCAAGCGAACTTAATTATACACTCTCAATGTCTCATTTAACTGGTAACATTTAAATTGGCCACCGTGAAATGACTCCTTGTCAAATTAACTGGAACAAACAAATGACTAGGCCTATAACACTGTCATTTTAGGCTACTTTTTACGCTGTTTTGCAGTGCTGAATTGTGCAGCTGCCGACTTAAAATCAAAACTTCCCAGAGTCTCTCCACAACTTGCAATGCGCATAAGGCGCGTAACCTTGTTCTCCGCAAGGCGACTTCGCTGCTTCGTCTTGATCCGATTCTGCAGCGAGAACCCCCTCTCTGCAGGAACACTCGAGACAGCGATTACACAGGCTATCTTGGCGAGCTTGGTCCACTCTGGATACATTTAGTTGAAATCACATATGAGGACTTCGCAGGCTGTGGAGAAATGCAATCCTCCATAGCCACGGAGCTCTGTCATGACAGCGAGGGCATCACGTCGCAGGCTTATGGCATCGATAAGAGGAGCGGTGTCCGCAGACTCAATGCTTGTAAAATGGCAAATAATCCTTCTGATCGCTGGTTCTGCATATTATTGAAGAGCATAAGATAATATAATATAGGTGAGAACGATATTAGAATTATAGGCCTACAAAAGAATGCTGCGCTTATTATAAATAGACGTCTCAGGGGCCATTCACATATCGCGCCTAAAAACGCGTGGAAAACGCTAGGTGCGCCGCTTTCTCTTTTTTTCCAAAGCGCTCGGGCGTCTGTCGTTGCTAAACAACCATCAGCTGCGCTCTCCGTTACAACAAGGACATTTCAGCAATGGATTTCCAACACCGAAAAACACTTGCTGTAACTCTGTTACAAGATTTATTTACTAAGAAAAGTAAAAAACGCCGCAGTGTTTGGGTGCACCCCATACTTCAAAAACACTGCTGAGGTTTCAAAGTAACGGAAAAGGTGAGGAAGCTGATTGGTTGGTTCTTGTCACATGACCTGCGGTGCGCTTGCGGCATTCTGAAAAGTTGAGATGTTTTTATCTCGATGCGGCGCGGACGCGCCTGGAAAAAACGAGCGCGTCGCACCGCGACCGCGTCGCTTCCATTATGAGCGTCTCCATTTGAAATAACGAACTTGAGCGCGCAAAAGACGCGATATGTGAGCGGCCCCTTAGGCGTGCGCTTTATTTTAAATGCAGCATGTGATGTTGTTTAATAACTTTCAAACGGTAGAGCCTGTTCATTTATAACATATAAGGTCGGTGTATTTTTGCTTTATACATTTTAGCCTTATTCTCAAATTCAGATTGTGTTAGTGGGGCGGGATTATTAGGCCATTTTAATCGGACAATTTGACCGGAGAGATTTAATTTTGTCGGACATTTCATTTTTTTTCCGGCCAATGTCCGGCAATTACCGGACAACGGAAACCCTGTTGAAGACATCTACCTATTTGGAACCATGATAACTGGGTTTCTGCTGATTGGATTAGGCGTTGCCCTGAGTTATCGGAGAATTCAGGAGACGGGAACAGCTGTCCAAAACCTCACAAGGCTGCCCGTCATGATTGAAGCAGTTGGCAGAGCGGTCGGCTCTGAGACAGAGACTATTAACCGCAATATGGATTCGATCACGGCTAAGCTCTCGGCTTTGGAAAGGAAAATTGATGGACAAGGAGATCAGAATGGACGATGAGAATAGCTGTGAAATTAGAAGGCAGCTGATCGCCCAAAGACCAAACAATCTTATCTCTTTTCGGCTTCCCAAAACAACAGAACAGCTTGGCAAGGTTGCTCTGGAATCTAACTCCCCGGATGAATGCTGCAGGGAGACGCTCTTTCTTCTCTCCCCCCTCAACAAACACCTTGTGATTGTCGAGCGTTTGGGTTCCGGCCAAGGTCGTTTCCATGGCAATTGCTGTGTCGCACCACAATCTGCGGACTGAGACAACTTGTTTGGAGTGCCAGCGCGGCGGATCTCTAGGCACACAAACTTACAAATACACACACTCATACATACAGATATTCATTCACCTCCCACTACCCCCATCCAACGCCTTTGCCGCTTCTTCCCGTCAGTCTGATAACGGGTCTGTGTTAGCGCTGTAATGGCTGCAGACCGGATGGCTGTTCGTCTGAACTGGATTACTCTCTGCAAGTTGTGTGTTCCTGTATTGACTGTGCTCTATGCTGAGGTTTTTTGTCTGTTCTCACACTGTACTCCCGTTCAGGAGCATAGTGTGAGGATTATTTTTTTCTCCTTTCTTTCCTCATGTTGTGCTGTATTCTTCTTCTCTATTGCATTTCGTTGCCTTGTACCTACATGTGCAATGACAATAAATTGAATCCAATTCCAATATATATATATATATATTACAGTTTCTGCAAATACATTAAACAGCACAACTGCTCTCAACAATGATAATGTATATATATATATATATATATATATATATATATATATATATATATATATATATATATATATATATATATATATATATATATATATATATATATGTATGTGACGAGTCGGCTGCCTCCCCCCTGTCCATCATCACCACCCCGTCCCGTATTCGCCGCCCTTCACCAGGCTCCCGACGGGAGTGGGTGTGTGAGAGAGGAGGGGCGCTAAACACCTAGGGCTGGCGGCGTGTGATGAGGCGCACCTGATGTGAATAGAGCCTCATCACCGCCGCCGTTTAAACGCCGAGCGCACCTCTCATCGGGAGACCGGTCTCTTCCCCGTGCATGCACGCTGGTGTCCTCGTGGGTCCAGGAAGGGAGCGTCGAGGAGGACTGCCGCACCCGTTAGGCAGCTGACGGGCCAGGATGCCGGGCCAGGATGCCGGGCCGCCGAATCCCCCAGAAGCGCCGGGAACCCAGGAGATGGACGAAGCCGCGCAAGAGACGCCGCCGCCACTCGCTCCCGGCCCCGAGAGGGGAGCGCGTGCGGCCACCGGACTCCGCCCCTTCCCTGGACCCTTCCCTGACGAACACTACCCTCCTTCACTAGCCCCGCGGCACCGCGAGGACACCAGATTCCCCGTTTATTTGGACACTTTTCCCCCTTTGGACACTTTTGTACATTTTTATTGTTTAATAAAAACCTCTCCGAGGCTTGATGCCACACCCACTGTGTCTGTCGTTGGCTCCTCCCGCCACAAAATATATATATATATATATATATATATATATATATATATATATATATATATATATATATATATATAATATCAGCATATTAGAATTATTTATGAAGGATCATGTGACTCTGAAGACTGGAGTAATGTAAAAATATACTTTTGAAAATATATTCGAATAAATAAGCTATTTTAAATTGTTACAACTTTTACTATTTTTAATCATATTTCACAATATTACAGTTTTTACTGTAATTTTGATCAAATAAATGCAGCATTGAAGAAAATCTTCTATCAAAAGCATAAAAATCTTACCAATTCTATAACTTTGAACAGCAGTGTACAATAGATAATATATAGATAATATATAATATATATTTTTTCATTCATTAAGATAATATTTTTTTAGAAATCTGTACAAAAAACTCTTTGTGTGTGTGTCTGTGTGTGTGTGTGTGTGTGTGTACGTACGTACGTACACACACACACACACACACACACACATACATTTTATCAAGGTGACTTACAAATGACGACAATATAAGCAATCAAAACCAACAAAAGATCAATAATATGTAAGTGTTATGACAAGTCACGTTGCAAGGATTTTTTAAAATAATAAACAAAATAGAAAAAGAATAGAGAACGCTAGTGCTTGAGGGGCATTTTTTTTTCAATAAATAAAAAGAAAAGTAGTAGAAAAGAAGTTAGAATAAAATATGCATAACACATTCACATATATGTAAATGACCTCTCTTATGACATATTAGCATCACTGTTGTACCGCTTTTTATAATGCACTGTAGGTCTACAGCATATCTTCATAGTGGACATCACGTAATTCTGGCAACCAATGTGGAAAAAGCTTGGTTTTTTGGTCCTAAAATCCAATTGCGGTCGTGCCATGTTTAAACTAAAACACTTCCTCTCAAATCAATACAAGTAATGCCAGGAGTGAGACAGTCTGCCGTTTCCCATCTCAAACTTAGACAGTCTGTCGCATGGGGTCTCTCCAGGGAAACACACCAGCTTATAGGCGAATTAGACTACAACTAATGCAGTGCATATGATACCAGCCCACATGTACTTCATTCCTGTATGTGCATGTTCAAAAACCACTAGTATAATAAACAATTGCTATTAGTGTAACTTATCCTGTACCGTTTGGGCTCCAGACATAAATGATAACTCAAATTACACAGCTTGTGGAGAAGAGGTGTACTTTAAGATCACGTTTCAAAGTAGTTCACAAAATATTTTACATGTGTAAAGAAACATTTTTCTGGGTGAAAAATTATACTTAACAGAAAAAATATAGGATGGGACTTGATTTTATTCATGGGGATCTAAATGAAACGTGTATAAAACAGTGCCAATAGTTACTGTATTAAACAGCTATTTTTATTTTGGTTAACATTATCAACTAACCTGTGCATATATTAGTGGAAAAAAAACAACTTTACATTTATTGCCATGCACAAAATAAAACAGGTGAAAAAAAAATCCCTGAATATCATATAGACAATCAAACTCCCAAACACCCTAGCAAACACAGAGCAAAGCCCCACAGAAAATTTAAAAATCTCATTTAAATTGCTCTTAATTGAAATGCAGCACACGGCTAATCATACTATGTATCATAATGCAATTTTTAATTAAAATCTGCCCTTAGGCAACCTGTCCTAATATAACAATATTCACAACAGCTGTCAAAATTTCTGACATATATTGACACATTTTGAGTTATAACAGGAAATTTTGTGCATAAAAACGAGAAATAGCGAAGAAGAATGGAGATGAGAGTTGATGTTGTCCCACCCTCATTATATTCTGTATGAGCTAGAGAGGTATCACTATCCTTCACTGCCTTGGTGAACAAAGTACGACAGCCAAATAAAAACAGAAAAAAATCAGGGACGTGAAGATGGCAAAGAAAAATGCAAATTTCACATAGATGCGTGTGCATATTTATGCACCACCAACCACATTCACAGTGTAATAGTAGTATGTTCTTTATGAAGAAACATGTACTAAAAATCAGATCCTTCCAAAAGAACAAAGCCTCCTGCTGGAATTGAGCTTTGAAGTCGACATGCATGCCAAATTTGTTGAACTGAAAAAAAAAAAAAATTCCCCTCACGCCCCAAACAGAGGGAGGTAATGCAGAGAGGGAGGCAGCAAGTTAAGCAAATGTCAGGGGAAGGAGGTGTGTATAAAGAAACATGCTTACATACACAGCAGGTGGATTGTGGGAAGGGTGAGGAGAATGTTAACCCTGCAGCTCCTGGAGCAGGTGTCTCATAATCAATTTAGATGAATCGCTTATGTTGCATATGCTCATTTGTAAGTTGCTTGGGATAAAAGCGTCTGTTAATTGAATAAATGTAAATGCATGGCAAACTGCTTAATGGCTGAAACCTAAAAATTGGAATAATATGCAAAGGGCATAAAGGCAACTCCTAATTCGGAATCCAGTCAACTGCAATGCCTTCATAAGGTCAGGTTTTTCCATCAAATTTGGCATGCATGTAGACTTAAAAGATGAGTTTGAAAACTGCTCTTTAACTCATTTTTTGTGGCGAATAAATTTTTGATTGCTTATGTCTAAAGTAGGGCCATCAAATTAATGCATTAATTAAACACTTTTAAATGCATTTAAAACCTTCAAACTGAGTGCAAATTAATGGAAAGGTCTTCAGAAACATTTTTCAAAGTTTTGAAATGACTTACTGAAGTGACCGTAAAGACATTTATAATTTCACAAAAGATTTCTGTTTCAAATAACTAAGCAGCACAGCTGTTTTCAACATTGATGATAATAATAAATGTTTCTTGAGCAGCAAATCAGCATGTTAGAATGATTTCTGAAGGATCGTGTGACACTGAAGACTGGAGTAATGATGCTGATGGAGAAATTCAGCTTTGTCACCACAATAAATTATATTTTAAAATATATTAAAACTGAAAACTGTTATTTTAATTTGTAATAATATTTCACAATAGTACTGTTTTTACTGTGTTTTTATCAAATAAATTAGCCCTGGTGAACAAAAGAGACTTTCAAAATTATAAACAAATCTTAAATCATTAGACGTGAACTTAAGTGCCTTGGAAGCCTGTTTGAAAGCAGCATCGTGTTGTCTTTTAAGTCACTGACTCTCTGGGCTGCGATGCAGCTGTCTTTGATTTCAGACACAGCTGATATCTCTGCCTTCTAATCAGTTCTGTCGTAAAGGTTAAAAGTAGCAGGTCGTAATGAAAAGTCTGCAGTGAACACCTTGATCTCATCTAGCGCGTTGCCATTTCATTTATTCATTTATTCATGTCTACCTCCCTCGCTGCTTGGAGGGAGAGATTGGCTCGTTAAAGGAGCAACACTGAGTTACGGTACGGCCATTAACGTCTAATGGGAGAACAAGAACTCCAGCAGCATTTAACCAACAAGCACAACTGCTCTCTGTCTCTCTGGCCTCTCTGCCTTTCTCTGGCTCTATGTTTGCGATTGTATCCTGTAATCTCACGTCTCCCCAGGGTCTCTGTGCTGTGTCTGTGACACTTAATTAAAAGTGAAAGGGGCTCTCTGGGCATGGAGGCAAGTTGACAGTTGCACTTTGTTGTGACCCTGTGAAGTTGCATGCACACACACCCGTAACCACGCCGCATGTTAACTAACACACACTGAACTAATGCAGAGCGACTGAGTGGACACAACTTAAACTGAGCTAAAACAATAAAACACTGATGAGGACAAATCTGAGATGTAAAAATTAGAGTTATAGTATGAGAGACTACTGATCTGAAAAACAACAACAAACTCAAAGGGCAATATGGAGAGGCTCATATATATATATATATATATATATATATATATATTAGTGCTGTCAAACGATTAGTTGCGATTAATCGCATCCAAAAAAGCTTTATTTACATAATATATCTGTGTGTACTGTGTATATTATTATGTATATATAAATACACACACATACAGTATGTATTTTGAAAATATTTACATGTATATATTTATATTCATACAATTTATATTATATATAAATACATTTAATATATATATATATATATATATATATATATATATATAAACACAACACATTTTTCTTAAATATATACATGCATTGTGTGTATTTATATATACATAATAAATATACACACTACACACACATATATTATGTGAACAAAAAATTATTTGGGATGCAATTAATCATTTGACAGCACTATATATATAAATAAAGAGAGAGAAAGAGATATTGCATGCATTTATATAAACAGTAAAAAATGCTTATTTTATTGCATATATACACACACATATATATATATATATATATATATATATATATATATATGTATGTGATGTATATACAGTATAGATACACACACACTATGCATGTATTTACGTGTTTACTGCATTGTTATTTTCAACAGATCATCGTTTTTTCATTTCACTATCAGACAAAAAAAACACCCCAAATTTCCACTAAATACAGCACTGAGAACCAAATTTCCTACAGTATTTGGAGCTGAAAAATGTCTAATTCAATTCTAAAACCTTACTACACCAAAATATTTTACAAACAATGCATACCAAGAATAAAGGTCTTTTGTCAAGTTTTACCATTGACCAGCAATAAAAACTTAATAAAAACCATATGATGTGATCTTAAACTGCAATTGTTCACAAAATACACAATTTTAGAGGTTAAATGACACAAAATAGCAACACAAATCAAAACAAGGTCATACCAGAGCATAGGCATTACAACAACTATTGTAAGCATTAAATTGATAGATTTAAGATTATGTATTGTGGCCGGCACAAAGTTCATGTATTATGTATTAAAAACCTGCAGACAATAGAAGAAATAGCTAAAGCAAACAATGGCTCACCTATGATCAAAATCTCCAGGATGTACAGTGGATGTACAGATCAGATTTCTTCAGTGTAAAGCGTACACAGATGAGGTCATTGGTGATGACTACTGTAAATCTATCACCTGTGAGTTTGAATTTCATCAGTGAACCAATCACACTCAACACAGCTGAACTTTGAACACTTTTGAAAAGAAACTGTCAGTTATTTCCTTATGACTGCCGACTTACTGTAGACACACCCAAGTTAATGATAATCCACATTTATGATAGTCATGACATCATATAAGGTCACTTTCATATTTATCTAACAATACCCTTCTTTATCGTGTTCAAAATAGTACAGAACTATAAAACTGAGAACTTTCTATATGCATTAACTACCCAGATAATAATACTTGCTTAAATAAAATGGTATAGTAAACACTAAGTAGGATGTACTTGTCTTGTACTTTGTTAGCATCACATTCTGAACACATCCTCTCTCTATCATACAGGAATTGAAATTATTCCCAACTGTACGTACGTTGACCATACAATCCTATCAGGTGTTTCAGTGACTGCGCTGTGATTAGCAATAATCGTGACACAATAGCAGCGTCTCAGGACTCAATTAAAGCCTAAACGGTTTCATTTAATGCCTCACAATGACTGAAGGGAACAAAACACAATCTCAGATGAGCTCTTCTGCATAAATTACTTTCATGTCTGTAAGTGGATGATACTTGTGGATCGTTATGAACAATTTGATAGAAGGACCCTATTCATCACACTCATTTTCTGCCTTTCTTTCTCTCATTCACCTTCTCCTGCAGTAATACATGCTAATTGAATTACTGTTGACTGATTAAACTGCAGGGCAGAAGAGACAAGAGCAATCCAGCATGTCCTCCTGGCCTCTGCTCTGCACTACAATTCTCTCTCCTTCTTTATTACTCCACCACATTATACTAAAGAAGAGGAGAGGATAAATGCCCATGCTGGCATTCATCTAATTTAACTTGCTATTTGCAAAATACTGTGGAGTTTTATTAAACAGACACCCTTCCCTTCAACAATACAAATATGAAAAGTACTTCCACAATTAAAGGTATACAAATGTTTACGACTATTCGATAGGTCGCTTGAACAATTAGTTTACTAACCGGTCTAAAGGAAGCCCTGCATAATGTTTCGGATTCATCTGACCCAAATCTGACATGTTGTTTGATAGTTGTTCACATAATGGGGTGGTGATGGCGCAGTGGATAAGACACATGCCTTTGGTGTGAGAGGCCCGGGTTCGAATCCACTGTCAGACACTAATGTGTCCCTGAGCAAGACACTTAACCCCTAGTTGCTCCAGAGGCGTGCGACCTCTTACATATATAGCAATTGTAAGTCGCTTTGGATAAAAGCGTCAGCTAAATGAATAAATGTAAATGTAAATAACATGCGTACACGTGATGGGATGGGCAAACATGTTTGTCTGAAAAAAATTAAATAAAATAAATATATATAGATATATATATATATATATGTGTGTGTGTGTACACTGTGTATAGGAGCCTGATAAATATGCTCATTTTAGAAGAAAATTTCAGATGGCACATATGGCTTTTGCATTTGAACTCTTCATATATTACTAATAACATTTGTTGACTGAAGAATTTAATTATTTACATACAATTTTTGACCACATTTCAGTCATAAATGCAACTTTACTTATACATTTTTTTGACTGAATTATTTAATTATTCATATTTTGACCAAATTTCAGTCATAAATGCAATTTATGAAGTATTTATTTCTTTATATTTTTGACCAAATTTCACATCTATAAATGCAATTGTACTGTTACAATTTGTTGATTGAAGTACGACTGTTTTAGAGACATTTTTGTGACTTGTTTGTGAGTGTGTAAGCTTTAGAAAACATTTCTTTGATATTTTTATGTAGACTAAAGATTTTTATATTTTAAATGTATTATTGTAGCTGTTTTTTTTATTTTTATTTGTTATGGTTTTATTGTATGCATAATTTGTTATTGTATGCATAATTTGCATTTGAAAGAGGTGCATGTATAATTTTAATGTTTATTCAATAAAATTTGTCAAAAAAGAAAGCTTTAAAGGGATGGAAAGACACTTTTCTAGTTGGAGGATGAATGACTAGCTGTCCATCACTACTCTCCTCTTCTCTAGCCTTCATTAGATTGAAGGGCATGTTGAGGAAGGATGAGAAAAGGGAAGGACGTGATGTGAATTTAAACTATAACTGCAGGCCCAATGTACTGCCAGCATTTAATGCTGACTACAAAGATCACAAACATTTTAAACAGTCAGCAGAACCTGTTGACGGTTACTTCTGAGTTCCTTTGAGTCTAAACTCTGCGCTAAGGTCAAGTGACCTTGTCCCATTAAAAGTGGGCAGATCCCTCATTCAAAACAGAGGCTGCTGTTGCCAGCTAGCTGTTGCAGCCGTGGGAGAAACAAATGAAAATGTCCTTCACTGCTCCTTTAGTATAATCACGGCATTATTGAACGCAGCCGATGGCTAAAATTAGTGTGTGCGGCAGTAACGAGGGGTGCTAATGAATGCTAATTGGGCACATGAGTTCATGAGGTGGAGTTGCTCTTTTCCAGCATAACACAGACTCCCTCTGCCACGTTCCCATTAACCCAGTTTTACTTTTGCACTTGTTAGAATCATGGCATTCCTTGTGAAAAAGCTCAAGAGTGAAGGCTGAGGGGGGAAAGGTGTCTAGCATCTGTTGGTGGTGCGTTACCGTGGCAACCGCGCTTTCGGCAACAAAAGTCTCCGCAGCAGCTAGCGTGAGGACAGGCGAGAGAGAGCGAACTAATAATGTTTTAGATGGGAACCCGAGAGGGGAGGAAGTTCACAGAGAAAGCGGTGTAGTTTCAAAAGGAGGCGTACGAAATGAAGCAGCGCGTCCTCTGAACATATCACGCAGAGACCAGCGAGTCTGAACACACAACCAGTCGCTCTCACTTGCCCCCACAGTACGCACATCAGCCAGAGGCTTTTCACAACTCACAAAGACAAACAATATTGTTTAAAGCTGCCATTCATGATTTGAACATAACAAAAAACGTTTCTTAAAGAGGGTTGAAGAACAGGAAAGTGAATGCAAATTACATAGTATAAATTCTAATTAAGTATAATATACATCTATATATCAACATTAATACATTAAAATATTTAAATATATAAATAATTAAAACTGTAATAAAATTGCACTGTTGTTTTTATGGACACACACACATATTTATATATGTGTGTGTATCCATAAAAAAAAAATAGTATTTTATTACAGTTTTAATTATTTATATATGGTAAAATATATATATATATATATATATATATATATATATTATATACACACACACACACATATACATACTGTCACACTTGCCTACGGAGCTGATCAAGGAACGAGGAGTAAATACAAGTCACAGTCTTTAATCTTTCCAACACGGGATACACCGGGAACGTAGGAGACACAGGAACAAATGGATAGATGTTTAGAACCGACAAACACTAACTGAAAGGACTGGGGCTTATAAAGACAGGATAACGAGGGACGAAAGGAGACACACTTGGAATCAATTTAAACAATCAATGAGAGGGAGAAACTGGGTCACAGGAAACACATGGGGAGAAAAAAACAACAAAACAGTCCATGATCCTGACATCACGCCCCCCCTGGGAGGGGGCCGGCAGACAGAGACCAGGGAGGCAACAAAGGAGGGAGGAGCCAGGGAAGAGACAGGAGGGACCCAGGGGGCGGAGCTCCTCTCCGTGCTCTCACTATCTGCGGCATTCTCCCACGTGGCAGGCTCTGTTGCCGGGTCTCGCACCTTGACTGACGTCATTAGTGGCTCTGGCTCCGAGCGATCCTCTGCACTGTCACTCCATGCGGTGATGGCTCGTCTGTCGCGGCGGGCTCCGGCTCTCTGTCAGCGGTGAGCTCGGGCTTGCGCTCCGTGCAGTGACGAGATGGTGTGCTGGGCATTGGGTCTGGAGTGGATCTGGCGAGATCATCCTCGGGGCAGACGGTGAGGGTAGATCCTTTTCTTGCCAGAGTCCACTCCACAAAGATGGCGAAATCCTCTCGAGGGCCATCTTCGGACGATGTATTTTTATTATTAATTTAAAATGTATCATTTATTATTAATTTACTTTTACTTACTATTAATTTACTTACTATTATTAATTTAGTAATATTATTAATCGTTAATTAATATTTAATTATTAATTAATTTTATAGGTCACAAATCTGGTCTTTGAACTTCCGTTCACTTACCACCAGAGGCCACTCGCTCACCACATTGTGTTCACACCACACAGACTGTTACATATTACCCTGGACTGCATTTCCCATCATCCATTGCACTGATCACAGCTGTCACCAATCACACATTACACTGATTACACAGCTGATCTCAACAGACAGGCTTTATAAGCCTTGGACTTCCTCTCTGTCATCACCAAGTATTGTATAGCGTATATCACTCTCCTAGAGATAGCTACTCTACGGAGCCCATTTAGTTGTCATAGTCTTGCCTTGCGTGTTTTCTAGTGTTTTGATTCTTGCCCGTGTTTCCTGGATTAACCCTTAGCCTTGCCGTTCGGACTCTGTTTGCACCTCTCTTGGACTGCTGCTCGTGTACCTGGATTATCTCTCTGTCATATTGTTCGCCGATCGTAGACCCACGCTTGCCCTAGGATTACTCTTTGCCTTGCCTGTGTTGTACCTGTTTGCCATTGCATGAACCTTGCTTGTTTTGTGACCACATCCCTGAAAGAACAGTTCACCCACAAATTAATAGTTCTGTCATTATTTAGCCTCATGTTCTTTGTAAACCCGTATGATTTTTTTCATGTACCACAAAATAAGAAATTTATAGCAGAATGTAAATACAATGAAAGTGAATGGTGACCTTGATAAGCATGAGTTTTTTTAGAGAGAGAGAGAGAGAGAAAAGTGAAAGAGCGAGATGATAGTCCACTTTCACTATTTGAAAGAATGCAGCTAAACATCTTTGGTGTTCTGTCACACTTGGACCACCATGATATTTTTCAGGTTTTTGCTTCTAGAAAGTTCTTGTGTGTAAAACTACTCCGCCTTTTTAAAGCACTGATTATTATTGCGATTAAAGCAGAACATGCTACTGTTATTAATTTGAAAAGAATGTGATGAAATCATTTGGAACACTAAGTAAACAAACCTAGAAATACTTCACAGTCATGCAGCTATAGACAATTCTACACCTCTGAATGTCTGTCAACCAATCAGAATCAAGCATTCAACGTATTCACTATAAAATTACATTTTGAATAGACTGTGCTTTCATCCCCACAATTTGACTTTCATTTGTTTCAGAATCAGAATTAGCTTTATTCGCCAAGTGTGCACAAACACACAAGGAATTAGTTTTTTTTTAGGAGCTCTTGGTACATACATACATACATACATGTTTGACATGAGAACAGAAACATTTAAATAAGTAAGACTTAGCAATAATGATGTGTATGAATCTGGAACAGAAGATTTATGTACAGATTTGTGCATTATTTACTCTATATATACAGCTGTATTAAATATATATATATATATATATGCATATTTACATAGTACTTCAGAGAGAGGCAATAATTAGAGATGGTGTGAAATTAAATACTAAGAAACAAAAAGAAAAATGAAATACTAAAAATGGTGTCATATACTCTAATATTAAAAAAAGAAATACTAAGAATGGTGTCAAATTAAATACTAAGAAACACTAAAATTCTAAATACTTAGAAATACTAAGAAAGATTAAATTCCATAACTCTAAATCTTAATATATTATATCAATCACAAAAGCAATCAAAGTTACCATATAAAACATAATCAAAGTCTTCAGCACAGAATTTCTGGTTTATGCAAATCTGACAAAGGATACCACAAGCTCAGTGTTGTTACAATACAGAGACAGGGTCCTTGTTTAATCTGTCTTTCACGTCTTGACACTTATCAGCAGCTCAACTGTTCTGCTGTCACCTGTGATAATATAGCTTCATGAGATACTAATTATTAACCATGGCCAAATAACAGTGCGGAAGCCAAATCACCACAACCTGGCCAAATCACGACACTGCGACTAGCCAAATTAATGCTTTATTGTTAAATGAAGACCAACCGTCAAGCCAAAATGCTAATGATGGCCAATTCCCCCCCCCCCCCCATACCTTAACAGCCACAACGAAGATAAACACCTTGGTTAGCTGGCACTGCACCGATTGAAAATAGCAATAGTGTGTTTATCGGTCTATTCCATATTCATCAAAAAATCTTTTTCACTAATGTGGCTTCAATTTAGGTTCCAGATAAAATTACTTCGAAGGCGGTACCAAAACAATTTTGTAATTATAGACTAACAGCTTAATTTGCATACTTTTGCATAACGACCTAATTAAAAATCAACTAAATTCTAATAAATAATTGACTAAATAACTTTCATACACACATATATTCACTCAAAATTCATAGCAATGTAAAAAACTTGGATAGATGTACTGCCGTCACCTTTGACCCCTGAACACTATCCCCCTTTGGAATCTCATTATATTACATTACCAGCTTGGATCCAATAAGAAAGTCAGCACACATCCAGAGTCATTGCTTCATTGTTTGTTAATCCTGCTTGGCTGGAGGGAGCTCTGTTTGCATTCAGGCCAGCTGGTCTTGGCATTCTTAGACATCGCTCTTGGTCGCTAGCCTGGGACAGATTACACCTGTAATCCACCATTTGTCTGACACCAAATGTTTTTTATACCAGACCACAGCCTTTCTGACTAGCCAGACAAGACTACACAAGAAGCAAGACATGTATGAACACCAGACCTGTAGACCAGACAGAGTGTCTGCTTTCTGCTGCAACTATTAAAAGCAAGCAGGCAACAATATAAAACAAATTATATCAGCAGAGAACATTAAGACACTGAGTCGCCCACATGAGACCAATCAAAATGTCAGAAGATATTGCTTCTCCTTGATAGCAATGAAGACTTTTGCTTAAGTCTACAGATAACTGGAAGATGTTAAAATGACATGCTATTCTTTTCAAATACACAAAAATTATAGGGTCATTCCGTGGCACTCAACCAAATTTTAGATTTTGGTCATATTTTTTTCTGGAGAAAGACAGACGTATCATAATGAAAGCCAAAATATTAAATGTCATGGATGAATATTGACATATTAATTCACTATTTTGTAGAGGGGGGGTCAAAATGGCAATTTTCATCTGAGATTCAGAGCCAAATTACAAGGGGGTAAAAATGTCTTCAGAAAGATGGCAGCATCATAATCTTATTTTTACACAGAGATTGGTAGGTAAATTAGTAAAATCTGTTGACTTTAGCAATCTTTGATGCATTATGTGCCAATGGTGACCATTTGAAAAATAGGGAAACAGCACTTTTCAAGTTTTTTTCTCCAAAGTATAAAAGATATCTTAATGCCCTTTTAGATATTTGGTCTTAACAAACTTTCCTTTTGGCATCTTCATTTTAAAGGCCCTATATGGTTCGGTTCGAGAGATATTGGAATTTTAATATGGCTTCAGGAGTAAATTGTTAAAATTTACATATTTTCAGTGGTAAAAAAAAACAAATGTGGGTCAATTTGTATCTTGTTTACTTCTGTCAAAACAACTGCATTGAACATACCTGTCTGTGTGCCATAAATATTATTTTTCCGAAGTTTGCATGCCAATGCAAAGTCGAAGTACTAAAATTACTAACAGTACTAGAACAAAGACATTTTTACATAGTTCTAAATAGAAATATTTATTATTATTATTATATTATAAACTAATTCAAAATATGAATAAATACTATAATTGCATAATACTAAAATAAGACTGTTTCCTATAAATATATTCAAAATCAACCAATATCAATATGTAACCAATATGGTTACTGATATATCTCAATCCCTTGCTTTTCTCTTGAGATAAAAGTCATAAGACAAGAGAGATTTTATAAGCATCTCAAACTTTGCTCAGATTTCCTTAGATACCGAAGTCTGAAATTAAATCAAGTCTTCAACACTTTCAAGTGAAAGCTGAGGTGCCTACTATCCATATTTTGTAGCTCTATGGCTCTTGTCAATTGTCTCATTTGAGTCTATTTTTATTTCTAAGAAATTCTAGGAGAATGTTCACAAAGAAAGTTGATAATTAGGTACCTAACTCTGAGTTTAAAAAAGCAAGTGAGTGAATGAATATGAAATAAGCAGGCCTGTCTCACATGAACACAAAGCAGCTAATAATCTGTCAAAAAATTACTTGGACAAAACTGAAATCAAAGAACAAGTAGCAGGAGCTCTCTGAGATGAAATCAAACAGGGAGAACCTCAGATGAAATCAGACAACCAAAGTCCAAACATAGATACTGTACAAAACAACCCAGAAAATAGGACATCATTCATACCAGCCCTCAGAAACCACCCTATAAGACCAATGCCAACCTAGAAAGACCATTTGAGAGACATGCTTCTTACCAGTTCAATAGTGTTTAAAAAAAGGAAAAAATACATTTTTGACGAAGAGTAAAGAAAATACAGTGTCTCTCTTTCAGTGTTGTAGAAAGTAGAGTGGCACAGTGGGAAGTCTGGACAGTGTTGACTAAAAACTGTACCGCTGGGCAGAAACCTGTAACTGGCAAAAAATAAAAAATAAATAATGCACCAATATTGAAATTCTGGTGGCTGACGCTGATAATTGTAATTATTTATTTTTATATGATATTAATATTATTACAAATTTATTATAACTATTTTCATGCTACGGCCAATAACTAATTATTAGCTGATATTATACATTTTTTACACAATTATACTGCAAATAAGAACTAAAATAAAAACAAAAAAAATTGATAAATATTTACATATTTAAAACAATATTTTATAAAATATAAAAACGTTCAAACTAATTAATAAAATTAAAAATAACCATTTACAAATTATGATGAATCTAAAACTTTTTATGCTATAAAAATATCATCATAAAAGAATTAGGAACCTGTTTGATTTTTGAAAACTACAGCTCAAAGAGTGATTGAATGATTAGATGGGTATGATTACTGCTTAAATGTGCACTTTTCAATAAATATTTTATAAAAAATAAATATTTTTCATGCACAAACACACACAGCTCTGCTCCATCTGCACGGTAACTCAATTCGACCTGCAATCCTAAAGGATTTAATCCAGTTTTTGATTTCTTGTTTCTACCTTCAATTTTGGATGACACCTGCCTTGGATCAACAGTCAACAAAACTGCCAAATACTATCCTTAAATTGTAATCATTATGATCCCAAGCTGTAATCATCACAGTCAATAAGATCATTATGTCTGCTTAACTAAACACATGATGTTAATTAACCACGTAACCTGCATTATATTATATTAGTCTGACACACTCATCACTCATTACTTCCTGATTGTACCATTGAAGAAAAAAAAAAACAAATCAAAGTGTAAATAAACGTAGAAGAGGTATCCGTGTGATGCGGCTGACACAGAACAGTGTACGCAGTTTGCATCCAGCGGATATTCTCCAAAACGATGCTACGCTGACACAGAGGAGACGAATTGTTGAATAAAGTTGTTATTTTTGTTTTCTTTGCGTACAAAATGTATTCTCTTAGCTTCGTAACATTACGGTTGAATCACTGATGGCAGATGGACTATTTTGGCAATGTCTTTATACCTCTCTAGGCCTTGACTGTGTTAATTGTTTGGCAGTCAATGGGACAGTCACAAGCCTGCCGGTTTTCATCCAAAATATCTTAAATTGTGTTCCGAAGACGAACAAAGCTTTTACGGGTTTGGAACGACATGGGGTTTTGTGATTAATGACAAAATTTTCATTTTGGGGTGGAGTAACCCTTTAATATTTGCAGATAAATATGCAATATCCAAGCCCAAGTAAGGATATTATTAAGGAGGGCATGTCTAGACTACATATTCTTCAGAGCAAATTTCATATATTTTTGATAGTACAATCATAGCATGCCATATATTACAAGATATTTCTGTTGCACAGACAATGATAGCATATAGACAGTTTCTCGCTCACACTGCAGGACTGTAACCCAGATATTGGCAGAACTTTGTCAGGGCAATCAAGAACAAATTTGCCCTACGATAGAAGAAATCATTGCCACAGGCTTTACTCAGCCATTAACCTTTCAGCACAGCGTCCAGTGCCATATTGAGCCTCAAGCAGCTGCAGTGCCCTGTTAAGGACCTCGGTTTTAGTACAGGAAAACTGCTCAGTTTATTCAAGGACAATTCCCTTATTAGGTGTTAAGCCCGTGTCTGGATCAAAGACAGACTTTGCATTTGTTTTATGGGGTCTCAAGTTTGAATCCCAGAGGCACAGCGCTCTCCGCGTGCTTCTACTGCATGAATATTGATTGCAAACACATGAGAGCACCACTGTGTTTATACAGCAGATTAAGCTCTGCAGCGTGAATGGGCATATTTGTCCCTTTTACATCAGAACTAATAAATAAAGAGAAACACACACAGCAGGAGACCTCACACTGCTAGAACCGCACCGCGGTGTGCTTTCTCAGCCAGAGAGACCGAGAATGTGCGACAGAAGAAAAAGGTTGTAATTGGTGAGCGAAAGCACAAATAGCTTTATTAGTCATGCTCTGGTTGAGTGTATTTCTGTGTGTGATGTATCAGTGGCACTTGCGCTCTTTCCCTGAGGTTAGACACCTGCCTACACCCACAGCTGAGCCCAAACACACACACACAAACATGCACAGAAGCAGCTGGTCCGGGGCAGTAGAACATTAGACTTATTTACATGACAAGAGGTTAGGGGTTAGAAAAAGGAAATGGAGAGAAAGAGAGACAGATGGTTCAACTCTACTGTAAAATAAGGCTGCTTTTACACTTGGCTCAGCTTGATCTGAACTCCATCCCTGCTTTTTTTTTTACATTATTTATTATTATTTAGGAAACTCATAAATACTGTAGACCCCCATTTACAAGCAGTTTAGAAAATAGTTCGGATGTCAAACAAATTTGACCAGACGCTCTACAGAGAATTTACGTTGTTTTGTGTTGTGTGGCATTTTTAATGGATCTGCTGAAATGATCTGGGAGAATTTTTAAAGTTTGCATTTTCACATCATTTATAAAGGAGCATAAATAGTAGCATTCCCTTGAAGATGCCATCTTCACATCGTCATCATATCCTATCAGCATAATTGCCAACTAAAGAGGGAAAGAAACAGCAAAAAGAAAGCTTTAAACATGTGTCAATGTGATCAGGGTTTTTTTTTTTTTTCTTTTCTTTTTTAGATGTCATGCAGCATATACCGTACACTAATATTCAAAAATTTGTTGTTTAGTCAAAACTGGCAGTAAAGACTTATTTCTAGATAAGTAAGTTTGCAAACAAACTTCAATATTGGCTTAACAAAGCCTAGCATGTTGCTACAATGTTTTAACACTTCACTAACATGTTTTAACATGATGTTAGCATGATTTAACACATTGCTAGCATGTTTTTTTCATGTTGCTAATCTTTTAACATGTTGCATTCTAGCATGTTTAGCATGTTGACAGCAATTTAGTTTAGTTCACAGGAAAAAATGACTGATGACTTTAAAATATATTAAAATAGAAAAGAGTTATTTTAAATTGTTATATTTCACAATATTACTGTTTTACCCCTTACGAAAATTAACCATGGTTTTACTAAAATTAAAACCACAAAAAACATGATTACTATATAGTCAAGCCATGATAACCACAAATTAACCATGGTTTTGCTACACTAACCATAGTTTAACTGTGGTATTTGTAGTAAAACTGTGGTTATACAAATGGTTATCAATAAGCCAAAAAGCATGGCTACTACACTTTTACTGTAATAAAACCATGGTTACTTTTCCTAAGGAACTCAAATTTTTTCAAATAAATGCGGCTTTTGTTGAGCTTCATTCCAAAACATTAAAAAAAAAATCTTACCGACCCCATACTTTTGAACAGCAGTGTAATACATCACTAAATATAACTTCATTTGCATTTCCAAATGGAAACAGCAGCACTTGCAAGGCAGCAAAAAAAAGTGTTAAAGATGTAGGCAGACATGAAACGGCAGCTTTTGGAGGCATGCGACACAAAATTAGATGGAATGAAAAGGCAATGGATGAATAGATGAACTTAATGTTTTGCAAGAAAGAAAACACTATTCAGTGTGCAAATAATCAATATGCACACATTGCACTGATTTTATGTTGGTTAGATTTTGAATGGTGTAAATTTGTATATAAAATTGTAACTTTATATAATCATGCGTTTGTAGCACTCTAATCTCTGAAAATTGTCTTGACTTTAGTACTTTGAATGTGTAATTCCACATAAACACACATTGACACACAATGTGAAGTAGAAGAAGGTTTGTCTTCCATCCTCAGCAAGTCTCAGGACAACAGCATGACGTGCCACAGCTGCAGGAGGTAAACGAAATTACAGTGAAGAATACAGAAAAGTGAAGTTTAAATGGAAAATGATGCTCTTCGCTTGATTTACCTCATAACCATTCAGTTTCAAGGTTTCTACTGGGGCTGTGGAGGAGGAAATAAAACCTTCTTTTATATTCGGCTCCAGTTCTGCCCTACCTACCCATTAAATTCATAAAAGACCAATAGAAGTGTACACGTCTCTAGTGTAGTGACAATACTAAATCAAATTTACAGCCTCAGGTGAGAAACTAATCATTCAAGGACTGTCGAGAGAGAGGGAGAGAGACCTTCATTTCAAAAGCAGAGATGAGGGTTTACAGCAGGTCAAAATATGCAGCACAGATTCAGACTGTAGGAAGCACAGAAAGAGCAGATGCATTCACACGTATTTGTAAGGAAATGGAGTTCTAGCACACATATGTTTCATGAACAGACCATGATGCATTCAATGTCAGTGGATGACCTCTAAAATATAATACTTTAATGCCTGCACAAGTCTAGAAACCTACAAAGCTTTACGATTGCTCTGTTTAGTTTCATATTAAATTCAATGACTGTTTTACTATATTTATATTGAACAATATTAATAAATATGCAGTTGCACCAAATCAGGGTCATATTATTATAAATAAATTATTATAAACCAGATCGAATACACTGAAAATATTTTTAAGGTAAGTGGTTGCAAACAATTTATTTTAGCTACATTTAGAAAAAAAAAAACATACTGAAATTTAGTCAACTAAATTTATTTATTAGCTAAAGTAAATTGATTGCAACCACTTACCATAAAAAAATTAGTAAATTCAATGAATAATTTTTTTCAGTGTATGTGTCGCGGTGTGTGTAGCGGGAAGAGAGAGACAGCAGATGCAGTACAAGACGTTCTTCGTTTTAATAACTCAATTTCCAAATATAGACAGACAGGTCACACAACGCGAAATAAACTAGTGAACGGACAAAGACTCAGGGAGAACTCAGGACTTATAAACACATGGGAAGTAATTAAGGAGAAATGAAACAGGTGCTAGTAATAATCAAATTAACTTAACAAGAACAGGAAAATAACCAAATAATGAAACTCAGGAAGGACAGGGGAAAAACAAAGAGTC
This sequence comes from Barbus barbus, assembly GCF_936440315.1. Classification (NCBI taxonomy): domain Eukaryota; kingdom Metazoa; phylum Chordata; class Actinopteri; order Cypriniformes; family Cyprinidae; genus Barbus; species Barbus barbus. The sequence continues at coordinate 9,796,069 of NC_136730.1, forward strand.
CAGAACCCTAACATTATCCCGATAGGCGCGTCCCGCCCCGTAACATATCCACCGGGGAGAGGGGGTGGGCGCCCTGGAGGCTGGTCCAGGATGGAGAAACGGGAGGCCTCCAGGGCGAAGCAGGGAGCTCGGGCGGCCATGGCAGGGACATATGGCCCCCCCAAAAAAGCATTTCTTGGGGAAAACTATGACGTCTGGCGGACACTCCGGAGGGCACTCTGGAGGGCGCTCTGGAGGTGCAGGCGCTGGAACAGGCACTGGAGGGTTCTGTCGTAGAGCGGGCTCTGGAGCTGGGCTCCAACTTATACCCTCATACGCCACCAGTAATCCCAGGGGCACATGTGCATCCGTCTGTGGGCTTGACTTCACTGTGGATGGCGGCGGGCTTGACTTCCCCGTCGGACAGCGGGCTTGACGGAGCCGCGGACAGCGGCGTTAATTTCCCCATGGACGGTGGCCTGGATTTCCCAGCTGAAGGCCGGCTTGGCTGAGCCGCGGACGGAGGCCCGCTTGCGCTGGCTGCAGATTGCAGACTTGAGGGAGCCGCGGACGGCAGCGGGATTGCGTTGGCCGCAAATGGCAGTGGGCTTAAGGGAACCACGAACGACAGCCTTGATTTCACTGCAGATGGCAGCCTGGATCTCCCCACAAACGGCGGGCTTGAATGAGCCACGAACAGCGGCCTGGATTTCACCGTGGACGGTGGCCTTAACTTCTCCGCAGGTCGGCGGCACGGGGCTGAGGACGCAGGTGGAGCTCCGGAGGATCAGGGGGTGTCTGGATTTGGGCAGGCAGTCCGAGCCGTTGGGGCGGCATGTGGAGGTTCTCGGTGTGGGGTGAGCTGGGGAGATCCAGCGTCTTCCAGCAGGAGCGGGAGGGAAAAGGACAAGATCAATTTGCTTGAGGAAATCCTCCACATACCGTTCCAACCTCCGACCAGCCTGCCGCAAACCCCACAGCGCGTCCTCAACTAAAGTCAAAGACCAAAGAGTCCAAAACCCTGACAGTATGTTTAATGGATTAACATATATGATGTAAACTATTTTACATGTAATTATAATAATAGGTAATTTTAAAAGATTAAATGTATTTTAAACGAATAAATATCATTAATGGCTTTTAATCTTGATTATATTATTACAAATATATACATGATTTTTGTAATATTAACAAATACAAGTTATTTTTTAAAAAGTCAACCTAATACTGATAAACAAGATCAAAAATGATTAGAGTTGATACACACTGATGTTATACATTTTCAATATCTATCCAAACATTTAAAAATATGTGTACACTGTACATACAGCACCGATGCACATGAATACTAATGAAGCAAAATAGATTTACAACATACACACACAGCCTAAGTGAGATATGATTATTGAACATTTCCACACCGCTCGAGCATGCCGATGAAATAAGAGCGGAAAGCTCTCTGCAACACACACTATGAATTTCAATATGACATTCTTCACCGTTATTGAACAGAAGTGCAGACAGGGGTGTGTGCAACACACGTTTTATTGGGTAGAGCTACAGGACTCTGTCTGTCTGTGTGTGTGTGTGTGTGTGCGTGTGTGCGCGCGCGCGAGAGCATGTGTGTGTGTGTGTGTGTGAAACTATGCAGCAACAGAAGAATCTTCAAAGAGCCTCCACACCTAGAGAAAGACAGACTTCCTGTCAGGCTGCCGTCGTCCTCCTATCCATCTCTCTGCTGCTTTTCTCTTTTCTTCCCTCTTCTCCCCCCCCCCCCCCCAATCTACACCCTACACCTCTGGCTTGTTTTTCAGTGCCGAAATGTTCTGCCAGCGATCCGCTCTGAATAAGTGTGCGAGTGTGTCTACTGGCCACCGCTGTCTAATGAATGATGCCCCCCTCGGGCTCACGGCTGTCTGGCCATCATAAATGTCACCCCTATAAAATGGCCCCGTTCATTGAAATCTCATAAAGCTGCTGTGGGGCATCGGGTGAAAGTGTGTGTGTTGTATGCAGCGCTGCACAGATGTGGCATCTGATTTGCACCTTAATGTGGGACTCTGTTCCAAAACTTGGTGAGCTGTCTAACTAGACAGCATCATAGTACACTTAAAATATGTTCCAAAAATAGGCAACAATATTACACTCATTGACACTCATTTTAGCCAAATTACTAAATTACTAAATGCAAGAGAAATTACTATAAATATACTTATTTCATTCAGTACTGAAAAATATAAACTTTAAAAATGTTTCTACATTGAACTGAAAACTGCTACAGTAAAAAAACTATTAACTGGTTAACTGTAATCTTACACTGATTAACTATAAATTGTAATTCTGCTGTAAAATACTATCAAAGTTATGTTTTTGGAGGTAAAAAATGAATTAGCATTAACGATAAATTATAATTTTAATTTATAAATTATGAATGATCATTTACAGTGAAAAACAGTAAAATGACATACCATTTTATTTTTCAATATAAAATTTTTTGAATATATATTAATATTGTTATTTTTCCTTTACTATTGTTCCTTACTACTTTTAAGTAGTAAGGAATATCCCTGATGTTTATCAAAGATGAAAACAAAATGTGACGCAAAAAACAATTAAAAAACATTAAAACCAAATATTATAATAACCTTAAAAGCTACTCCTTGTAAAGTCGATTAATTTTTTTATCTTCAAATTTTGACAAAAATAATTAATTAAATTATTCCGCTTATTATGTACTTAATTCGATTAAAAATCTTAATATTTAACCTTTTTTATTAATTTCCCCCAAGACTTAGATTTGTATGAATATTTATACTTAGAGCATTATGTTGTTAGTTTAAACTCTATTTGAATCAGCTGTTAGTCAAGTCTCCCATGCATATCCATTTCAGTTATGATGCTGCCTATATAATCAGTAGACAATAAAGCAGATCACTAGGTTTTGGAGCAGAGATTATGTGTGTCTATTTAACCAGCACCAAGGCCAATATAAACATGAAACCCACAATTAAATTTACAATGCGCAGTGCTGCATAAACTAAGGCGTTATCTAGCATCAAATGTATAGGCTTAATGTCTGGTCCTCACAGCACTGGTTGATCACAGCTCCAGGGGTTAATTAACTCAATTAGCTTAATAGCATCAACAACACAAGATAAGAATGCTGTGCAAATGGTCTCTCCCATGTGAATGTTTTCATGTCATGCTGTGGTGTTGTTTGTGTTGTCCATACTGTGCAGGTATTTGCTGATGAATAGCTAAACAAACAACAGAGGGGTTAATAAATGAGCTGTACTATTTGTTCAGTTGAATTTGTTTTGATGGCTGAGTAACTGATTGCAATTCGTAGCTTAGTGCAGCGAGGCAAACACTCCTACATGGAAAAGACAAGAAATATATACAAACAACATACCTGATCCTAGTGAGGATACTGGTAATTGGCCACACGTGTTTGGCATAGCATGTCAGATAAACTGATTTAAATCAAGGATCAATGCTACAGAAAAAAGTCCAAAAACAACAAATAAAGTGCGATTATTATTATTACAAAACTTTTTAATATAAAATAAATAAATTGTATATATTTTAATAAATTACATATTAAATTATAAATACATAAAAATCAAATAACTAAAATAATATTTTATAATAAATATGATATAACTATTATATAAAAATAATTATCTAAAACAATAATAATATTATCTAAAAATAATAAATTCTAAAATGCATTATAATATTATATATATATAAAAAAGAAAATTACATTTAATACATTTAATATTTTAGATCATTTTACATTTCATATTTTTACATTAATAAAAAAATCATTATAAATAATCATTTTATAATTTAAATACGGATGTTGAAAGAGGGGCTGTGGGGAGACAGTCCAGATGCGTTCCCTTCAGTCAATACTTATCTGATACCTCGACGTAACCCTCCAGCCCAATTCCCATTACCCCTGAGAGGTGTACAAATCCAATTATGCTACAGTGTCAGAGCTAAAAATACAATAACCCATAACATGCAATGAAGGCTGATTTGACAGGTGGCAAATTAAAATTGCAACACAGCAGGCTTATATAGTTATATACTACATGAGACACGGTTGATTCTGAACGCGGGTAACAGGTCTGCTGCAGACGGCAATTACAACACTCCCATGAGGTCTCATCAGGCTGGGGAAACTCACAAACCCACACCCAATGCTATTCACAACAAGCTCTCAAATACAAATCGCACAGACTATGACTACACGGCATTCAGTGAAAGCAAATTCAAGAGAAGCCGAGGTCTGTTTGTGTCTTTTCAGCTCAGAATACAGTGGAGTGGTCCTTGTATCTGGTGAAAAGGAAGTTCAGGTCACTGTTCCAGGGCTTAATGAATTGTATACATACACACACACACACACACACACACACAACTCTGCAGCACATATCCCTGAGAGCCTCTTCATGGACAGAAGTAAAAGAAGAATGCTGAGAGAGAGGGAATAAGCGAGGAGAGACAAACAGAGAAGTGAGTGTGAGGAAAGCATATAGAGAGAGAATAAAGATGGTTGAAAATCATTATAATGAGCTCATATAATCGGCTACTGAAAGATCCAGATGCTGTTTTCTAAAGCAAACATGACTATTACGATTGCTTATGGTTAGCATTAAACTTTAGCGAGTAAAAAAAAATCTACAAACAGAAGAGCATGGCACTAGCAACACCAAGGTCATGGGTTCGATTCTCAGGGAATGCATGAACTGGTCAGTGTACCTGAATGCAACGTAAGTCGCTTTGTAAAAAAAGTGACTGCCAAATCCATAAATATAAATGTATTAGTTTTCCAAGCAATCAGACTTGTGTTTTTCCCTGGTAGATGATGATCAGCTAAACAATCCCAGTGGCTATAATTGAAAAGGGTGCAATTGTTTCATAAATTGTGTTTCTTAAAGGTGCAGTAAGCAATTTCTGGATTGGACTGAGCCCCAAATCACACTTCTAGCCAATCACCAATAGGGGGGCGTGTCTACTCATGATGTGGGAGTTGCCTGTGTTGCATAGCATTGCTGCGTCCCAATTCGCCTACTTATACTACGCCCTAAAAGTATGTACTCTTTTTGTGAAGAAAAAGTACATACTTTTGAGTATGCAGCAGAATAGTAGGCGCGCTTTGGGACTTACTACTTCGTCATAGTTGCTTCTTTAATGGACGCTCTGTTGCTTAGTTACGTGCATCCTGTCACTGTTTAAACTGCCCTGTCAATCATCTTGTCACAGTTAACATCATCCACATTTCGTTTAATTTGATTTCCTACCGTATTGGAGAGAAATAATTAAGTAAATCGCGGGTTCTTCATGCCGAGAACTCTGCTCATGTGTTTGCATAATGATGCATTTCAAAGTTAATGACCAAACTTATCATTATAAAAGTTCACAGTGTTATAACGTGGATACATTAAATAAATATCTTTTCATCAGGTTAGACATGGATTATTTATCACTCAAATCCCTTTCTCTACCTGTCTGTCGGTCGCACATATCCGCCATGTTTGTAGTTTTTAACACTTTTTATGCATGTTTGTAGTTCTAATCGAATCCTCGTCCACCGCACAATGTGTTGTGGGCAATATTAGCCGTTAGAGTGTGCATCGATCGGCACTTCGAATTCTAACCGAAAGTAGTAGACCATCCAGGAATCTTTGGCATACTTTTTTTAAACATACTATGATTTGTGACATACTAATTCTGTTTTCGAATACTATTTAGGACGGATAGTATGCAAATTGGGACGCAGCAATCGTTTGTGAATTTAGGGGCGGAGCTATCATAATAGGAATGTGATCATTTTTGAAATGTTTGTTCTGGTGATTTCAAATAACAAAAGCATTTCTCAGAAATCGCAAACTGCACCTTTAAGAAACACAATTTACTTTACTTACTTTACTTTTAGTCATTTAGCAGACGCTTTTATCCAAAGCGACTTACAAATAAGAAAAAGTAACTAAAACTAAAAGTTAACACTCTGTAAATACTCTATACACACACCCATTTAAGAAAATACAGAAATTAAATAAAATTGACAAATGCATACAACAACAACATTTCAATAGTTATTGTAATGTATACGTAATTTATAATACATTTGCTGTTGGGTTAAATTCATAATGTGGAATAGTTATTAAAAACAATTTGCATTGCTGTATGATTTATTTAGAGAAATGTTGGTAACACCGTGTTACCCACTTTATTTTCAGGTGTCCTTGTTGTTACACGTTACATGTAACCTACTTGCTATTATAATACCAATAAATTATGCATAATTACTTGCAAGTAACCCTAAGCCAAACCCTAATCTTAACACTAGCTATATAGTAAGTACATGTAGTTAATATTACTCAGTACTTAAATGCATAATTACACAGGACACCTTATAATAAAGTATAACCGAAATGTTTTTTAAATAAATAGTTACATGTAATTACATTGAAACACTAAAATTATATAATTATTTTAATATTGTATAATTTAAATATTTAACATTTTATATTTTTAGATCATATTAATTTTACTTTATATTAATAATTAACAAATAGTTAATATATTTATATGAAGATAGTTTCAGAGAACTCAAAAATCTGCTGAAGCTGGTTGCCTTAAATTTTTAAGTTGGCTCAACTTTTTTTTTTTACAGTGTAGTAATAAGAATATCATATAAACTTGTTGCTAAAATCTTTTGATTTGGACAAGTAAGCAACCATCTTGCATACCCTATATAGCAACCAATGTGCTACAAATCAATTAGAACGCACTAGCAACACCCTCACAACCACCAAAAACACTCTAGCATCATATTTGCAACTTCATTTTTCCACAGTCAAGGCAAAATTCACATTTTCTTCAGAAAATGTCCAAATCTAGATTGCATTACATTGTGCACACATGGGAAAACAACACAAGAGCTGGAGAAACAATGAAAGACAGTGAAAGAATGACTAAAACAAACAAACAGAGCAAGAGAGAGAGCGAGTGTGAAAGAGAAAAAAGATATCTGGTTGTGATCAGGCTCGAATATGAAACCCAGGGGCACGAGGAAGCACAGAGGTGAGAATGATGGATGACATCAAGACAAGCTGAAGATACTTTACTCTTCCACATGTTCACACACACACACACACACACACACTCTATCTCTCTTACTGTAGCCTTGAATGAACCCAACATGAGACAACCTGCCTTTAATCCGCTCTCTCTCTCTCTCGCTCTTCTCATTCAGTGCCTCCAACCACTTCTCCTTCCTCTAACTCTCCCAACCCTCCAATCATCTCTGTCGCTCTCCCACAGGAAGCTCCGATATTCCTTAATTAAATACCGAACTGTCGCCCACTCACGTTCCTGCAGCTGCTTTTGAGGATATACTATCAGGATATCTGTTAAAGAGAAAATACATATACGGCAGGAACGCTACTGATAAAAGGAAAGACCTTGTGATGCTCTCTGATCTCAAACAAGTCAGACATTTGTATTCACGTCAGCTTCCATCGCAACGCACTGTGTGTGCTTATAGCAGAATAGACCTGCCAGAACAGACACTTCAAAAGCTGGGATCTAAAGACCACAGGCCTCGGTAGAAGATAGCGGGTCGGCACGGATGAACACACATGCTAACACAACAAACCCAATAGAGATTGGTGGGCTACTCAGAAAAATGTCAGATTAACCTCTAGCCCTATTCGCACAGAACTAAGTCTTGAATCTTTAGGCAATTTAGCCTATTCTGTATGTTTATGATCAACTCCTAAATATCCAGTATGCTTATATTTGATTTTAGCCGCAGTGTCTGCAGTAACACTGTCCATCATGTCCTGTTTCTTGAGCTCTGACACCTGCAGCCTTTGGCATGTAATATTTATATAAAGAATACTTTTTTAGGGGTTCAAGCACGCATGCTGAAACCCTATTGTATTCCGTGCTAAAACTGATCGTGCAGCCTAAACCGTACGGCCTAGAGAGCTGAAACTTGGTCAGATGATAGTAGTCCGGCCTTCTTGTCAGATACAAAGGCTCGTCCCAATCGGCCTAACGAGGGCACTACAGCGCGAAAAACTACATTTTCAGACATTTTTGGCCATAGCTCGTAAACCGTTTGTTGTAGACTCAAAAACTTTACATCGTTGCGATTCTTGGGTTCGCACGAACAAAAGTGTATATGCAAGTTTTTTGCTCTACGACACCGTTTTCCCGTAAAATTTACCTATATCCCAAACCTACTTTTGCGAACTAGTCCTAGGTTTTTCGTCCGATCGGAACCAAACCACTGCAGAAATATTCTGTGGACACTGAATATCAATAATTATCCAAAAAAACAGTATGCCAATTAGCGTCTATGCTAACGTTAGCCAAATGTTATTTGAAGTATAACTCTGGAATGGAATGAGATATCTTCACCAAACTCGGTACACATATGTACGAGCTCAATCCTTGGTCAAATAAAAAAAATTGCGCAGATGCGCCACTTGGGGACGCTAAAATACGGAAAAAACATATAAATGGCTATAACCAGGCAACCGTTGGTCTGATCAACTTGAAAATTGGTATGCAGTGTCTTCGTCCGAAAGGGCACAAGCGTCTATGAGGACATTGGTGTATCTCAAAAAACATGGCCGCCATTGGCCAAACAAGTTTAAGCACCTATTAAACCTATTTTGTCCTTTGGTTAGCTATAATTGGCTCATTTAAAAAGGGGGCGTGGCCACATATACCCAAAAGCCTATAAAACCTAAACAAAAACTTGAAACTTTACGAAAGTTGGTGAAAACATGTGTCAGATGAATGTTAACAAGCATGAACATTTTCACGGAGATCGGACCATAGGTGGCGCTATAAAAGTTAAAAAGGCCTCAAAAACACAGAATTTCTATAGTGACCTCCAATTGCAATAAAATGTTCATATATTAATTTATACACTATATCTTCATATAATATGATAGATCTCCTCATTCTGAACAACTTTGCCTCTAGGATCACTGCTGTCAATCCAACTGTTCTTTAAATATTTGAGATTATTTTAAAAACATACTTTTTTTAACAAATCTTAGTTTTTTAACCCAAAACCAATCAAATCAGTGCAGTACTATTCTCTAGACTCTCTAGGTCAATAATTATCAAAAAAAAAAATTGAAAATTTGCATTTGGACAACCATAAAACGGTCATTTTATAATATGTTCTTTACATGGTGTACCCAAAGAACTAAAATCGTAAAAGAAAGCCCTCAACTTCTCTCAATGATGCATAATTTCATTCTAAACAAGCATGCACAATTTAAGAAAGATTGGGCAAAAAATAACACTTTAATAGTTATAAAGCTTAAAACACAGTGTTGTATGATAAATTCCAATTTATAACCACTAGATGGTTGGAAGACCAATAATAGGCTTATTAAACACTAAAACAGTACTGTTAATAGGTTTTCTTATGCAGATAAAATCACTGTTATAACATTTAAAATCACTTTTAATTAAAGTTGAACATGAAGTTCATATAGATATGTCAGTTTTTACAATTTGGCCATATTATGATCACAGAGAAACCTTGCAATAAGTTTTGTGTCACCTATCACTTGTTTCAAATATCTATATCTGCAACAAAATGTGTATGCATGTATGCAATATGTCTATGTATGTGTGTGTGTGTGTGTAAATATGCTTATACAGTATTAATATACTAGTTTAATCATTTAATTTCACTGTGTCTATATGTGTGTTGTGTGTCTGTGAGCCTATTCTCCATTTTGGATGCGTTTAACTGTCAGCCATACATCCAGGTTAGCCAAGACCACCTTAAGTGCTTGAACCCCGGTAATTGCTGCTTGCAGCTATATTTATTTCTGTTTCTGCTGTTACTCCTCTGGTAGCCTCTTTTCTTTTAGCTTTTTGTTGCATATTTATGAGTTATGGTTATGTTAGGTTGCTTTGAACCTAGGTTCAATCACAACCTGAACAAGAACTTATATACCAGTAGAATAAAGGCCATTGCACACTGAGTCTGAAATTTTCGTCCAAACTTTTCGCACGTTAAAAAATAAATACGACCTCACGTTGTGTCAATCATGCTTACACACTGCCTCTGAAACTTTCGTCCGTCATAAAAAAAAAAATCGGATCAGGTTCGATTTTCTGCGTTTTCGCATCCGTAGCATGCATTTTGATAGGAAAGGATGACGAATATAGGAAAAAAACGCATGCGAAAATTTCGGACTCAGTGTGCAATGACCTTAAAGGTCTGTCTGCACCGAAAAGCATTAACTATATTGATAACTATATTTACATCAGCACTAATGGATGATAACATTGTCTTTATTCTTTAAAGTCGGATGGATTTTGATTGGCTGTCAATCATTTTATTGTTCATAAGCTGGAAAGAACTGCATTCTGGAAAGAAATAATTTTATTTTTAAAGTCATAGTCATATTATAAAGTTTTGAACAGTGAAAACTGTTTCATGATCATGCTTAGAATCAAATGAGCAGTGTTATTTTAGTATTAACTGATATACTATTGTAGTATGTAGTATTAATCTATGGAATTAACTTTTATTCTTATATATTTACAACATTTTTTATTTTTTTTTCCTATTTATTTTTCATTTTAGTTAGCGCGAGCTCACTAGAGCAGATGCGTTTACTCGGTCACGCAAGCACTAAACAGCGCTGTGAGATCCAGTGTGAAACGCTTGAATTCAGCGATGAACACAAATGACTCGATGATTTAAACTTGTTTATAGCCAAACAGGAGAAACACTGTGTGCAACGAGACAGTCAGAAGGCTTTTCAATCTACACATCGCCATCATTTACCATGGATTTACTGTAGTAACACTCACTGCACCATGGTATTGTGGCAGAAATGTGGGATATTCACACTGAATTTTATTACAGGAGTAATGGTGTATAATTATAGTGCATGCATTTGTGATTAAGCTATAGCATGTGTGCATTTATTCTAAATGTTTTTTATACAAATAGGCTACCTAAAAACCATTTAGGCCTAGTTATATTTTTACCATGGTATTGAGGTGCTATATGTGTGGTTTTAATTGTGTTTATCATGATTTAAATGTATGCTACTATGGGAGATCATACGCTTAATTAAAAAAAAAAAAAAGAAGAAATTTAACCATATAAACCTGAGGTTGGTACAATTTTTACAGATGTTACTGATTTTAAAAAGGAACAAAAATTTACCTCTGCATCCTAACTCAAGTGTGCATTTCTAAGAGACAAAAAAAGTGATATTATTATTATTAATATTATCAGGCAACCCAAACGTGTTTCTTGATTTGAACCAATATCAACTCATTAGAACATGCAGAAACTAAGAAATTAATTTTTCTATTTAAATATTTATTTTGTTATGGAAAATTAGCAAATGGAGCAAAATTCTGGCTTTAAACTTGAAAGAAATAAAGATTTAACATTTATCGTGATAATTATAGATATCGACTGATATTAAAAAAATGATCATGATAATTTTTTTGGCCATATTGCCTCCTGCCCTACTAGTACTTATACTTAAAATAAAAAATTAACCCTTTAACTGTCACACCCATTTTTGAAAATAGACGTGAAAGTGCAAATCCAAACTGAAATTGTTATAACTCATGAATGAAAGCATTTTGTAGTATGATTTTTATGTACCATTTCCATGGTAATGCAATGTCCGATTGTACTCAGACTCCGATTGTATTCAGACTGGGTATCAATGCCAACCTCGGCCCCAAACATATGCACATATAAACACCTCCGTCGCATTCTCTGGGGTCTAATGTACTTTTACTTCCAGCTGCATTGTGACCTGCAGACTTGGCTTGAGCGTACACCTTTGTTACACAGCACAGCAATCACCCTCAGTGGGCTTTTCTATAGGCAGGAGGCAACGGGGATGTAGGAAAAGCAATTATGGTATCTGCTCAGGAGAACAGTCAAAAAACAGCAAAACACAAAGCCTGGCGAGAAAACACACTTTTGAGACACGCACACATGATGTTGCATTCCACAGTCCCGCTAGGCACTTTCTGAAATTTACACATTTATTTAACACACACAGACTACAAAAAATGAGGTCAGACAGTAAAGCACATTTAATTCACTTTTGCAGGTTTTGCAAGCGATTCCTGGAGTTGCATTAATGAGATACGAAGCAGAGAGTGGAAATCAATTACCAGCAACACGTACGGTTTGTGTTAAATCATGAACCTTCCCCAGGACTCTGCTCTATTTATTCATTTAATTGTTTTTCATTAGTGGTGTGTGCTAAGACTAGCATCACTAAAACTTATACTTAGGGTTTGGGATTTTAGAAACCTCTAAACACTAAGTATTACACTTTGGCTTGTAATTCATCCAGCGGCAGTTGTGCTACGAAAATTAATGATACCTCAAATCACGCAAACTTACTTTTCTAAGGCCTTTTCACTCAATTTCCATTGAGTTTGGAATCTTATCCATATCTAGAGACCAGAATACTACATATGTCGACTTGGACTTGTAAAGAATAGGGTTAGTAACTGAAAAGCAACATCCTGACAACCACCTTGTCATCAGAAAAAACGCTTCCATTATCTCAAAAAAAAAAGAAAGAATCTAGTTTGTTTATTCATTTGCACATTATCGCCTGGAACTGTTAGAGATAATGAATCCATAATATTCATACATGCGTATTTGATGAAGTCATGTTCAAATCAATGGTGCAAATCACATCTAAAGATCATTTCCACTAAAATGTCTTATTTTAGGTGACAACATTTGGTGGCTGTGTAAGATTGCTTAGAAACAGAAAAAGAACAGCCTCAATAAGCAGCATTAAAACCTAAACAAGATTTATATGCCATTTTAACCCAAACTCATAAACAGAGAAACAAACAAAAATGGACTTCTTACACATTATGCGACAGTAATACTGTTAAACAAACCTTATTCAAGTCTGTTTACTTTCAGTTATATTAAAATTAGCAGAAACAACCAGAAACAACCCTCATTTTTCAAAAACAGAGTCAAAAATAGTATCAAACACCAGCATTTCACTAAATATTTAAATTAAATTAAATTAGGCTATATACAATAAGGTTACATTTGACTTAAAACAAGGTAATAAATTAATTAATCATGGGAACAAATTAATCAATTCTTATTTCGTGCCCATGATTTATATTTTTTCTGCATGTCTTGTGCAGGTCTCTGTATATATTTTTATCTCAATGTGACATTAAAGAAACATAGGTCGAAACCCCAAGTGTTGCTCACACACAAGCACACACCACAGGACTGATGGCTGCTCTGTCAGTGTAGGTCTGAAGGATGGCATGAAGTGTCCAGAGACGGCGTGCTAATCAGCCCATGCGATGATAAACGTCCCTCCCTGCAGCATGCATCATCAACACATCACTGAGAAACGCTACACAACCATACAAGCCATACAGAAGAGCACAAATCGAAAAGAGAGAGAGTGTAAAATCTAACTTCCTCCAACAGACCTGCTTTCAATTACAGTGCACTATGAATGCAATATGCCGTTGACCTCAAATCCACACGGATAAATGTTACAGCCACGCCATTCATCATCCGGTGAAACTGAGAAATACACAGCAACACATGATCCTATAAGGAATATGCATATGGGGAGCCAATGCCTGTGAGCAAGACCGAGCTGTATGACCTCTATCAAACTTTACGCTGTAACTTGTGAGGTCATGTTAAGAACTGCAGGGTAGGCAAATAGCATCTTTTTCTGCTTCCTTAATTTATACACTCCATCAGCCTCAGGTTGCGCCCACCCATATAAAGCTCACTTCAGTAGCCTGGAAAGTAAGTTAAGATGAATAGTAAAAGAAAACAGTAGATAATAGTCTATTATTATTCTAAAGGACTGCAGTGGCAAGACGACGCTAGGCTTGCTTTTAGACTTATGACCCAAACATAATTCTCACACTGCTTGCTTTATCAGATCTGTACTTATATTATTTCCTTTTAATGGTACTTGCTAAAGGAAAGCATAAAACGGCATAACACCCTAGCACAAACCAGCACAACCTAGAATCACCTGTGTTTCAGAACAAACAAACAAGGTTTGTGCGTCAGTCAGAATTGAATTGGGAATTTAAAAAATTCCAATGCTAAATCCTAAACTTGAAATGAATATTGAATATGCATTTGTAGGAGTTTCCCTTTCGATCTGTAAATTTATGGGAAGAGAGTATTTAAATGAATCATGCAACGCAATTTACTAAGGTTTGTGCTCATCAATACACAGGTATTTGCGCCATTACTTAACGCCCAAAAAAAGCATGTCTAGATTGCGCTGGTCATTATGAAATGAGATTGCGTTTCCCCTCCCATAAGCGCTTTTATGGAATTGTGCTCTAATGCAAATTTGCCCCGTTTAGTAAATCTGGCCCTATTTACCATTAAAGAGATAATACGCAAGCGATAACACATGAAAGCAATATACAGTATAATGTAAATGCAATAAAATGACCATGTTAAAGCAATAAACATCAGATAGATAGAACATTAAAAGTTAAAGCTACAGTGCCGTGAAAAAGTTTTTCCCCCTTCGTGTTTTTTAAATTTTTTGCATATTTGTCAAACTTAAATGATTCAGATCATCAAAACAAATTTTAATATTACACAAAGATAACCCGAGTAAATACAAAATGCAATTTTGTAATAATGATTTCATTTATTAAGGGAAAAAAAGCTGTCCAAACCTGCCTGGCCCTACGTGAAAAAGTCATTGAAAAAGTAAATCTAATCACTGGTTGTGCCACCCTTTACAGCAACAACTGCAATCAAGCGTTTAGTCTTTTTTGGCCCACTCTTCTTTGCAGAATTGTTTAAATTCAGTTTAAATTCAGCCACATTGGAGGGTTTTCGAGCATGAATGGACTGTTTAAGGTCATGCCACAGCATCTCAATCGGATTTAAGGCCGGACTTTGACTTGACCACTCCAAAACCATAATTTTACAGATCCTGAGCAGCACTGACAAGCATCTGATCTTGTAAAATGTGTGGTAAGTACTGTTGCTCCATAATATAAACATAGTTTGTGCGATCACGTCTCTTGAAAGTGAAACTATAACGCGATCCACCGATCGTTCAAAAGCGGTTTCAATGCCTCGCATATTAATAACGACTCTGTGATGCCCGCATTTTATATACAGTATAATTACCCGACGATATTCTGCGAGAGAAAGTATTTAAATAAATATTTTCCTCCCTGTGTTTCCTTCTTGCTGTGAGCTACTGAAATGAGCCACACCGTGACAGCCAATCAGAGCAGAGCTCAACATTGAGCAGCACTGTGAAACAGCCAATCAGAGCAGAGCTCAACATTGAGCAGCACTGTGAAACAGCCAATCAGAGCAGAGCTCATTATTATTCATGACCATGCCAAATAAGCCAATAACAGACCGTTTCATTCTAGGGACAAATCCTAGGGTTGTAAATGGACATGTAAAATAGTTTCTGGAGATTTTTTGCCTTTACCTAAGCCACATACCTTCTATGTAGATATCAGACAACAATTTAAAAACTGATAAAGAGCTGATAAAATGTAAAAACTGTAACTTGAATGTCGCTTTGGATAAAAGCATCTGTTAAATGCATAAATGTAAATGTAAATTTAAAATACTGTATCAATGCATTCTATGGCAACTTTAAGTGTGACAAATATGCAAAAAAAAAAAACAAACGGAAGGAAGGGGGCAAAAACCTTTTCACGGCACTGTATAAAAAAAAACTATAGACAGGTAAAATTTATTAATAAAGATTATCGTATTAAACAATATGATTAAAACAATAAAGCAATGAACGGATAGGCCTAGATCAGAAAAGAGCGTTAAACGACAGAATGTTAAAGTGGTAAAAAAAAAAAAATACAGAATGTTAAATTGACAAAATGCTAAAACAATAGACCGTTAAAGTGATAGACTGTTACAGCAATAAAACATTATATACCGTTAAAGCAATAGACAAAAGCAATAAAGAGAGCCTCTTGTTGATTCATTCTAGGAGAGTAAACTACTGAAGTGTTCTCATATCATTCCTCTGCTGCGCATTTGTCAAAGCAAAATACAACAGCAGCTGTAATTTTAAAACAAGCTTATATATGCTGAAAAAAAGTTGAGAGGGAAAGCCTGTTATCCTGCAGTACTGGTTGTGGGACTTTCATCATATGAAACACGGTTAAGGCCTAAGCATATTAGATTCTCCTGCAGCTCTGAGAAAGATATGATCTCCAATATAAAGTTATAAACGACAAAGTGTGGTGAGCTTTCACACTGATACACTCCAGTCATCAATCCTGCTCCCTACATGGCACAAGACAAGACTCCTGATTGGCTGGCTGTGAGGGTGCCCCAGTAAACAAGGCTTCCTATTGGCTGCAGGAATGTTCTTCATTAAAAGATTCCGTGGACGAGGGGTTGACCTTAAATGGGCTGCAGAGCATTCTTATGATAAA
This sequence comes from Barbus barbus, assembly GCF_936440315.1. NCBI lineage: Eukaryota > Metazoa > Chordata > Actinopteri > Cypriniformes > Cyprinidae > Barbus > Barbus barbus. The sequence continues at coordinate 9,812,557 of NC_136730.1, forward strand.
TGAGTATGAAAATATAAGCCCACCTTCCCCCAATATTATTTCTTCATAAAAAGAGAAGAAAAACAATGCAAGGAGGAAAATAGCTCACATATTTGGTATTAAGACGGGAAGAAATATGGGTTACAGAAAGTTGAGTGTCTTCTTAAAGGGATAGTTCACCCAAAAATGAAAACGGTATCATTTACAAACTCTTGTATCATTTCAAACCTTTATTACATTTTTCTTCTGTGCAACACTAAAGAAGACATTGGAAAAATGCCAGTTTTTTTTTTTTTCTCCGTCCATACAGACAAGACAGACAAAAACAGTTACTTTTTTGTGTTGAAAGTCTTAAAGGTTTGAAATGACATGATGACGTGTTGATTGGTAACTTTTAAATCAGCGTATTTTTATTTTTGCATTGTGGGATACTCTATACTAAATAGTTTGCTACAATTGTAGCATTCACACTATTAACTACTAACACAAATGTAGTATCTGATTTAATAAATTAATAATACATAAAAATATATAATATTAAATGCTGTTATTAATGATCCAATTTCACAATAACAATGCCATAACTTGACCGTCTCATAAAATAATGAGTAAAGAAAAAGATAAAATCATGGCTGATATTATATACTTTTGGTTCATTCATCACACTAGAAAGAAGGTTAACTTAAGCACATTGCATTATGGGATAGTGCATACTGAAAAGTTTGCTACAACTGTATAGTGCACATTTATTATGATACATGTTAATTACAATATATAAAAATGTATAACATAAATACTGTTATTTGTAATCCAATTTGATGTTAATAATAGCTTTAGAGTCTCATAAAAACAAGTCAAGAAAAAATGAATTATTTAATGGTTTTGAATTATTAATTAAGCACACTGCATTGTGGGATACTGCATACGGTGTAGTTTGCTACGGTTATATACCACACATGACAAATGTAGTAGGTCATCTTCATATTTGTTACATACAAAAGATTCACAAACTTTGCCCAAATTTCCAAACAGTTTAGAGATGCCTCCACTGAAGGCCTCGCTCTGAAGAGATTCCCAGTCCCTTGGGAAAGTGTAAATAACAGAATCAATCTGGGAGGTTTTGAGACGGTGTGTCTCTGGAGGGGGAAGTCACACCTGGAGGTACTGAAGCATCAGTAGACGGTGCTGAGCTTGTGCCAGAAGCCTGCAGGGGCATCGAGACCCCATGTGGTGCCATATTCATTTCACAATCACTCCCACACACATTCACAATGCTGGTGTTTTCTTACATGTTCTGCACTGTGTGAAGCACTGTACGGGGCAGATGATAAAACAGTAGGAGGAAATCCCATTCATTCCTCGTCTTGCACGAAACACTGCAGTCGGCATGTCTCACAAAAGCTTTGAAGCACCTGTGAAATTGTTAACAGTGTTTAGAGGTGGCAATTAAACCTCAGTAGACGGTGAGTTAGTACTTACAAAACATGATCTTTGTAGAAAAGTGCATTTAGATATAAAAGGTAACCTCATGACACCTATCAAATAAATATTTTGCATAAAGAAATGTAATCTACTATAAAGACCCTTAGAATTTTACTGATATACAGATATATATATATATATATATATATATATAAAAAAAACATCTTTATGCAAAATAAGATTTCTTTTTCAGCATTTTTAATAAACTTTTTTTTATTAAATTTCTCAATTAATTTATAATTTATAAATAGTGGCAACACAATGAATATGATGTAAAAAACAATAGTTGTAAAATACATTTAACTAAGAATATGTTTATTTCACATTACAGTAATAAGAACTGGGGGATGTGCTGAAAATAATGGCATAATGCAAAAAATCTGTTCTATGTGTAGTACACTTTATTTTCACATTTCTATAATGCATATAATAATATTTCAAATATTATATTTTATTTATACATGTTATTATTTGATATCATATATTCAAATAAGCATATAATAAACTATAATAATAGACTTTATTTATAGTACACGTCCTTCAAACTTTTTTTTTTTTCTTTTTCTAATGCAAAATATATTTATTTAATTTATTTAAATGTATTTAGAGTTTGTGTAAAATGCGACCTTGAGATTCATCCAGAAGGACCAAATCTTTTCTGAGAGGACTGAGTAGCAGTCCCATAAAAATGTAAAAAATATTATGAATAAAGAGAACAATGTCAGTAATATCAACATAAGCAGTCCAATGGTTTGAGGAATATGACAAGATATGAATCCTAATAGAAACTGTATAATCTAAACAATAGTAAAACCCCTTTTTATCTACTTGTGTGGGCTGACCGTGACTGGCTTAAACCTTAAATCAAAGATATAATATACGTCATTATATACACTGCCCTCCAAAAGTTTGGAAACGCCCTAGGTAAGTGGGGTTTTGGACAATATTGGCATGAATCCTTTTTAATTTGTGATAATTTTGCACTCATAAGGGACAACACAAACTACGAAAACATATTTTATTACATAAACAGTTTATACATAGAAAAAAACTAAAATTTTCGATTCATCAAAATATCCACCATTAGCAGCTATTACAAATCTGCATAATCTGGGCATCCGAGCTGTCAGATTATTCAAACATTGACTTGATACTGTATATTACCACATATTTGTATACTAAACATCGTATCTTTGAAGCGATTGTGTTGCATAACTCAGTATTTTCACTCTTAGTGCAATAAGTGTATACCGCGGTATCCAGTGGTGTCCTGATGCAACCTCAGTGGTTTGTGTGCTGTTACTGCACTCAGACAAGCCTGAATGTCTCATGGAGAAATATGGAGCAGGATCTCTGTCTGCAGACACACTGACTCACTGAACCTCATCATGTAATGCTGAGCGTCTCTGTAATAAATCACACACAGAGGAGCATTCCCACACTACAGGAGCTTACTTTTAAGAGATAGCGTGTCTGTATCAGAGCCCATGTGAGTGTGGAGGAGAGGAATAGGGGACATATCGCTTTCAAAGATCACAGTCTCAGATTGGCGAGTTGCTGTGCAGAGCCTGAAGGTGACCTCCAAGCTCTAATAACCACACACACACACACACACACACACACACACTCAGTATAAGAGACTGTGAGGTCTGACAGCATTCTGTCTATACATTCAAAATACAACATGGCCTCAAGTGTCTTGCTTTTATAAAATGGGACATAAATAAATAAACATATACAGCAATATTAATCAAGTTCCATGTTTCAGCTACCATATATAATCCCTGACATTTAAACAGCGATTTTTGTCATACGTTTCAAAAGCTAGTGCACTGCCTTGCTGTCTTGTTGCTTACATGAGCAGCAAATCAACATATTAGAATGATTAGAAGACTCATGTGACACTGAAGACTGGAGTAATGATGCTGAAAATTCAGTTGTGTCTTCACAGAAATAAATGACATTTTAAAATATATTAAAACAGAAAACATGTTTATCAAATCACAATAATATTTCACATTATTCCAGTTTTTACTGAATTTTTGACCAAATAAATGCAGCCTTAGTGAGAAACATTTTTGAACGGTAGTACATATCAAACAGAAATATTGGGGAAAATTGACAATTTTTAATTAGATTGGGCTATTCGATCAATAGCTATTGCCACTAAATTAAATATATTTATTATCTACATTTCAGCTCTCAATTTGTGTTTCTACACTAACCTTGCCACCATGCATTGCTGTGAAATGCAATTAGAAAGCTGCATAATTTTGTTCTCATCAGAAGTGCATCTAGGATGCCTTAAAATGGTGTTAAGATAGGCAGCTCACTATAGTTTTGAACAGAGAGAGAAATTAGTCTGCCTCTTATCTACAAATCATTACACACTATCCTGTGCTAGGGTTGCAAACACTATCATTTCCTTATCACTATCCGAACTGGAGCGGAATTACACACACACACACACACACACACACAAGCACACACACACACACACACGTGTGCACTTTACCAGTCTAAGCGTTTCTGAAGCTGTTATATCCATGCACATGAGCTCAATGAGAGAGAAAAGCGGTTGAGCAGCATTTTAACATCAAGTTCACTGGCACTGAAAGATATGAGCATCCCTAACCATGCACATAAATATCCATAACTAGACAAATACCACAAACAAACATTTACTGCACACAACACATGGTTTACTTACAAATTAACGGGTATAAGACAAATACATTTTCTAATGCTATATTATTCAAGCTTAACGTGTTTAATCCAGAATACAAAACTGTGAACTGCAATCTCCCACAATGCAATCTGATCAGAATGAAGCGTTGTAAAATGTAAACACCTCCGTATGAATTTCTGTCACCTCTGATTATAACACAATCATTCACATGTCTCTTACAGGACGGGTGAGAACTCCTCACAGCCAATAAATTAACATAATTTTACATTCAATTACCATGAACAATTTAAAGCATTTTTCCAGAGCGTCCAGTGCTTGTAATGTGATTAGGATATCATCTGTTATTTCTTCTCTCTGAGAACAGACAAAGCTGAATATGTTTTTAATGGAAAGTCCTAGTTTGCCCCCATCAAAGGCAATAGAGATGCCGATCTACAACAGGGAGACAGAGCCTTAAAGACACCACTCGGCTCTGTCTGTCTTGATTAATATTTGATCAGCAGAACAGACCGGTCCTGATGCTTATTGATCTGCACTATTACCCCATGGTTATAATATCGACCAACGTTAGCAGGCGACTGCAGACACCTTCTTGATCCTGGAAGTTACTGTCAGTCAAAAATCTCATCCGAGCTCTATAAGATCAGACATTACTTTACATTATAGAAAGATTACGACATTACAGTACTCCAAAGTCCCGTCCCACAACCTGCTAATTTGGTAAGAGCCCAGAGGCACACCACCATAGTGAAGGGTCATACAATGATAGGTTGAGAGAAGACTCTGACATCAAATGAGGACAACAGCAATTTAATAGTCAATGCATAAAATTAACAAATGTACCCCCAAAATAAAAGTTTAATGAATAACAAAAATATAAATACATTTTATATAAAATAAACAAATTTAAAATAGAAATATAAATAAATATTACATAATAAATAATACATTTTCCCATGTTAAACTATTATTATAATTGTTGTTAGTAATCATGTTATTTATTTCATAAATTACTTTTGTAAATAATTTACTAATAATTTATCACTTTGAATATCATTATTGTTATTATTAAAAACTAATAAATTATCATTGCAATAGAAATGTTTTACAAAAGTATAAGTAATATGATTAAATATTACTACTACTAGTACTAATATATATATATATATATATACACAAAATTATTATATTAAATAATAATAATAATAGTAATAGTTATTCAATTCATAATTGTATGTATTGAATAGTACATTTCTATAATCATAATAAAATAATAAGAAGAAAAGTTTGTAATTATTAGTAGTAATAATAATACTACTATGATATTTATAAAAATTTGCACTATTGTTATTATTATTATTAACATAATTATAACAATAATATTGTGCCACTTGAAGTGAAGGCTTCAAGTGGCTCATCCTATTTTAATTTAGAACTCTTCATTTTATAATAAAGCATTCACTGTGGAAAAAATAATATGAGCAAATGTTAACCAATGCATCATGGAATCAATTTGCCCTTTAAAATACCATTAAGGTCTGCGGTAGATTAAATCTAAGTGCATTAGAGCAGAGATTTTAATTAAGCATTGTTTTCGCTTGTATTTGCAGCTAATGTTGTTGTGTGTTTGACTCCCCATTCCTTTTTCTGCTGTGGAGGGCTATTAATGGTTAAGATTACAACACCAGAACGTCCTTGAGCTCCCGGCAGGACGGCCCCTCCTCTCTGTGCGAAGACAAGCTCTTCTAAGCAAGAAAATGGCCTGGATTAAGACGAGGACATGATAGACCTGTTCTGCAGATCGGTGTGGCCAAAGCCTATTGTTAAAAGCTCAGAGAACCCACCTGACCCTTCACCTCAAAGGGTTTTCTATTACAGATCTAAAAGGTATAAAAATGCAGGACTCACCAAATATACAGGTTTGGGCCATGCTATGATCACATAAACCACTCTGGAGATGGTGGGTGGGTATTAAGGCTTCATTTCACAGAGATCTTTGCTTAGAGTTCAACATGGGTGTCAGCATTAGTACAGGATACTAGCACTTACACAATTTGATTTGAAAGTGGGTTGAGGGCAAACATATATGTGCTCTCATTCGAGCAAAGCAACATCCCACGCATGCACACCAACACATATATATCACATACTCATCATCATGCATGCAGTCAATAAAACTAATCTCCACTGACCACGCAACAACACTAAGGTCACCTGAATCCACATATGAAAACATGATCTGTATATTTTCTAAAGAAAAAAAAGATGAAGGGTGGATGGTTGCCAAGGAATTGCAGTTGATAGGAAGAGAAAGCTATCTATCTGTCTATCCATCCATCATTACCCTTCTATCCATCATCTGTCCATCCAACAGCATTGTTATTGTTAACTAAATCTAAAACTTAAAAAAAAAAAAATATCTTTGGTCAATGAAATAAAATATAAATACTACATGAAAACTTAAAACAAAAAATTTAAATAAAGCTATATAGAAATATAAAAAAATAAATAAAAATGACAAAAGCACATACAATTACTAATCCTTGAACTAAACTTACAATAGTTTAGTTTAAATAGTACAATAAATAAACAATTCTAAAATAACATTGATCTCTAAGGTCTATAAACCTTCAAACATCAGAGATTTAACATATTTAAGCAAACATTTACAGTTGTCTTAAACTTTGCTTTTCTAGTTAAAACTAGAAATTTCTGTGAATTGCTTTCAATTTCAGTTAATTACTATTACATTCATATTTGAAATCTGGCATCCTGTTTGCTACCTCAATTCAAATTCAAGAATTCTAAAAGGCATTCTCAATTAAATTCTGCATGCTTTGACAAACCCTATCTATAATAAAAGCCCATCTCTATAATATTCTGGTCTCTAGATATGGCATAGGTCTATGGGCAATGTTAAGATCTCAAAACAGTAATATCAATTAGAAACGAATACACTTGATTCCCAGTGGAAAACGAATGGGTTTGTTTGTGCATGTTATGACAAATTAGATCGTATCAAATCTGCAATTAATATGAATCATTAGCATTCATCCCACCAGCACTCAAAACAACATTTAAATGGCAAAGCAGATAAATTGGCTTTGTGAATCCAGAGGAAAAACTCATTTATCCCTAAACACAAGTATCTCGAATTGTTCAAAAGTATGAGTATCCTGCTAATACACAATCAAATTCAAAAAAACCATATGGTGAAGGAACCAACTGTGGACATGTTGTGAGGAAATCAAGGGTCTTCAGGCAACAGCGTCAATGGCTGGGCAGAGCCGCTCAAGGCTGTGATCAATAGCAGCAGAATGTGAATATTGATTACGTGTGTGTTTTATGAGAAGCAGGGTTACAGGCCGTTGGGGATTGGAGGTAATGAGAATAGAATGGTGCTCATATGAAGGCAGTACGGGGTTACTGTAGCTAATTAATCCCCCGTGTGTTGTCTTTTGACTGCTCCATATGTGATACTTCCAGTTACTCGCTCTCATCTGGGGAAATTCCATCAATTATGGGATTTGGGTGAGGGAGAAGGCCCCGGGGAGAGGGATTCTGGGTGAAGCATGCCAGAGGAGATCACGTACACACGCACAGATGCTCTACAGGAGTAATAGACTGGATGAAAGTAGGTGAACAGGGAACACCTGCCAAGAGGCAACTGGAATTTGGATCAGGTTAGAGAGGTTCCAGGTGCTTTATGAAGAAAAACTCAATCTCACGTTCTGAGTTCAAGCAAAGGTTCGTGAGATCATGTGCACGGCCTACATGCAATAATCCTGACCAGTTTTTTCCAAAATGCCTGTTATGATTATAGACCGCATTAAACCGTATTCACAACACATTTAGCTTCTAGAATGTGATATATTTCAAAGTGAAACTGAATATTTAGTGGGAAATAATGACAGGCATGCAAAACCAGCTAGACAAAGGACACTGTATCAGCATATCATTCAAAGGGTTTTTTTTTTCTTTTTTTGACAGTAAAATGACAGTAAAACATTTAAATTTCCAAAAAATGCTGTTCGTTTGAACTTTCTATTCATCAAACAGTCTTGGGAAAAAAATAATCACAGTTTCCACAAGAATATTAAGCAGTACAACTGTTTTCATCAATGGTAATAAGAAGAAATGTTTCTTGAGCAGTAAATCAGCATATTAGAATGATTTCTGGAGGATCGTGTGACACCGAAGACTGGAGTAATGATGTTGAAAATTCACCTTTGCATCACAGGAATAAATTACATTTTAAAATGTAATTTAAAATGTAACATTTTTTAAATTATAATAACATTTCTCAATATAATTGTTTTTTTTCTGAACTTTTCTGTTTTGAACAAATACATGCAGCCTTGGTGAGCATAAGAGAATTCTTTCAAAACATATTTTTAAATGTTTATATATAAAACTCTAACCCTACTTCACTAATCTTTCTGGGTCAAACCATTCCCAACTATTTTTCCTCATTCACATGGTCACATCAGAATAAAATACATTTTATTTCAAAGGCAAAGTATTCATATTTTTATAACAATGTAGACTATATTTTTTATATTTCTTCCCATTAATGAACTGAGGACAATAAGACGGCAGACAATTAAGAAATTAAAGTGCCAATTTTTTTATTTCATGTTGACTTTAACAAGAACAGACTGAGAGAACTATGCTCTGAGATAACCAGTAAGCTGCACAAACCAATTTTCCTTCTTTCTTTTTTTCATACTTTTCTTTTCAGTATAAAAGCAAATACTCTTGGGATTCTGCAATATCTTCTTTTGTGTTCTGCCGAAGAAAGAAAAGCAAAGGTTTGGAGGGACATGAATCAGAGTAAATAATAATCTGAATTTTTAGGTCAACTATTCTTTTAACATATCCATATGCATTTGCAACATCTAATGTATGTTTAAGTCTACTCTATATTTCTATTCTTGGTCACTAACACAGGTGGAACGGCTTTTAACAGAAGGATTTTAATGGATTTACCCATAAATGCCTCGTTCTAGACAGGAATCAATGAGTGCTTTTCAAGCCCGTCTGCAACATGAGTATCTGGCCCTCGGGTGCGACCTCTCACTCATTCACATTCACAAAAATACACACACACTCCCACCTCAGCAGAGGTGCATTATAATGCTGCACGTCTCTCAGGTAGAACAGAGGCCAATGGGTGACAGGAAAATCATTCAGTGATTCATTCCACCTCATTCTCTGTAGATTACATGGTGGAGGGAGCTCACATAAACGACTGATGATAGGGGTTTTCTACAGAAAATTCTACAGATGGGTAGATGCTCACAAAAGAGTACATGTTGTACCTTTTAAACAAACCAATAAATAATATATGTAAACACCATTGGTATATGTATTCATTCAGTACCATGCTATATATCAAAATTCGTATACCACTACCCTACCATTATTTCTAAGAATAATTTTAATAAAGATTTAAGACAGCGAAAAAGGTTTGGACATCAGAAATAATTTTCTAAATCTGTCATTTATTCCAATGTTATCACTGTATGTGCTATGCAAATTCAATTCTAGATCTTATGACCTGCTGATTCTCTTCATGTTTCCTCATTCCTTGATTATTGCTGCAGCAATATTACAATTTTAATGCGATAAGCTGATAATAATTTCTTTCATGTTATGGTTGACAGTGGATAAATTAGTGATACTAATTTTGTAATATTTTGTCTAAAATTTTAACTAATATCACCAATTTCATATGTCACATGTGAATTTTAAGCTTCACAACATTGTAATGTACAGCATGAAAACTGGATATTTATTATGAGACTCGCTGAAAATGACATTTAACAGTGTTTTTAAAGATTAGATGATGGCAAAGGTCATCTAAGTATATTAAATGAGCATGCACAATTAAATATCCTAAAATCGGCCACTATTGTTAAAATGAAAAAAAAAAGAATAATCAAATATCAGCCTACAACCAATATGGTACATTGTGCATCCAATTTACAAAGTGGCAAAAATTGAATGTAAATATTAAGAATTTACACTCTTGAATGGACAGTTCACTCAAAAATGAAAACTCTATTACGATTTCCTCAACCTCATGTCATTCCAAACCGCTAAGCATTTCTTTAGTATGTGGAATAAAAAAAGAAGTTAGTAAGGAAAATACTTCAGTGTTTTTAGTTCAATCAACGGGTCCAAAACAAAGACTGTTATTGCTCATTATATGGGCAAAAATAGTTGAAAGATTCTTCAAAATATCTTCTGTGGTGCTCTGCAGAAGAAGAAAAGAGTCATGAGGGTGAGTAAATGATGACAGAATTTTAATTTTTTGAGTGAACTATCTTTTCAAATTTAAGCATTTAGTTTTGAACCGGACAAAAGTGAAAATGTTGTTAAAAGCACCAAAGTGAACAACACAGGAGATTTGTTATTCCAGCACAAGGATCGATTTTTGTAAAAATGTAGAAAATCTATAAGGATTTCATACAGCGGAGTGAGAAAACAAGTAACCACTTTTCCATTTGGCTTGAGAAAGGCCAGCAAAGCCTGTGCCATTGCTCATTGTCACCTCAGAAAACCCATTTCCCACAGCCCTAAAGGAAACTGCGGCTCGACATTTTTTATACAACATATGTCACATCGCACATGCCGCCCTGACCTACAGCAACAACTGCAGTTTTTCTGTGAAGTGCCTTTCCACATTCTCCTTCGCCTCCTCTCCACCCCTCTTTGTCCCTGTGCGTGTCTGTAGCTTTGCCGATTAGGATTCAGTGCTCAAACCGCTCTTCCAAGCAGTGGCAGAAACGGGAATCTCTAGCTTTACACTGCAGGTTACAGATGGCTAGAGAGGGAAAAGACGCTTTTATCCTTCGTTATCGGTGGGAAAGCTCCTAGAGTGTAAAATTGAATTTTGATGAGATCATGTGCCATGCCAGAGCTGAAGGGGGACATTAGGGAAGAGTTTGGGAAGTGGATGAGGGCTTAAAGGAGAATACTGAAGCAGGTACCATATATCTGCAGCGGAGCAGCCCCCTGCGTGAGAGACTGAAGATAACAGCCTTAAAAACAGCTTCCAAGCACTCTGGGAAGGCAGTTCATTCACGTGCTGATGTGGGGAGAACTGTTAGTCAAGATCAGCAGGCGACTCTTGCCTCAGGCGTGTTTGGGCAGATGTGCCATGATGAATGACAGAACGTATGGCTATTTTGTCTCCATGCACAAAATCTCATTTAACATTTACATTGTGTTTACCGGAGCCTGGATGCTAGTCACAAAGGTCATACAATAAATTAAAATTGGGAATCTCATAAGCAGGTTATGGGTCTAATAATCTATTTGGAGTGTGAAAATACAATTTGGATTTAAGATGTGGTCTCATACTGACTTCTTTACAAACTACTAGTTTCTTATTTAGTCATTCACACTGGACAAATAAACATTGTTATACTACATAGCCACACGACTCTATCAGTAAGGCTAGTCATACTAAAATTACAAAATCATTTTGCATTATTATGTAAATTATTTAAATTGATTCACTTTCTAAACCAAAAAAAATAAAAAATAAATACTGTGTTTTACAATAAAAATCAAAACACACCAAAGTAGCTTACTTTTTATAGAGACACCTGAGCTTTTGTGTCTCTGACAAGTTTTGACAGATCTGGGGAAACTTTATTTGTGAAAACCCTAACAGCGAATTTATTCCTAAATGAAATTCTCAAGGGATGTTTAGCAAAAGTAAAGTTTTTTTTGCACTGCATTTTTTTTTGTTCAAAGGCAAAGCTTGACAAGAATGCAATATGACCCACAAGCGAATAGACTGTCGCAGCACAAATCACAATGACTTACAATACAGACTTACTGGATTAAAAAAGCAAATAAAAATTTGTTGAAGTATCTCCTGACATTCAATACCATTCAAAAGTTTACAGTTAGTATGATTTTTATTGTAATTTATACATTTGTTCAGCATTAAATTGATCATATGTGACAGTAAAGACATTGTTACAAAATATTACTATTTCAAGTAAATGCTGTTGATGATTGTTTTCTAAAGGAACATTGAAGACTGGACACTGAAGACTGGAGTAATGGATACTGAAAATTCAGACTTGCCGTCACAGGAATAAATTACATTTTAAAATATATTAAAAATAAAAAACAACATATATATATATTTCTATATTGGAATATATAAAACATATTCAAATAGAAAACATAGAAAACAATTATTGTAAATTGTAATAATACTTCACAATACTATTGTCATGTTGTATTTTTGGTCAAATAAATGCAGCCTTGGTGAGTTCTTTCAAACAAACGCTACACAAAATCTTAAGAACACCAAACTTTTAAATGGAAATCACTGGCTAACAGAATAGTTGTATTCTTGTTTGCACACAGAGCTTTATTACGATTCTGGTTTAATAAAATATATTTTCTTCAGAACATGTACTTAAATATGAATGGTGTTTACCAACTCTCAGAAATTATGCTAAGGTGTTGCCAGGACATTGCAATGTGCATGGTAAAGGTCCCATGAAAAAAGCTGCCAAAAAGGTCTGAAAGTTACTAAATATTGTTCTAAAGTCGCGCTCGTGTGTAGCAGACGCGGGAGCTGATGGCAGCGGGTGGTGGATATTGTTGCGGCCCGCCCAGGTAAAGTCTATGTGTGGGAAACACCGATCGTATCCAGACACAATATTTTAAACTAACCATTCGGAGACGTCCTGCTGTAGCTGCTGAGTTGCAACTTCTTCATCCGGTGCTTCTCCATCCGGATCAGATTCTGGGTCAAACTGAAAAGCTTGAACGACTGCGTGTCTACGAGCCACTGCCATACATCCACTGTCAACATTAGCGCATGGTACCGTGGCCGCAAGCTGGTTAAGGCCACACACCCACCCTCCACCTTGCCCCGCCTCTCTCCTCCTCATTAGCATTTAAAGCTACAGACACAGAAATGGCACGTCTTAAGGAAAGCTAATTGTGGGACTGGCTCGTAGTGGCTGAAATTCTGCACCAAGGCTGAATTTCGGGAACGAGACTTCAGATACAGTACTAGGGACCACTTAGGCCTATATAAAAGCATCCAAAAAACAGCATGTCATGGGACCTTTAAGGTTTTCTAAATGCGGTTGCTTGTTTTTAGCAAACACCACTAATAACAATGATCTGTATAAAACACTATAAGACTGCATTATTTCTGTGTATGACACCCCAGACAGGAACAGCATATGTAATGTGAACCCACAGTCCAAACTATATCTCATAAATTCTACATGGACCATTCTACATGGTTTATCCAGAGTCTATAGTTCATGCCATCTTAAAGGTATTGTAATGTGCCGATTATGGACATGCAGATGGCATATAATCTGATTAATCCTGTAAGAACATGCATGGCTTGTAAAGTCCATTATGTGACTCCAGTATCCATTATGTCCCAATGATGGCTCAGATCAGCAGCTTATAGCAACACAGTGAGACTCTGTAGGTTGCATCCAAGACCTAGGCGCTAGTATAGTTTAATTAAAAGACGTAGACGAGACCTACAGATATAAGACTGCTCATGCTCAGCTTCAACCTTCCAACTGGGCCTGACCACCTGTCCCCTCCCACCCGTCCCTCCATGAGGAAGAAGAGGGGACTGACAGATGGTGCTTCAGGGCCTCAGAGAGTCAGAAGCTGGTTTTTCCACCGTCCACCCTCCATCACATTCAACGGCTCATCAGTGCCACCTGCCCTGACCAACAAAAACACTTTCCCTGCATTGACATTGTTCATGGAGAACCCAACAGACCAGGATAAAAGGTCTATTGCAATTCAAAATTCAAGACAAAAATGCCCCTGCATGAGGTTTTTGTCTTATTTATTAAATGATAGAGTTAAAGCAATATCACACAAGCAAGAGTGTGATTTTTCCATAATTGATTGCGATGACAAATATGATACTGATTTTATAAAACAGTTCATTAAACCAGTAAACCAGATTTTAGACAATACTGTCAATAGTTTTTGCTCAATTTTGCCAACAAAAAAATGGTACCAAAATAATCCACAATAGAACTGCTGTGCATTTTAACAGTGCAAAGATGGATTTTGTTGATACTGATTTAAATTGATTGGTAATAAACTTACAGTGTCTTATTATTCTAAATTTAATTTATTGGTTAAATGTACGCATTTGACTTCAAAGATTGTGAATACATTAATAAGGTTTAAATAAAATGTAAAAATGCCCATGGAAATCAATTTAGGAGGGAAAATGTCACTTGGAAAAGTTAATTTCTGTCACTGCTGTAAACTAACCACCACACAGAATATGATGAATATTGGAAAGCTTCAGGAGTCATTTGCTTTATCTGCAAGATCCAAGAAAAAATAGCATTATTAACACAATAGCATTGGCTCTCATATGTTTTCCTGGGGTGAACCACTTCAACTGTACAGCCAAAAATGTGGACCATATTTCCCCCAAATCCATGCAAAACAGTTATTTCTAAAAGTTACAAATTATTCCTAGTTTAAACAACCACAGTTTGACCAATTCACCATCTCCAGTTTTCCAATTCATAAATTCAAAAGATTGCCGTTTTGCTCTTATTATATTGAAGTAAACTCGACTGCTCTTAGTGGATGAAGCTTCTGTAAATAAACTAACTATTCACCAGTTAAGAAGTTGGACCAAATCAGTTACATCAATGAACAGAGACAAATGAAATCCTTTAACAAATTAATTTTACACAGTAAGTGCATTTAATGTTACAGGCTCATTAATCAGCAGCACATTGGTGTTTCTGATCAATTTGTAATTATATATTCCAGTCTACTTTTTAAAATCAACTCTATCATTTAAACCACTTAAAAGATGTTTTTCTTAAAGGGGTCATCGGATGCAAAATTCACTTTTCAAGTTGTTTGAACAAATGTGTGTTGGAAGTGTGTGTACACATCCATCCTATAATTATAAAAATCCACCCAATGTTTTTTTTTTAATCCCTATTTTACAATCCCCTTTCTCAAATCAGGCCGTTCTGAGATTCCTGTCACAAAAATACTGCAAACAGCAACGTGCTGAAATTAAATTCTATTTAGGCACCAAAAATCAAATGAAATTCCCACAAAATTCTGCAGTGGGGGTTAATATAGTTCACTGTGCTGTACATTACAACTCTACAATATGACTGAGCTATGCAATATGATGCTATATTATACAACAAACTGTAGTATACTAAACAATGTCCTACTATACCATACAAAAATTCACTACAATACCATACAAACCATTTCACTACTATCCAATCCTCTGATCATAATACAGTGGCCTGTACTGTCATCATCAGTCAGAAACCTTATGTCTCTACTCAGATCTCTGCCGGAAGAGAGTAAGACCTTCCTCTACGGATGAGCAGTTCCTCGCAGGAGTTATTGAGATGAATTGTCAAATAGGTGTAAAAAGAGAGAGCCAAGCACAGTTCTTCTCATCTCCAGTGGAGAAATTCTGGCGGGGGGAAGGGGAGGAAAACTTGATTACGGTGATAATGGTTGGCTGTAAATAAAGAGGCCGTGACAGTCATTTTTCAATGAGCTTTCCTGCCTCACTGATATTATGTTCAATTAGACTCAGATATTTCTAGAATGGGCCAGTGGCAAATGATCAGTCAAGGCTGTCAGCAGTCTCTCTCGCTCTCTTTGCATTTCTGGGAAGGAAGCCAACATTACTAAATAAAGGTGCACAAACATATACTGTTCAAAATGGCAATTAGTGTCTTTGATGCAGTTTTAGCAGTCCAGTTAAATCTGTAACAGCCAGAACATTACTGCCAATACACTTAAATGATTAAGGATAGAGATATCGCTTGTTTGGCATATACATGCAATACAAGACAACACCATGCAAAACCGACATTTATTCCAGGAGAAAACAAAAAGGTGATTGAATATTTATAATGAATCAAGACTTGATGAAAAAGTTTAGAAGGCTCTTTCCATAAGTGTATTCTTCTTTCATCGTCTCTCAACATTTTTGCAAATATAGCCAATGACAGAGGTTTTAAAAGACTCATGAGAAAATGCTGAAAATGAAGAGAAAAAAAAAAACTTTACAAAATGTTTTACTTTTGCCAAAGTTAACATGTTAATAAAATATGTAAAATTAATACATTATTTGAATATTATTAAAATAATATTATCCAACTGAATACATTTAATACATTTTAACAGGTCAGGTATCTTTTTCTCTTTTTTTTTTTGACACTTTTATGCTATTTACAGACTATTTTATTCTAACTAAGCCAGTATTCTCTGTAAAGCTGTTTTTCCTGATTTTTTTATATTTTGCTTTCACTTTTGCGAATTAACAATTTATTTAAAAAAAAATTTATAATAATTAAAGACAAAATTGAATTTAGGAAACAACATGTTTTTGTAAAAGGACATGTGATATTATATATTAATATTTAATTGATGTTTTTGATAGTAATATTTAATAAAACTAATGATATTAATAATATTAATATTTAATAAAATAGTTCACAGCATAAATGGGGCTGTATAAATAAAAATAGTAATACGTGGTCATTATATCAGTGGATGAGAGATCATCATATTTGGGGTCATATGGCATCAAAAATTTAAAAGCATGCCATCATTCTCTCTTTACTGTCAAAATGATCCCAAAGAGTATCAATATCAAAGGCAGTGGCCTTAATAAGTCAAAACACACAGACACTTTAACACTTCAACCCTTCACACCATATGACATAATATATATATAAAGTGAAGGAGATCAAAACAAACAGTCTCTCAGCTCAAGCACAAACACACACAGGCTTCTCATCCTAATGAGAGCAATCTGATGTCCAAGATGTCACAGCCAAACAGTTTGATTTACAATTAGCGTCACTCTCCCATTCCCAATAGCACAGGAAATCTCTCCAGACATGTTTCAGAAGAAACGGTTTCTCTTGACAGGGAATCACATGCAACTGCTGATCTATGTAAAAGCTTTTTCCCTGATCTAGACATCCCATTGCAAAGAGATTGCAATTGAAATACAATTAAAAATGCATTCATATTTTTTTCACCTGTTAACATCTCACATCATATATAAACAGCATTTTGTTCCTTTTAATAAGATGTGAGATATTAAACTGTGTCTTCAGGCAAAATACTGAAGGAAATATAATAGCACTTGTCTGTTTCCACTGTGTGTGGCCTCAATAAACACAGTCTAATGTACACTACTGACACAGTAGCCATGTTAACCAACAGGAGTTCAAATTTCAAAAGCAAACCGATTCAACATATTTAAAAATCAGCTCTTTTTAGGTTATGAATCAACAGGGCAGAAATGGTGAAAAGAATAAAAACATTCTTCTGAGAACTGGCTGTTTGTGTTAGTAGCCAACCATCGCTTAAAAAACGATCTCAGGTTCTTCAGCGGTCAGAGAGTCAGTTTCAGCGGTTGATAAAACAAGCAAAAGATGAACCTGAGATTTGAAAAAACCTGTAATTTCACTGAGATTGTTTCTTTTACTTTCTAAATTAAGAAATCAAAGTAAGAGGAAATATAAAAAGTAGGCAAGTATAAATACATTAAAGCATGATCTGTTATTTAGCTAGGCTAATGTAAAAAGCAAGGGCAAAGGCATGGGGGTCTTAAAAATACATATTCTTTTGCAAGTAAGTTTTAAGTTTTCAATTGGCATTTCAGTAACCACAAAAGTAAGATTGGAAGATAGTCAAAAGAATGCGGTACATATGGTACATCACCAAAAAAGTAGACTATGTGTCATTACTTATCAAATCATCATAGATTTACATATCACAAGTGTATCACAAAAACATGATTGCACTCTAAAAATACAGCAAACTTAATTCACACACCGATAACATTAAGGGCAACCTCCGCGCTATCATTTTACCATCAATTATTCTCAAAAACAAGCTTCTTACTATAGCCATTTGCCAACTTGAATTAAAATATTTAAACAGAGGTTAAAAAAAATTAAATTCTGTGCTCATTTACCCATCCAAAGTTCACAGTAGCCATTGACTTCCACATGATTTTTTTCTGTATGGATGTCAATGGCTACTGTCAAATGGTTGGTTCTTCAAAATATCTTCTTTTGTGTTCAACAGAAGAAAAAACTCAAACTGGTTTGGAACAACCTGAGGTAGAGTAAATGATGATGACTGAATTTTCATTTCACAGGCCCCCAAAAATCACAGAATGGAATGGAAATGCAACCAAATAGCTATCCATTAAGAAACCTTCTCTTGTGCTTTGCATTGATGGTAGCAGAAAACACTTGCAGAACGCACTTTAGTTTCTCCTGAAGCCAAACAAAGCAATGCAACATTCGGAGATGCTTCTCAATATAAGCCACTATACTTTTTCAATTATATCTATTTCATTAATGTTTTATTCAGTCTCTTCATTGAGTCACCCTTCCTTCTGTCAATGAACAGAGAACAGGAGTTCACTGGCGCTTTGTCATTACCAGGCCCTAATCTAAAATTCATAGCTTCAGATTGAAAAAAAAATAAAAAATGATGTAAGCTTCACATCAACGAGCAATTCCACAATGAAGTGCGTTACCTGCTTCTCTCCCAGGAAATGTCATTTGATGAACACACGTAATCAAAAAATCAGGCCGAATAGTGGGAGAAAATCCAATTAGCCAAAGCAGAAGCAGCTCTCTCAGGAAAATCTATATAGCATGAGGTAATTGGGAAACACCTAGCATCAGATCCAGGGAGACCCCTGTTATTCCACAAACAATGGACCTTATACTGGCAGACGGATAGACCTATTCAAAACCACCGGTTTCGGTTGGCAGAGACTATTGTGCAATACAAAATACAGCGCCTCGTTCAAACTAAACAAATTACTGATTCATATCATCCTTTTGATAACTTGAATATGGAATTAGTTAAATTTTGGCTTTTATGCCAACAATCTTCTTTATGTCACGGTGTGCGTCCGTCTTAGCGAAGGCGTAGTGTCCTAACAAGAGTTCATCATGCTGGAAAATTGGAAAACAGCAGCTGTGCTTTTTGCTACTTTAATTAATTCATGTTCTACTAAAATCCCAGGTGATCAATTTTGCATATCTAATCGACTCAAACCAAAGAGGACGATGGAAAAAAGCCCATCGACCAAAAATTTCAGCAAAATGAGTCTGTATATTTTAATAGTCCTCTAAGACTCTCCTTTAAGTCTAGGCGAGAGACCAAAATGTCCCTGAAGGATCCAGCTGGGCAACCAGGAAGCCCAAGCCTCATCTACTCGCTTCACGCTAGGATTTACACCAAGCAAAACATGTCATACTTGGACAGGCAAGCAAATGGGTATCCGTTTACATGTAAAATCAGATTCCCAAAGACGGAAGTGAAACATGGGCCTTGAGGAATCTCTAAGCCAATTAGTTCGGCTCTTGAGAGCAGAATGCGCCTGAAACTGGATCGGATGCAAAGAACGCCTAGGTTTGTGATGCCTGCCCTGAAGTTATTCTGCATTACTAGTTGTTTATTTTATTATAAAACTTGCATGAGTGATAATCTGCACTGAGAGGCATTTATTTGCTTTCAAATAAAACTAAACCAAGACTCTGGCATCATTTTTCTCGTGCTTCACTGCAATAAAGTCTAAAATTATCCGCAAGCTTTGTGGTCAGCACATGCATTTGCAAGCAGTCATAAAGTAGACACACACATCTCAGCACAAGTCAATTAAGCGGCCATTGCACCTGGTGCTATGCTATTGGGCCATATGCCAAGGGACGTGCGTGGCCTCAGCTGACCATAAATCACTGGATAATGTGCAGCATTGCCAAGGTGAAAGTGTTCCAAGTGTCTACTTTAGCATGAAAATAAAACTCTAAAAATATTAAAAAGTTGCAAACAGCAATTGAGGCAACAAATCCAGACAATTATGTTTGGAAGCAGAAATGTTTAAAGGCAAATTAGGGGTGTTTAGGAAAATATCAAGCATCAAATTTAGGAAACGCTGTAGTTTTACACAAGGTATGATGCTATCTACCATCTCAAATCAAAGCACTAACCTTCTTCTGATCTTCCAGACCATGAATCACCTGCTTCCGCTTTGTGGACTGAGATGTAGACGCCTCAGCTCCCTTATCAGACATCTTCCAAAAACACTCCTTGAAGTATCCACTGCACTTCTTCAAATATAAATCCAACACTTTCCGACAGGTTCCAGTATTCCCAAATCCAAAGTCCCTATGCAACCGAGCTAATTCCCTTTGCCACAGTAATGTCCATTCATTCGTGCGATTCATTGAGTCTGGGGTAGGACAGACGTGTGATCACACCATGGTGCATCCCTTCAGATGAAGCCCAGCACGGCCGCTCTGTGACAGGCATCGAGAAGGGGGGAAGGGCCCCTGTGACCAGCGACCCCCAACTTCATAATTACACATTTCTGTATTCACAAAGTCATTTTCCCGATGATCTGAAAACATGCAAATGACACAGCGGCATGTTCTTGCAGCTTTACATCACAGCCGGGTCTTGTAAAATCCTCAAAAAGCACAAATCCAGAGATGGTACTTTTGCTCCAGGATTGGTCTTCTTTACATAAACAGGAGCACGTGGGTCAGAAGGAAACAAAACAAAGCAAATTTCATTTCATTTCAATAAAAAATGACAAAGTGAGGACAAAATAACTTACACTTCAAAAGTAACACTTAACACTAACTATTTACACCACAAGCAATATGTCATATTGTCAGATATCCAAACGAAAATGCATTATTTTTACAACTTTAATGAGAAAGACTGAGAAGCTGCTAAACAAGCGTGATTGCATACATTGATATTTATATATTATAGTTATATAATAGTATAATATATCACAATTCATCATAAAACATTCAATAAACAAAAAAAATAATAACATTTTCTCTCAATTTCTTACATATTGTGCAAGCTTGATTTCAAACAAATAACCATCTAAAGATTTGCTTTAAAATACTTTAAAACATTATTCCGACTTTTGCCATTTTAGATGCATGAATGTGGATTGAAACTCTTAGTTTAAGTAATAATATCCCTGCCATGCAGCCCCTCCTTCATAACACTCGCATTCTTACATGATTCAATATACAAATATATAATATTGAACAGCAATTCAGACCGCAACGCTTATAGATAATGTGTGACAAAGCGTAGTCAACTCCGAAGCGCTTATTTAATCACCATAATAATAATAAATAAAAGACAGACCTCACCCAAACAGGAGCGCAGAGAGTCCGCTGAGAGAGTGCACGCGGCGCGGGACCGGCGCTACAGCGGCTTCTATCCATCACATTACGTCATTCCGCGCACACTGCTCTTTTCAAGCCGCTTCATACCGGCGACCGTCTCCATAGAAACGGCCACAGCGAACGCGTACAGTGGCACCTAGCGGCAGACGACGGAAGTGTCGCAAGCGATAATCTGACAATGTACTGTGCTGCAAGAATAACATGACTGGGCTAGATTCGTTTCATATTCAATAGTTAGATCTCATACACTTCAATGCGAGAAAAGATGGGGGAAAAAACATAAAATTTGCAAGTAAATGTTCGCGCTCACGTCATTCTAATATGCTGATTACACAAAACATTTCTTCTTATTATTATCAATGTTGAAAACACTTGTGCTGCTATACATTTTTATATAAACCATGATGTACTAGCATTCTAAAGTATGGGATAAGTAAGCTAAATGATAAAAAAAAAAAAAAAACATTGAGCAAGGATGGACTAAACTGGTTAAAGGTGACAATAAAAAAAATATATAATGTTACAGAATATTTATATTTCAAATAAATGTTCTTGTGAAATTTTTATCAAAGAATCTTATGGGGAAAAGGGGGTACCACCGTTATTTATTGTGCTTTAAAAATAAATAAATAAATACATGCATGCATTCTTGAGCACCAAATCAGCATGTGCCACTGAGGACTGGTGGAAATTTTGCTTAAAATAAATTATATTTTATCAAATATAATCATATAGAAAACAGATACTTTAGATTGTAATAATGTTTCACAATTTTACTGTATTTTTTAACAAATAAATACAGGCTTGGTGAGCATGAGAGAAATATTTTTTAAAAAAGAAAAGAAAAACTATGCACATTGGATGTTTTTAAGAAAAAATATGAACTTTCAATAAAACTGAATCCCTGTCAAAACACATTTTCTCTCAATTGAGTACATTTGTCTTCTGAAATGAGAAGGAAGTGGCTAAACTGCTGTTTTTACTGTGACGTGTCTAGGATCACGCAACAGCCTGCAGAGGACGTCTGACTCCGCCTCCAGTCTGGGTCCCTCGAGCTGTGATTGGTGGAGAGGCGAGAGGAGGCGGGGCAGAGTGTAGCGCGCTGTGTCCAGTATCTAGGCGGGACAAATGGTCAGACAGATCTAATAAACTTTTTAACTCACTAGGAAACGGCCACATACAACTTTTCCTCAGCTATGCATCAAAAGCTGTTTGTTTTCTCTTTTTTATTAATTTTCGGTTACTTTGATACGACTTTTAATTATTAAAAGTTACAGAAGTCCGGTATTATAGGAGCCCTGGAGCTGTATATGTTAGCTACCTGTACAGTATTCCTACGGATTTATGGGCACAACTGATGTCGAGTAGTATGTGAAAGTGGTACATTTCTCTTTTTGGGTGAGTAGCTTTTATATTTTATCATGTTTTTGTAGTTTTGCTCTATGTTATGTAGACTGGGCAGAAGTGTAATGTTATGTGGTTGGCTGTAAGCTTGTGAGCTAGCTGGTTTCAGGCTTGTTTTGGTTTAACATATCCGTATAATATCCATATTTGTCCATATAATATAATACGTACGATAATTACATTCAATATCATACATTTAGGACACATCCCAGACTGGCGGCTCTTGGTAAGTTAGTTTTGAACCCGCGCTAACTAACTAAGTTTTAGTGTTATGAGCCAACATGTCTACCGTCTTGATATAAATTCGTACGTATATTTATATAATTAGTTCCTGCGCTATAATTATGTACTTTATACTAAATAAAGATACAGCACGTAAGCGACTGAGCTATTATTAGCTAACTGTTACCTCTGCTGGTACTCTGATCATTTTAAAAACTGCTTAATAGTTTACGAAGGCTGTTTGAGTTATTCAAGGCGCACGATCATCGGAAACTAAACTAATTATTTAAAGTTGTATTAAAGTTAGTAACTTCCGGATTAAATCTTTTGCAATCGGCGAGATTCCGCGCCAAGATTTCAAAAAGTGTGGAGGCGCGCGGGACACGGCGAAGTCCCGCCTCCTAGCGCCGCGCTTATTGGCTGCTGTCAGTTGGGGGCGTGTTTTCGTACGAGTTCTCCGCAGCCATTCGATGGAACGCTTGTCAGTTATCGCTAAGAGCAAAAAAAAACAACACTGTAATTTGAAATCATAATACTTTTCAATTTACGCACATTGATTGGCATCTGTTAAGTTTTAAAAATCAGTTTTAGCTGAGTGAGAAATTGTTGAACGTTGTACCTGGACCGATCCTCACAATGTTGTCTCCAAGAATGTATAATGCTGTAAAGAAACGGTAGGACTGCTTTATTAAATGTAACGTTAAATAATAATAAGTGAACGTTGATTATTTTAACGTTGCCTCGGTGTGTTCTTTTCTTTAGGTGGAAAATGTCCAGTACATTATCAGAAGGTCAAAAGCTAATCAGGAAGCCTTTAAGTCCATTCAAGGAAAGATCAGAAAATGACAAGGTCAGTTATAAATATTTTGGCTTGGCAGATTTTATTGTCAGCAAAAGAGTGATTTGAAGAATCTATAGTTAACTTTTCATTCTCTAGAGCAAACATGCCCAAACAAGGGCCTCCAGGACAAAGCTGGTCTGTGTTGACCTTTGATTTGTCTTGTCATATCATATCACAAGAGGACGGGAAAAATAAACCATTGAAGCATATCTTCATTTCTAATTTATCTTCCTGTCTTAACACTAAAAATGTCTTAATATAATATAGTTGGACATAATTGAACAATTAAGAGTTTTGTTTTTGGCCCTTTGTAGTAAAAGGTTTTGGGCAACTCTCCTCTAAAAGCATTTCTTGAAAAACATCATGATTATGATCAATAAGACCTAATGTTTTTCTATATAATAGGGGCATGTTTTTGTGGAGCCACAAACACCACTAAAAAACTCAAGTAAGGCTTCAGAAGCTGTGTTACTGGAGAGCCATAAGAACATGGGGCCCCTGACAACACCTACTAAGGGCCTTGAGGCACCATCAAGCGATCCCTGGACACCTACCTCCAACCTGAAGATGCTCATCAGTGCAGCCAGTCCTGAGATTCGTAACCGCGAGAAAGAAAGAGCCGTAGACAGCGGCGAGTCGGAAAACTCACAGGTATCGATAAAAGTCTGCGTGCAACTCCCACTATTTGTTAATTAACTCTCTGTATTGCTAAAAAAAATGTTTGATATATGTGTGTGTTTTCCACACAGGAGCCTGAACAAGGGGAAGAAGTAGAAAAGCTCCAGATAAGCCGTAAAGACAAAAGCCTGGGTTTGCTGTGTTACAAATTTCTTGCAAGGTACCCAAACTACCCCAATCCTGCTGTAAACAACGACATTAGCCTCGACGATGTGGCGACAGAACTAAGTAAGTTGTTCAATGATCAAACAAAACGACTTATTTCAGTCACCAAATCATGCGTTTCATCGATCTTAATTGCTTCCATTCTCGCTAACCTCTCAGATGTGGAGCGACGTCGCATCTACGATATCATGAACGTTCTCGAGAGCCTAAACATGGTCAGCCGACTGGCTAAGAACCGCTACACGTGGCATGGCCGAGTGAAACTTGCACAGACACTTGCCATGCTGAAACGGGCCGGCAAAGAGAACCACTACAACCAACTGATGCAGCAGATCCGTCAAAGAAGCCTAGAGCAAGAAGAGAGAGAGTTTGACTTGGACGGAGAGGAGAAGGAGAATGAAGAAATGTCCAGTTTTGATATAGATGGAGACTCTGGTCAAACAGAGTTTTCAGGAGCAGATCCTAAAGCAGGTCTGACCATCTTAGATGCATTTATCTATGCATGATTTAAAGGCATTTGGTTGCATTTACAAATAATTGTGTGGATTATTTTGCATTTGTACAAATAGAAGAATTTCTCATGAAAAAAAAAATCATTTTTGAATTGTGAATTTGTTCTTAATTTCATTGTAATGGTAATGATTTATTGCTGAAATTAAAAAAAGGTGCATATAAGTCACATTTTATTAGAATGTTTTGAAATAATGTAGAAACTGGTAAATAAAACAAAACATTATAAACTATAGAAGTGTTTTAGTTCCCTCTCTGCAACAAATCCTATAAATTTAACAGCAAATCTGAAACTGCCGATGTGTGGGAAATGCACTGAACAAATACACTTGGGCTCACATACTTTTTTTTCTAAATGTGAGCGCTTTGCGTATGTTTTGCAGGCCTGACAGTAATTGCATTATCTTTCACTGCATTGTAATTGCAGCACATTTCAGATGATAAAAACTTGTTTTAAATGCATTTTTATGCAGACAAACCTTGCAGCTCATTCTATAATTATTCTTTACTGTAAACTTATCAGGATTATAAGGCCACAGAGAGTATGTGATTTTTAAGTTTGTGCGATTTCAATGAATCCTACTTTATTTTTGGGAAATGTAGAATTATGTTAGTATGAAAGTTATCAGTGAATCATGATTTGTACACATATTTAACTGAGACCCATTGACCTTGCTTTTTATCTGCAGCTTCGGCAAACAGTCGTAAAGACAAATCTCTGAGAGTGATGAGTCAGAAGTTCGTCATGTTGTTCCTGGTATCCAGCCCTCCTGTGGTCAGTCTCGAAATAGCTGCCAAGATCCTCATCGGTGAAGACCACATTGTGGATCAGGACAAAAACAAGTTCAAAAGTGAGTGCTGTTCTCATCGTACATATTAAAAGCACTTTGCATCATTATTATAGTGGATGGCACATTTGTTATCAATTTCAGCGGACAGGTACAAATCTTGCAAAAGTGCATTACCAAGTGTACTCACCCAATAAATCCTGCTTTGAAGAAACTCATTTTTTAATGCTTGAGTCTAATACGCATCTGCATTTTAACTCTGCTGAAGATGGAATTATCTAAATTATCTCTTTTTTTGTTGCCAGCTAAGATCCGCAGACTTTATGACATTGCAAATGTTTTGAGCAGCCTAGAGCTGATAAAGAAAGTGCATGTGACTGAGGATAGAGGAAGAAAGCCTGCTTTCAAGTGGACTGGGCCAGAAGACATACCATCTCCAAAGGGTAAGTGTAACATATTTCACATGAAATTGCGCGTAATCCTATTTATAGTATTTATTTTAAGCTGTCTGTCTATATGTTCACTTCTTATATCACGTGTTGTTATTGCTTATGTTTGTTTTATAGATCTGGGGACCTCAGCTTCATCGACAGCATCACGGCCTCTGGAGTCTCGTTCCTCTGTTGACAACTGTGCCAAAAATCTCTTTTCCTCACCTGGAACAAAGCGAGGTTTTACTCGACATCATTCCTTAGTCAAGCTGGTCAAGAGCATACAAGATGACCGCAGAAAAATCAACTCTGCTCCTTCTAGTCCGATTAAAATGACAGGTGAGCCATAACTGTTTTTTAATCATAAGAAAGCAACCAACTAATGATCTTTTGGGATTTTATACTTTTAAGGTCAGTCATTATTAATAGTACCAGCCTCTCTTCTGCCTTCCAGCTTGAGATTGCCTTTTTGCAATCTGACCGCACAAACAAAATTATTTTGGGGGTCCTTTGTGTTGCAATTAAAAGCCTGACATAGAATATGTGATGTTGAAGACTGGAGTAATTGTTGAAAATTCTTTGCCATCACAAGAATAAATTATGCTTTAAAAAATATCTTAAAATACAAAGCAGTTATTTTAAATTGTGATAATATTCCTGTTTGTACTGTATGTTTGATAAAATAATTAGCATATTGTGACTTCTTTCAAAAACCCCAAACTTTTGAACAGTAGTTTATCTATTTCTTCTATTATAAATCCCTAGACTTTTACTACACCTGAAAACTAATGTCCCATTTCGTTTTATAGGTGATTCTGCAAACGGTGAGTTCTACAAAAACAAAATGGCTCATCTGGCTGCTATCTGCAAAAAGCAACTAGATGAACAATCAACGTAAGTAAACTTTCTGTTTCTTAGAACAAAAAAAGACAATGAACTAGCCATTTCAGATATAACAGCCATGATTTGTCTTCCAGGGGCCATCGTACTCTGCCTAAGAATGAGGTGACAGATGCTCTGAATGGAAGCACTTCACAAGTATCCGAACTACCTGAATCCACGTCTGCTAGCAATCATCAGTCTCACGGGCCTTTGGGAATGCACATCCCAGTTCTTCCCGCAGGGGCAATTCCTTACCTTTCTACGTGTTCCCCCATCATCCCGGTTCTGATACCCCAGCACCAGGCAGGCGGGTCATATGCCGTTTACATGCACCCCACTTCTCTCAGACCGCAGCCCACTAGCCTAGCAGTCCGTTCAATGACATTTGAGAGCCCGGGAAGTGCAAACACAAAGACATCACCGGCTGCCACAGCTAGCAGTAACCAAACCAACCAACCATCATTACACGGTAAAGAGCCAACAAGTCCCTCAACCCTTAAACGACCATGTGGAGAAAAGAGCTTAGCAGGAAGTCCATCTAAACTGCAGCGGATAGAGCCAAAGGTGAGGTTATGTGCAGAATATAGGGCATGGTATATTTACATATATATATATATATAGAGAGAGAGAGAGAGAGATTTTATAAGTAAAAACAATTCAGAACCAATTTTTATTTATTGTTATAATAAATGATATTAATAACTTGTGCAAAATTGTGTTTTAGTTGATTGCGTTTTTTATTTGTTTTTGCGTTTAATTAAATGCGCAAATAAACAAAACATGCATCCAACTAAAACATAGGATAGTTTTGCATAAACAGTTATTTTACATTGTAAATGTTTGCAAATATTTATTTTACGTTTTAATTTAATATTTTTATTTATTTAATATTTTATTGTCCAAATAATATAATAAATGACCATGTCTTTGAATTTCATTAAACTGGACTTTTTTGTTTTGTTTTGTTTTGTTTGTTTGTTTGTTTTTCACACAAAAAACTAATTTGAAAAACATTAATGTCTTTTCAAGAAATAAATCAATGAATCAAAAATGGCCCCACATATTTCACATG
The DNA here is from genome assembly GCF_936440315.1 of Barbus barbus. Taxonomy (NCBI): domain Eukaryota; kingdom Metazoa; phylum Chordata; class Actinopteri; order Cypriniformes; family Cyprinidae; genus Barbus; species Barbus barbus. The sequence goes on from NC_136730.1 coordinate 9,840,985, forward strand.
CTTTTTAATGTTTAGTAAAAATGCGTAGGTAAATATAATAAAAAGAAAATGAACAGTAATTACAGACATATTTAACTTTTTCTTTTTTTGATACATAGATTAAATGTTTGAACTGACATTTTAAGTCTGAATTGTCTTAAATTAACTGCTCAGTACCTGCAATTTATGTGCTTCCAGTACATGGAGTAACAGTTTTAACCTTCTGCTGTGTTTCCTTTTAAGAGTGTTTCACCAAAGCTGTGTGAGATTCTGCAAGCTCGTCTAAAGGCCCATAGAGGGACTTTTGCCACCAACCGGCCTTCCCCGAGAGCCCTGCACCTGGAGTTCTCCAAACCCTCTGAGAACTCACTAATCACCGGCACAGCGCCTCTGGAGCACTGTGTGGAGACCTTCCTGGAGAAGGAGGAGAAAGTTCAGACCTCAGACAATGAGGCCGGACCGACGCCTGTCAGACCACCACATTCACAGGCCCAGAAGCTCAGCGTTCAGGACATGGTGCTGCCATCTGGACCCATACATACAGAGGTAGGAATACTATTTACTACACTTCATGTGTGCAGGAATACTAACTGGGCACTTTGTCTGTCTGATCCTCAATATTCCTCTTTTTGGAATGATCCAAATTGTTTTTAGGTGTTTTTATTTTCACATGAGTTTTAGTCTTGACTCTTAATTTCTTTTTTTGCATCAGACTTTGATCCCTGCAGGTTATTTGATTCCGATCTCCCAGCAGTCCATCGTGAACTTCAGAGATCCACAGTGCTCCACTGGAGAAAGCTCCAAAGCCTCCACACCAACATACAATGTCTTTCACACCCCAACTGCAGGTATGCCAATACCCAAGGATTTACTATAGGATTGAGAAAAAAAAGTAAATTTTTCTAGCTATGCTTTCTAGTTGACCAAATATTGATTTTAGGTAAAGCAGAACTTAATTGTGAGATTTGATTTGTGAGTAAATTATTTTGGGGTCATTTTCAACATTTTTTAATGCGTTTTGGCTGTTCATTACATGCTAAACGCATTTGGGAGCCTAAAAATTCAAATATTTGATAATGGGTTTCATAGTGCAAGTTTTTGAAATTGTGTCTGTGTAAATGACAAAAATGCTTTATTTGTGAAATATGGCAATTCATAAGCACTATTCATGAAATACAGTTAAACATGCACGTAACGAATTGAACAATCACTGATGTATCTGTTCTTTCCAGGTTCCAGACATCCACTTCCTCAAGAAGTCACCCCCACCCGGCTCCCTTTCCACCGAATACCTTCCGTCTCTCCCTTCCCTTCTCAAGGGCATCGCATCCACAGCCCCAGTCCTGCCATTCTCAACTTCACCCTGCAGAACCTGGGCCTTATCCAAGGCTCCAGCACACCAAACTCCACTCCTGAGCAGGCCGGCACGCTTCCGTCTCCCCACCCGGGGCTCCCTCCACAGAGCATGATCTTTGTGAAGCCCATCTCACCTGCCCGAGCTCTGCAGCCGGCCTCCATACACGGGCAGCCGGTCACCCTCATCAGCATACCACAGGTACAGCCGCTGCAGCTATGAAACAATATGGAAAAAAAGTGAAGCATAAGGGATAATGTACAGTCAGCAATCCACTTTTGTAAAAAAAAAAAAATAAATAATAATAATCTACTTTTGTTTTTTATTTTTATTATAATAACTAATGTTATAATTTGTTAAACTATTATAATCTACATTTGACAAAATAGTTAACTGTTGTTCTTAACTATGTTTTTAGGAAACCTGGATAGAAAAAGTAAAATAATATATTTTTTGCTTCAAATTGTAAAAAAAAAAACAGTATTGGCCAATAACAAAATATCAAGGATTCCTTTAAATAAATAAAAACATTTTATTATGTGTGTAGTATATGCCCATTCAAGTCACATTAAAGTTAGTTTTCCTAATGCTTGGAAACTAAATTTAGTTTGACCTACACTGCCGTTCAAAAGTTTGGTGTCAGTATGATTTTTTCATTAATTTAAAAAAAAAGTTAAAAGTGACACTTATAGGCCCGGTTTCACAGACAGGGCTTAGACTAAGCCAGGATTAGGCCATAGTTCAATTAGGACATTTAAGTAATTTTTATAAACATGCTTTGTTGTAAAGGCTCCTTTCAGCGATCGACTCGACATAGGTAAACTTGAGCAGGCAGGAGCGGCTGAACTAACGTTACTGCTCAGACGACGTCAGAATAAAAGCCCTCTCTTAAAGGAGCAAACATTACTGGGGCGCATCTTGAGACAAAAGAAAGTCACTGATATATTTTAAGATCAGTCAGTGCAAGTTTATTTCATTTGAAACAGCTAAGATTTACATTTTAGTCTAGGACTAGGCTTAAGCCTTGTCTGTGAAACCGGGGGATAATGTTACAGAAGATTTCTGTTTCAAATGAAGGCTGTTTTTTTTCTTTTGACTTTCTATTAATCAAAGCATCCTGAAAAAATGTGTCGTGGTTTCCACAAAAATATTAAGCACCAACCTTCATAATAATTAGAAACATTTTTAATAAAGTAGCAATTCGGTTTATTAGAATGATTTCTGAAGGATCATGTGACACTGAAGACTAGAGTAATGATGCTGATGCTGTATCACAGGAATAACTACATTTGAAAATATATTTAAAAAAAAATAGTTGTTTAAAATTGTAATATCTCACAATATTACTGTTTTTACTGGATGTCTGATTAAATAAATGCAGCCTTGGTGAACATAAGACACTTAAAAAACAAACAAACAAAAACATTTTAAAAATCTTACAGACTCCAAACTTTTGAACAATAGTGTAGTTTGCATTTTTCTTGGAGCCTCCCTGGGTTTGTGCAAATAGTCCTTGTTTAAAACAGTCATTTGCATATTTACTCTCCTTCTCCTGCAGACTTTAGTAACCACACCTAAAGGTGCCTGTCAACACCTCCAGCAGAGTTTCTTTCACACACCCGTCTCCTTCCCTTCTGTAACCAACACCACAGCTCCCAAAAACATCTACATCCCTCAGAGAAAGCTTGATGTGAGTCCAGAGGACAGCTAAGACCTTCACACTGATGATCATCACACCTGCAGTCCTTACGCTGCTAAAAAACACTGTTCTGTTTGAGCCATTGTGTGTGCTTGTTATGTGTCTTTGAGTGTTTTTTATGTTTTCCTCTTTATATTGTTACTTTACTATAGGGTCTGCATTAACTTCACATGAATCTGTGGTGCTTAATGCTTTTTACTGTTGAGGCTCTTGAGGAAAGCAGGACAGCAAACATGGTGCTATGCTATTTACCAAGACAGCTGAGGGTATATTTGCCAAATAAAAGCACAATTCAGGGTTTTCTTTAAATATGCTGTAAATTTAGGGTTAAAAAAGGAAGAATGAGCAAAAATGGTCAAATGTTGTATGAAATGTTAACAGGAAATTGCCAAATTTTTATGATTTTTATTTAATTGTTGTGAGTGGCATCGCCTCACAGTGTTAAAGTACCACAGTATATTAAATTGCCATAACTTGGCATTGTGTTATGATGTATTACTATGGGAGAATGTTAGATTAAGGGTGTTATTAAATATTGTAGATGTATTTTATGTTAATGAAATCCAGTAATATTACTATCTGCACATCATTTATTTGAACTGCCTTTACAATCTGATTTGTATGTAATAAAGATAAATGAATGTGCTCCACTCTTGTGTTTATTTCATTGAATAAATCTTTACAGAACACAGTGTATTTCAGTTTTGTAATAAATAAATTAATCAAAAAAACGTATTAATAGTGGATAGTCACCATATATTCTTCAAAACCCAGCCTTTTCTTTCTACAAAATCTTTCACTGTATCATAAAGCATTAAAAAAAAACACAAAATAAAGAAGTCCTTATATGATATCAAGTGTGCTGCACTTCCGGCTGTAAGTATTTAAATATTTAAAGATGAATAAACAGACATCCCTTGCTTCATTAGGTATTTTTATATTTATTATTTTACAAAAAATAGTTACATTTAAAATTGTACAAAAAAATATATGTTCTATAAGAGATATGTTCCAACTATCATAAATGAACAGCTGAAGGATCAGATAAACAGTTCTTGAAATGCAGTACACATACATAAGAGAGATTCCTTGCCTTGTTAGATTATTCATGGCATGGACTTTCAAGCCTAGTTCAGCAACACAATTTGATATGAATGTGTCCAGCTCCTCCGGATACTCAAACAATCAGAATATTGTATTGTACAGATGTGCTATATACAAATTAAGCAAGGGAATGTGGATAGATGTATGATATATTAAATCAAAAACATGTATAATAAATATAAGTATGGACAGTTCGGTATTGCACAGTGGGGAGAACATTTAACTGTGAGGTAGATTGCCTGAGGGAAGAAACTGTTCCTGTGTCTGGTCGTTCTGGTGCTCAGAGCTCTGTAGCGTCGACCAGACGGTAACAGTTCAAAGAGGGAGTGTACTGGATGTGAGGGGTCCAGAGTGATTTTACCAGCCCTTTTGCTCACTCTGGATGAGTACAGTTCTTGGAGACGGGGAGGGTTGTACCAATGATTCGCTCAGCAGTCTGGACTACCCTCCGTAGTCTTCTGAGGTCAGATTTGGTAGCTGAGCTGAACCAGACAGTTATTGAAGTGCAGAGGATGGATTCAATGATGGCGGAGTAGAACTGTTTCAGCAGCTCCTGTGGCAGATTGAACTTCCTCAGCTGGCGAAGGAAGTATAGCTTCTGCTGGGCCTTTTTCCACAATAGAGTCAATGTGATTGTCCCACTTCAGGTCCTGAGAGATGAATAAAAAACATCTCTTGCTTCATCCGATTCGACCCCAGGTAGTCGTTGATGGCATTTTGTTGATTTTTACTGTCCATCTGGAGTAAGGCAGGCCCTTTCACCTCCCCACAGAATAACTCACGGTGACTCTGTATCCAGCACAACACTGGGCCAATGTCTCTTACAAACTTCCACTTTATGTCCTCTTGGCACTCCTGTTAAAAATACAGAATACGTGTGTGTTGGTCCACTAAATATTTGTCATACTAAATAGTATTTACCTCATCATTTTGCATACAAGAATATTTATGATTTTAAACCACAAATATCAATCACTAAAGTATCTAGAGAAATGCTCCCACCATGCCTCCATACCTTTCTTTACTGTTGAAACAGCAGCAGGAAACCCTCATCCCGCAGAACTGCTCTGCATCAGGCCAGGACCAAAAATGCATAGAATGCTGTAAAACATGACAAACAAACATTGACAATCATTATGTGATCTTTCCATTAATATAGAATAATAAGGGCAGTCGTGGCCTAATGGATAGAGAGTTGGACTTGTAACCCGAAGGTTGTGGGTTTGAGTCTCGGGTCCGGCAGGGATTGTAGGTGGGGGAGTGAATAACCAACTCTCTCCACCTTCAATACCATGACATTGATGCCCACTGCTCCAGGTGTGTGTACACTTGGATGGGTTAAATGCAGAGCACAAATTCAGAGTATGGGTCACAAACACAGAGTTATCCAGCAATTCATACTGAAATGATGTGGTTGCTCAACCAAGTTACTGTGCAAGGGTACTGTGATCAGTGTATATCATAAAAATATCATATGTATGTGTGTGTTGTTGGGGGGGGGTGGGGGGGGGGGTAAGTTATGTGTGAATTGCACGTTCAGTCAACAAAAACTTATTTTTAGCGTTTTGCAAACAATTTGACTTATCGATGCTTCTTCCTGTTTCAAAATAATAAGCATGTGATGTTTGAATTAAAACTATAATTTACACTCAATACGTTATTATTGAGTACTGTTTTATAATGTACTACAATACTGAGGTGCAGATAATTGCTATTTGCAATAAGTAGGCCTAGAATAAATAGCAGAAAATCTTGCTATTTTAATAAAGTGTAAATAGAATCTATAGCTATTTGCACTTAGTATATGGTATCTATTTCTAAGAAAATATGCTATTTGCACTTAGTATAAATAGCCGCTGCCTTTTATATATTTGCTGTATTCTCATTCATTGTCATTATATGCCAAAGAGCATATCCGTAATTTTGGCTAATAATGCCATTCATATTCCACTGATTTAAAAAAGCGAGAAAAAAGACAATTGAATTAGGTTAAATAATAAATTAAATAGGTTAAATTAAATGAAATTATAGAGAAATAATGTTACTAATAAGAATTAAATCTAAACGTTATAATTTTTTCAGACTATGTGCAACGTGCTGCATCAGATACAAAGTAGTTATAGAAATTATTCCTGTAAAGTACAGTCTGTTCAATTTTAATATTAAGTCATCCAGAAAATGTAATGTATATGCAGCTATTTAGGCTATTCGGCCTGTGAACTTGTCACACTATGCACAGTTGTTAAACCGAGTTGAGCACTCAAGCCTTTAAAGCGCTGAACCAATACTGCAGAGCTTGTAGAATATCTGAGCTCAGGACTGGAGGCCACTGCAACTGCATTGCATCTGTGTATTGTCAGCAGTTAATTTAGGAGGACAGACTAATTTGAATGTCAGCACGGCCTCCTGGTCCTCTTGAAATTATGAGTGAGTGTGTGTGGAGGTGAGGGAGTGATGCCCAGTATATAAAGATCCACCAAAGAGGGTCAGAAATGGACTTCATCAGGACCCTGAGCTGGACAGAGGTGAAAGCATCATTTCCAGAAAACGATTTCTTATATAACCTGTGTAAGTAGAATTTAAACATTTGCATTTTTATGTTTATCCATGGATTCATCATTTGTGCTGTAATGTAATCGTAAACATTTTACATACAAATATTCACTGGAAATAAGAAATACTGTAAAAAGTGAGTTTAGAAGAATGCATCAGGTTTTATTTGAGTGATAATGATTGGGTAACTTATGACTTTCATCAATAAAATCAACAACAACAAAAACAGGTAATAAAACATTCAAAGAGGTCATGTAACAAATATATTTACATTTGAACGTGCATCAAATGATTATGTTACATATAAGCTCTGTTAATGACTTTTCAATGAAAGTTAATTGTATTATCTGTTATGTGAAAGAGTTACTAATTAATATTGCTTCAATAGTCGTGATATTACTAAACCTTTCCTTCTTACAAAGTAGAATATGTTTAAAGAGAATATCAATATATGAATAAAGTTATACTACCATTCAAACCTATGGGCTTTTTTACTATCATTCAAAAAGGAAGTTTTCTATTCACCAAAGGATTATGTAAAACTCTATCTTGGTTTCCACACAAATATTAAGAAGCACAACTGCTTTCAAATATCTTGAGCAGCAAATCAGCATTTTATAATGATTTCTGAAGGATCACGAGACACTGAAGACTGGAGTAATGATGCTGAAAATACAGCTTTGTCATCATAAAATATATTCAAATATAAAAGTTATTTTAAACTGTAATAATATTTCACAATATGACTGTTTTTACAGTATTTTCAATCAAATAAATGCATCCTTGGTGAACAACGTTTTTGACTTCTTTCAAAAACGGTAATGTAAATATTAAAACATATTTTTACAATTTAGTCACACTACAAAGCAGTCATTACTTGTAAGCTGGCAGTGGCACTAATACAAGTTCTATTTCTGGACCATTATCATTGCATTCCACACTAGTGAGGTGATATTCTGCTGCTCAAAGATATGAGATAGAAAGAGACATATTACTTTGAGATAGGATACATCTATTTTTATATCTGACCAGTCACATGAAGCTTTTGTCAGTGTTTAACAAATGGTAAAGATTTCTTTCTAGTTGTTGGCGGTTTTGCGTTGATTGTCTCTTGTGAATGTCAGAGCCTGTGCCAGAGCCAAAGATGCCAAATTGGGGAGGAGGAGCCAAGTGTGCTGCCTGTGAGAAGACGGTGTACCATGCTGAGGAGATCCAGTGCAACAGCCGGAGCTTCCACAAAACCTGCTTCATCTGCAGTAAGTCCACAAAGCATTAATAAACCGAATGCTACTCTTACCCTGAAAGGTCAAGTTCGGAGGGGTTTGAAACATTTTAAGATAGATAACATCACCAGACACGTCTTTCAGGTAACCAGGTACCAAATAATAAAAATAAAAGCATTGTGAATAGAACCGTTTTAGCTAGAATTATTTTTTTTTTTAAATACACACAAACATAAGGAAAAACCAGAGGGATAAAGAAGAATAAAATGCTAAACCAAATTAAACTAAACATATAAATTAAAATAAGTTAATAAAACATACAAACATGTGCATCCTTTGGGCCTTGAGTCCATTAGTATGTTTGCCAAATATATTTACCTTTAAGTTTTATATTGATCTATCAAATGATTAGTTCAATAACATCAGCATTTTAGGATAAAGCAATAAGCTCCCAGGAGTGTTATTTAAATATTACTACTATTACAATTTTTGTTAATATCTTGAATTAGATTTTTTGTATTTTCTGTTTTCATTTCGAGTTTTTTTGTTTTTGTCATTTTTAGAATTATTTTTTTTTTTTGCCCCAAATTGTCTACATAGTGTTTTAATTTATTGTTTGTTATTTTAGTACTTCAACAAACTAATGCAAATTAGAAATGTTGTCTTTTGTTTTTAATTTTTAGTAAAAATAGTTATTTTTTATTTCAAGTAATTGTTTTTATGGTGTTAGTTTTAGTTTCTGATAACCCTGGCCCATTTCTTCTGCTTCTTCTTCATGTATCTGGTTATGTCAGAATATTTAATATACAGTTAATATATGCAAATATAGAGCTAATGATGATGATGGGGGGGGGGGTTTGGGGAAATAAAATGCCATCAAAAGCAAAAGTACTCTTTGAAATGTTTCCCAGTGAGCGGCAGCTTTCAGTGGCGCAGCATTAACTCTTAAGCGCTTGAGTCATGCCAGAAAGTGTGGTGATAAGTCAGTCTGAGACTGGTAACACAAACACCCCTGCACTTCGCCACCATTCAAGGGCCTGTTTCCATCTGCTGTGGATGCTTTGGTCTCCCAGAGCCTCTTGTTCATCCAGCCCAAAATTAGATATAAAGACAAGCTCCCATGAGCCTCTTGAGCCGTCCTGGCTGAAAGTGCAGCAGCTGACGAACGCAGACATGAGATGACAGCTCCTCTGGAGGAGCCGAGAGATCACGCTCCAACTCTACACTCCCTCTGTCTCTACCAACAGATTCAACAAGAGATTTTAAAATGCAAAAATAAATGCTGTTCTTTTGAACTTTCTATTCATCACAGAATGCTAAAAAAATGCAAAATGCATCAAATGTTTTCAACATTGATACTAAAAAGTAATGTTTCTTGAGCAGCAAATCAGCATTTTATAATGATTTCTGAAGGATCACGAGACACTGAAGACTGCAGAAATGATGCTCAAAATTTAATTTATAATAAATACATTTTAAAATGTATTTTATGAGAAGATATTTAAAATTTGAATAATATTTCATATTACTGTTTTCAATGCATTTCTATTAAATAAATGCAGCCTTGAGCCACAGAGACTTCTTTCAAAATCAAATGTTTGAATTGTGTGTATTAATAATTTTATACTTTATGTGTCTTTACAGTCATATTTTAAAACAGTTGTCTTTCTGTTCTTTAGTGACTTGTCGTAAAGGTTTGGACAGCACTACAGTTGCAGCACATAATTCTGAGATTTACTGCAAATCCTGCTACGGCAAGAAATATGGTCCAAAAGGTTATGGGTACGGCCAGGGCGCTGGAGCTTTGAGTTCTGATCCCATCAATAATGAAGAACTTCAGCCTCAAGAGTATGTCTTGGAAATATCTTTAAAATATATTTTTTAAAGGAACGGTTCACCTAAAAATGTAAATTTGCCAAAGATCTACTTGCCCTCAGACCATCCAAGCCATAGAGGAGTTTGTTTCTTCATCAGAACAGATTTGGAAAAATTTAGCATTGCATAATTTGTTCACCAATGGATCCTCTGCAGTGAATGGGTGCCGTCAGAATGAGAGTCTAAACAGCTGATAAAAACCACGATAATCCACATGACTCCAGTACAATAATTACCGTCTTATGAAAGGTGTTTTAACTTTAAACTATTTCTGCCAGTAATACATAATACTGTGATTAGAACTGTTTTAGACTCCTTTTGCTTGTAAACTGTGCATATTTCTCTCCTGATTCAGAGGAGATGACTTTCTCATTGGAAAAAGCAAAATGTATAGAGGACTTGTATTTTAGCCAGGAGCAATGGTTTAAAGTTAAAAAGCCTTAATGATGTATTTCTTTCTTACAAACTAATTCAAAACATGGATTATTGTGATGTTTTTATCAACTGTTTGGACTCTCATTCTGACGGCACCCATTCACTGCAGAGGATCCATTGCTGAGCAAGTAATGTAATTCTACATTTCTTCAAATCTGTTCTCATGAAGAAACTCATCTACATCTTGGATGGCCTGAGGGTGAGTAAAATTGAGTTTTATTTGTGTGTGAATTCCTTTAAAGATAGAGTACCACTTTAATTAATAGCATTTGTTTTGTGATTCTCATGCGTATGTTTTTATGTTAAGGCCCAAAGCCCCCCACCCTGCATCTGATAACTCAAACAAGTTTGCACAGAAGTTTGGGAGTACAGATCGCTGTCCTCGCTGCTCTAAAGCCGTTTACGCAGCAGAGAAAGTCATGGGCGCTGGAAAGGTAAAACTACAGCTAAAATTAAAGCAAGAAGCTGACTCAGAGTTTTGATACATTATACTGTTTTATGAAATTAAATATATTAATATTAAACCATTCAAACAGAAATATACGCATATTTTGAGAACGTGTTCCCTTCTCAGCACTTCTGCAATATGCTGCTGTCACAGGTCAGCGCTGTGTAAAGCACATTTCACTGTAGTAATTTATCAGACTGTGACTGGTTCTGATCCAATAGCCCTGGCACAAAACCTGCTTCCGCTGTTTATTGTGTGGGAAGAGCCTGGAATCCACCACGGTGACAGATAAAGATGGAGAGCTCTATTGCAAAGGTACAATCAATCAAATGAGAGATCTCTGCCAGCTCAATCTCATTACTATCACTTAACCAATCAATAGATACTCGGTTTCAGATAGACCTGGTTATTGCTCAACTAATTATTTATTGTTCAACTAATTAAAGCCTGAATGAGGATTTTTTTTAATCAGTGTGTTGAGCTGAGCCCCAGTGACAGTCTTATACCTTTTATCCTGAGTGTAATTTAATATAAGCCATGATGTATTTTATTATTCAGAACTAAGATTTGTTAACACATTTATTTTTTTTTCCAGTTTGCTATGCCAAAAACTTTGGTCCAAAGGGGCGTGGCCTGGGGAACCTGGGCGTGGTTGAGGAGAATGATTGACAAGTTCAGTCCAACCCAATGCAGCAGCTTTTTCACACACATCGTCTGAATAGGACTGTCCCCTAGTGGCAGCCTTGATTAATTTTTTTTGCAAACATTCACTATGGTAGAATGAATAAAAGAGTACAGATATTTAATTAATTAATTAACCATATATTCTTACATGTTTTAATGCATTCAAAGCTCAATTTGGATCAGAAAATTCCACTTTCCATAGGAAATGAATGCCTTATGGTCAATCAAACGCTGTTTGTTGTGAGCAGTGAAAAGGCAGCTTTATACTTAAGCTCAAGTGTGTCAGTTCCAAACAGAATTGCACTTTCCTCCCAAACACTTTGCCATAGATCAGATAAAAAAAAAAAAATCTCACCCAAAACTGGTTGCTTGAACCAGTGTTCCGGTGTGGTTAAGCAGTATTATGTTGCGATGGTGCAAAATGTTTACACTTTTTGAGAACCTCATTCACCTTACTTATGCCTTCATGTTAAATTGGGGCAGGGGAAAGTATTTTAAGATAAAAAAAAAAAAATTACACACTTCAGCTTTAAACTTAATCTTACGTTGATGCTATACTGCATAAAACAAATGTATTAGAATTAAGAATCCTATCTACTGTAACTGTATATCATATGTCACAGCATAAAAACAAAATTAAAGATTAAATAAAGGTAAAAAAAAAAAAAAAAAAGTGTCATTCAACATTGATTCAAAGACGATCAGTAACTGGGAAAATAAACGTATAAAATCAGCATATTAGAATGATTTCTGAAGTATCATGCAGTAATGATGCTAAAAATTCAACTTTCTTACAAAATTAAGAAAACAGAAAACCGTTATTATAAATTGAAGTAATATTTAATAGTTTTTACTGTATTTCTGATCAAGTTGCAGCACTTCTAAGTGTAAGAGACTTATTTCAAAAACTATAAATTTATACTTTTTATATACATATTTATATATCTCCAAAACTCCTTCACTACTAGCTAATAGTGGCTGTAATGCAAGTTACTAAATAATAATTGGCTTTTTTGTTGTTGTAGTTGTTGTGGTTGTTAGATCAGCAACAAATATACCTTTACCTGGAGAAACACTCTGACCAGCGAATTACAAAAGTGGTCTGATTTATTCCAAAGCACAGAGCAGGATTCAAGAACAGCACTTTTCCCTTATTATGACATACTGCGTAATAAAGTATAATGAACAGAACTGAGAACTGGAGTAAAGAGCGAGCTGATACTATCAGGCACAGCCCTGTACTACACAGTGGTTATTAAAGGCATAAATAAAAGACCAACTGCCTTTGAAAACATTACTGATTAAAGGTAACATGATACTAATAGCTACTAAAATATATTAAATTATACGATTCGTCTTGCACGTATAATGCATCCGATCGTAGCGTAAAGTTATTTCAAATGCGTTTTGCCTCATCAAGGGATGTACGGTTCTCGAAATTTCTCAATTTTTTGTAGAAATTGCTCTGATTTCCAAATCTTTTCACAAAGAGCATACATATAGTGGTCACTTCCTGTAAAAGGACTTGGAGTAAAAACCAACAGGTGATCTTACTGTACCTTACAAAATATTTCTGATCAAAATAGATCAGTGTATTTACAAACATGCATTCATCCTTATGTACAACTTAAACTGTAAGGCAAAATCTAACCTTGAACGCACATCACATATACTATATTTCCCTCAAATACAAAAGGTGGATGTTCTTGCAAATAGAACAAATGATGATGATCCAAATTAGCATTCAGTCTGTTCTTCATTTCCATCATTATAAAGGCATTAATATCAAACCAATGGCTCCAGAACTGGGGACGTCGCTCTCCCTGAGTGGGCGACTGAGTGGTCAAACAGCATCGGGGCCGCTGAACATGGGATGGTCTCTGCTGAGACCCATGGGATACTGCTGAGTCCAGTCCAGCACCATTGGCTTACAGAGACCACAGCACCGCCACTGGAAGAAGTTCACCAGGTTCCTCACCACTCCAAGACTGTGAGAGAAGGAACACCATTAAAAATAAGAACTTTATGAGTGTTATCAACCCTATACTAATGAAGACGTCCTCACTTGAATGGGTTTTGTCTGAGAGAGAAGGCTTGAGGAAGTTTTCTCTGTCTGTGCATCAGGTTCGCTCTCTCGGCCGAAGTCAGCCCGAGAAACGCGATCTGTGAGGAAACAAAGCAAACCATGAAGAGAGTCTGTGCATGAATTTGTGTGAAATCATCTCCACTTTAACACTTTCCACTATTGACCCGTTCAAACTCCATACAGGAAGTCAGGGCATTATTATGCTAGTGGGAGAACATGTTCCTAATGCCTCTTTGTTAATCATGTGAGAAATTCAATCTCCTGCTAAAACACTACAGACATACGAGAAGGTCATTATTTACACATTTTAAAATACTTTTTTTAAACTTCATTTTAATTTAAAACTTGCACTACTCTTTAAAAAAAATAAAAAAAAAACATTTAGTGTTATATTAGTATTATTTACATACTATTATTGTATTTAATGTTTTGAATTTGCTTTTATTTTAAAATTTCAGTTTTCATCAAGTTTGAGCTATTTTTTACGCGCTTTTGTAATTTTGTGCTTTTTATTTTTTATATTTTCTATTAACTTATAATATTTGTTTAAAATTTCATTTAATATTTATATTATATTTCAGCTTTATTATATTTTTAGTGTTAGTTAATAATTTTAATATAATTTCATAAGACCGCTTATCAGTGTTTGCTCTTTGTTCAAGCTGCGGTTATATTTTTGTAGAAAGAGGCTGCAAGATATTGATGACTAATACTTTTGTTTTTCTTTTTTCTTTATTACAAGTATTGGTCTGATTAAGTTGATATTAGGAAAATAAAATATCAAGGCATAATTCAAAAAGCATACTAGATTTCTATGTACTACCTACATATCATAATTATTCAAACATGATTGATTTCATGTTATGGAAAATTCTAGGCAAAGGAGTGAAGAAATGCCATTATATCTGTCATCAGCCATAGCACAAAAATAATGACAGCTGTTCACTCTGGTTGTCATGTCCTAACATACAGTATTTGGCCAGAAGTGCTGATATCTAGCTGGGATGTTTGACAGTTTATAGCACATCATGTCATTCACCTGGTAGAGCTGCACCAAAAGCAGGATGGAGGCCCAGGAAGCGTTTAAGAAAGCAAAGCAGAAGATGTAGAGCACCCAGGGAGAGCAGCCCGTCAGAGCGGTCACCACCCCCCAGACGCCCTTCTCTGTGTAGTGTGGCGGGCAGTGTTTGGACCAGTCTACACACAGAAAACACACACACACACACACACTTTTTAAATCAACATTTTCTTCTGGAGACTGAAAATGCAAGATGTAGTATTTTACAGACATCAACTATTCATTTGGGAACTTTCCATTCATCAGAGATGGTTTCCACAAAACTAAGCAACATTGATAATAAGGAGATTTTTTATTTTTTATTTATGAGGATCATGTGACACTGAAGACAGGAGTATGATGCTGAAAATTCAGCTTTAAAATATATTAAAACAGAAAACAGTTATTTTAAATTGTAACAATATTTCACAATATTATTTCATAAAATAAAATGCAATCTTGGTGAGCATGAGAGACTTCATTCAAAAACAAAAATTGTACTGACCACAAGCTTTTGGATGGTAGTGTACATTCGAGTTCAAGTGGTCACTTACATGTGATACTGCCGTAGAACATCCATATGCACAGGAAATTAAGAGCAACCAGGAAAAGCACAAAATATGGGTGATTTCTGGCCCCTGTAAAAGGAGGTTAGCATGAGCGACTCATAATGAGAGCAAAAAATGAGAGAAAAGGAAGTCCGTGCTATAAAACATCCTAGTATGTGCATGTTACCTATGCAGCCATTGATCCAAATGGAGTGGTGGTCTTGTTTAGCGACACAAGCGTTACAGGAAAAGCAGTGATTTGCTCTCATTGGCTTCCTCATCTGCAAAAATAAGTTTTTTAAGCTCTATAGGAAACTCTGAAGAAGGTTTACAATATATGTTCCTGTCAGTACTACGGTAAAACCACACAGATTTCCAAACCATGGCCTTGTGGTTAGCGCTCATGCTTGGACTCATTCTGTCATAATGCTTTGAGAAGGTAACAAGTCTAAATTTATCTAGCATCATTTCCCAATCCAGTTTTCTTTTCATCATTTGCCCTCTCTATCTTGTCGCTGAAAAGAGATAATAACTTACCATACATGAAGTACAAAATATCCTGGGATCCAGACAGCCTGCCTCTGCCAGAACCACAATATTCTACAGAGAGACAGATGAACCTGTTAAAGTCATCCAAGAGACTAGAAAGACTATAAGAACCTAAAGGAATCATTAAGTCAAACAAGGCAACCGACTCCTCCAATTAAAATGGTCAATATAAATCAGAAAACGCTTATCACAACAAGCACATATAAAGAGCAAGAATATTAAAAAAATTTTTATTTAAACATATATATATAAAAAAAAAAACTATTTCCATATGCTTATTTAAATTTACATTTTTAGTTCTTTAAAAAAATCCAAATAAATGAAAATCAGTACTGCACAAACTATACAAAATAATAT
Source organism: Barbus barbus (assembly GCF_936440315.1). NCBI lineage: Eukaryota > Metazoa > Chordata > Actinopteri > Cypriniformes > Cyprinidae > Barbus > Barbus barbus. The sequence continues at coordinate 9,856,936 of NC_136730.1, forward strand.
GTATAAATAAATATCATATGTTATTCATACATATCTAGATTTGCTGTATTGATTTTAATTTATGCTATGTGCATTATTAATGGATATTTTTTGCTGATTTTAATTTATGCTAAATTTATTTGTTATCTTTTAATTATTCTTATTATCATTTCCTTTATTATTTTTTGAGTTGCTTCTATAAATAAATAAATAGATTAATTAAGAATGTACATATATACAGTGCCCTCCATAAGTATTGGAACAGTAAAGACAAAATTGCTCTGTTGGCTGTGGAGTCAAGACATTTGCAAATATGATTAAAAGATTAATACGAGACAAAACTTCAGAATGTCACATTTTATTATTAGCCGTTTCAACACATACATGTTTTACCAAATAAAAAAGAACAGCACTTTTAGAGTTCATCCCACTCATTGATGTGAGCATAAATATTGGGACAGTTGAACATAAGGTAGATATAAAAGATGTAAAGATTGAAGATCACTTGCGCACAATCACAGCAGTGAGTCTGTGACCCATAGACATCACCAGACTCTTGGTCTCATCCTTTGAAATACTTTTCCCAGCCTTTGGGGAGTTTCTGCCTTTCCTCTCCTCTCCAGCTGGTGAAATTCATGTTCAATCAGATTTTCTTGAATATTGGTAGGCAAGATGGTTTTGTACCCTTCCAAATTCATTCTGCTACTGTCATCATACATTAAGTCATCAGTAAAGTTGAGAGGGCCTGTTCCAGAGACAGCCATGCATGCCCATGCCATAACACCACCTCCACCATGCTTTACAGATGAGGCTGTATGCTTGGGATCATTGCAGTTCCCTTTTTTTCTCCACATTATTACTTAGATAAAGGCTCATCTTTGTCTCATCGGTCCATAAACACAGTTCCAAAACTCTTCTGGCTCACCTTTGTGCTTTTTTGCAAACTTTAATCTTGGCTTTCTATTTTTGGTGCTGGTCAGAGGTTTGCATCTTGCTGTGTAGCATCTGTAATTCTGTGTCAAAGTCTCCTGAGGACAGTAGATTGTAAGAGCATCACCCCAGCTTTCTGGAAGTTGTTGGTGATTTTAGACACATCTTTTAGGGTTTATTTGTTGGTTGCTGGTGTCGCTGGTGGTTTCCAAACTCTTGTTTTCTCCATGCCCTTTGTTTTTGCTATAGCTCTAATTGACTTCCTCTTTTCTTTTAGCATCCAAATTGCTTGCTTTTCTCTCAAAGTCAGCTCCCTCATCTTCATCCTGGTTTGTGTGTGTCATCATCGAATGCAAGATTCAGAATACAGAAGTAATGGATATAACTGATACGACACATTCCCTGCTTTTAATATCTGAAGAATTAATGCAACAGGACACAGCTGATCACTTAGAAAGGCCTGTGAGGCAACTGTTCCAATACTTATGCTCACATCAGATAGAGGGATGAAACTCTAAAAGTGCTGAACTTCTTAGCTGGTAAAACATCTATGTGTTGAATCGCCCAATAATAAAATGTGACATTCTGTAGTTGTGTCTCATATTCATCTTTTAGTCATATCTGTAAATGCCTTGACTCCACAGCCAACAGAGCAATTTTGTCTTTACTGTTCCAGTACTTTTGGAGGGCACTATATATATATATATATATATATATATAAGAAAACAAAGCCTATTTTTAGGAACATGCCTGTGTCATGCCTGCACCAAAATCGAAAGAAAAAAAAGTTATAAAAATTCTACTTAAAAAAAGTGACAGGCTTTTACATTCACCTCATATACTGTATCTCATAAAATAATATTATATAAGCACTGATACATGTAGTTTGAGTTACAAGTTTGCAGTTTTCTAAAGTTGATTCAAGAATCTCACAGAAGCAGCATCCGGTCAGAATCTCACCACAAGTAACTGGTACATGTATTAATCAATAAGACAGCGGCACCATGCCAGCCAATCACATCCAGAGCTTTACCTTCTTCTTCTCCTCCTCGGTTGCCTTGACGATGCCAGGGTCTGTCCTGCAGGAGCGGAGGTAGTAATACAGTAAGGCTGTGATGTTGATAGTGAAGAGCATCTGAACCGTAGCGCTCGGGTCATGTGAACGATGCATGTTAAGGTATTTACAAACACTAAACACATACAACTATAATAACTCTGGATTGAACATGAGGTGGATATATAAAACCCATCCTGACAGATATAAACACATCTGCATGAAAGTTATGATCAGTTTCAAATGTCTGGGTATTATACAAGGATATCAGGCAGAAACCACAAGCCCCAGGTGACCACCATCCAGAAGACAGAAGCCATGAGACCTGTGGAGGGAATCAAAGACCGGACCGCCACAGTCGCCAACTGCCTACAGAAACAAGCCACACGAATGGGATAGCATTGTTAGGACACTTTCAATACTGGGAACAACAGCTCTTCTTCCAAATTCTATATTTCTGTTCTAACCTCTTACTCTGCCTGTGTACCGTAGATATTTAAATGGCTCTTTCAGGCTAAACCACTGTTTTTTTAGTCCTGGGGACCCACCGCTCTTACCTGAGAGACATACAATAGAGTGGTGGGTCTCCAGGACCAGGACTGAAACCCACTGGGCTAAACAGAGATGTTTTACTGAGCTTACAGCGCCCTCGTGAGGAATTCAATATTATTGCACACAGTTATTCTGTTGACAGATTTGCATTGTGCAATGGCACTGCAAATTATATCAAGCCCTTCATACCAAGATATACTGCCATGATCTGTCTCTTTAAAAAATAAATAAATATTTATATTTAAATGTAAAAATATACTAAAATCAGTATCATTAAAAATCATTAAAAAACAAAAAATCTACATTATCTATCTATCTATATACAACATCTATCTATAGATAGATACAACGGTACAACAAAATCTACATTATCTATAAATATTTTTTTGTGCAGTGTGTAGAATGTGCAGTATTCAGAATTATTTGTTTAAAAATCTGAAATTATAAAAAATAAATGTAATATATGTAAAAATACACTAAAATCAGAGCAATTTAAAATCAGTACAACAAAATCTACATCTATCTATCTATCTATAATATTTATTTTGTTGTACTGGTTTTAATGTTTTTGTTTTACTATTATACTATACTATTATATAAATATATACACACATGCATACATAATACAATATATTATTCTTTTATCAGATTACCAAAATAAAATTTGTTTCTTGATTTCTTAGTGCAATATAGTGTACATAGTTTGTTGCAAATGTTATATTTTATGTATAATATACAAAAGAATACATTTATTGTAAAAATGATAAGAGTGATAGTGGAAACAGGGCCTTTTAAATCCATATGTACAACAAGTCAGTGAAGTCAATGCTTAAAGTTTGTTTGAAGTTTGTTGATGCTTAAACCTTGAAGTGAGGTTGATCACAGCTATGACGCAGGCCAGCAGCACACCCTTCAGTAACCATGACTCCGTCTTCATGTCTAATATGGAACCGATGGCTCCGACCACAACACCACAGAACACACACAGCAGACAGACCTGAAACACACAGTCACACACTCACAGTCTGAATAATGAAGTCTTTTCAACTGCGATAAAAAAATCAGGGTTACAGCAGAGGAATGTGGGTCAGAGAATAAGTGGAATGTTATTTTCTTGTTTAATAAAAGCCTTAAAATGGAGAATTCTCCAGGGCCAAACACACATTATGTGAGAAATTGGCTGCTTTTGTTTCTGAAAGCTTAATTCAAGGTTAAATACAGCCCTGGGATTTCAAGTACTCGCCTCACATCTTCTTTAATAAGGTTAGTGAGAGCGGTGTGTGTGTGTGTCTGTGTTTATGAGTTGGCCTGGAACAATTGTTACAAATCCAACCATTAAAACTGGGATTCATATGCAATGAAACACCATTTTTACTATTATTGTTTCCCATTTCAGTTTCTTAAGAAAAGGTTATTTATTTTCTTCATTCATTCATAAGGTTAAATTAGAGGTTTGTTCAAATTCAAAATAACTGAATTATCTGAACAATACTCCAGATTTTAGTGCATTAAATCCACATTACAAAGGAAATCTTTTTTCTAATCTGACCTGAGTGTGTCTGAGCATGAGTGTACCTTGTATCTGTTGAGCAGTTTGAGACACGTGGAGTTGGCTTTCATTCGTTCTGTCTTCACCACACTGAGCATGTGAATGAGCAGAGGGCTGTGCACCTGGTGTGCCAGGTCAATGGGAGTGTGACCCTAAAAATTACACAAAAACATCAGTTAAAAAGGACACAAGGTAAAGGTCAATTTTCAAACTGAGTGGCCAGGTGAGTGAAGAGCATTGCTTTGGAACCAGTTTTACAGCTATGGAGAAACACTACTCTTTTGTTCCGCCGGTTTAAACTGCATCACTTCGGCTTTGAAATTAGTGACTGGACATGTAATAGCAAGCAATAAGATGTTTAAATTCATGTGGAATGAACGTGAGCACTTTCAAAAAGTACGTACTGAAAAAGTATCTATTGAGCGTGTGAACACAATGAAAACAACCTTTCATGCAGTGAGTAACACATAAGTGAATGAAAACATCCTGCAAAGTTTTAAATCTGAAAGTACACCGTGTATGAAGTTATTGTCTCTCAAGAGAAAGAGTCGACTCTGAATCATTGAAACGAGTCGTTTTTAAAACGAATCCCAAGCCGTTTCATGTTGACATCAACATGAAACATTAGCATATTGCCCGCCCACTTGTTGGTCTGAATGAAAATGCTAATTCATTCTTTGCCACTAGGTGCCGAGCGGTAAAAATAGCGCTCACAAACGCTGCTTTATCAGGCATTACAGGCATGATGAAATGAAAATGAAACCAATCACCGCAGATTAGCGTCACGCAAAGGAGGGGTTTGGAAAATGAATTGAAATGCATATTATAAGACAATGAAAGTGTTCTTTTGACCTTGCAAGCATGTCAACCTGTTGTTGGGGACTCACAAAACCAAAATATGAACATTTCATTACCCATAAGAGGGGCACTTTAAGGGCTTATGTGCCCACTTACATTGGCATTATCTAGGTCGATGCTGGCTCCAGCCTCTAGCAGGATGTGGACCGCATCAACGTTGCCGGCCAGCACAGCGCAGTGCAGAGGTGAGTTTCTGTTCACTTTATCAACCGCATTCACTGAAGCATTGCACTTTATCAGGAAGTTTGTGGGCTCAGGTCTGTTTCAAAAAACCAAAACGACAAGGTGTGAGAAGAGAAAAATATCAGGACAGGAAAGTGCCTAACCACAGCTTCCAAAATGACTCAAATCTGCAATACTTTCGATATCTGAGCTAGACGTTTTGAGTAAAGATTCCAAAATAAATACTCAGTACAAGATAAAACATTGGCTATAAATGAGAAATTCCAGATATAAAATTCACACATACTGTTCAAACGTTTGGAGTTAGTGAGACAATTTTAATATTTTTCAAAGAAGTCTCTTATTTATGCTCACCAAGGCTGCATTTATTTAATCAGAAATATAGGAAAACAGTAATAAAATATTATTACAATTTAAATTGTACAATTTTTCTATTGTAATTTTTTAAAATGTAATTTATTCCCATGATGCAAAGCTGAATTTTCAGGAGCATTTCTCCAGTCTTCAGTGTCACATGATCTTTCAGAAATCATTCTAATATACTGATTTAGTGCTCAAGAAACATGATGTTACATTTGTAACGTTATTGTACTTCAGATCAATTTAATCAGTCCTTGCTGAATACATTTATCATCTTCTTTTAAAAAAAACCTCACTGACCCGAACTTTTAAATATATTTGTTTATATACATGCCATTATCTCTACATATGTTAAATTTAAAAAACAGTTTCATAGTTACTTAGTAATTGCCAGATGAAAAAACACTAAACTCCAAAGCTTGATCGAGTCGATTGGTCACCTTACCCAATGATTTTTTGTGCTGCCAACATTAGTGGAGTTTGTCCATTTACGTCCGGCGAATCCACTTCCTACAACAACACAGGAACAAGAATAGTATTCAACTGCATTACTCAGTATTCAAACCCTCCATCGTTATTTAAAATGTCACTTTGTGCTTGTGCCACACCTGTCCTTTGGCCATAAGGTACGCAGCGATGGGCATATGCTGGAAGATCACAGCCAGATGGAGAGCCCGATACCCTTCACCATCTGCTAATGATGAATCGGCTCCATATCGCATCAGCTGAATGACCATAGACAAATGACCCTGTCTGTTCAGGGGTGACCAGGAACAAAATCAGCAGATATAAAACACGGTCAAGTGCCACTTGCAAGCAAATGTTGCTAGAACCAACATTTTTCAAAGCCATTTTTGCACTGGTTTTAACTGACTGTGTTTTGGTGATTTGAGTGGATGTATGAATGCAGATGTCAGTTCTAAAAGATCACACAGGTGCAGTTCATTACATTTACTAGGACATGTTCTACAATGTAAGGTCATTGCTGTATGTATCTGAAACGTACCGTATGGCCCAGTGGAGTGGTGTTGAATTCAGGTCACCGCCTAGCTGGTCTATGACGGCTCCTTTAGATATGTAGTATCTATGAAACACAGCAGAACATAGGCAAATACAAATAAGAATAGGTTTAATAAGTGAAGTGATTTAAGTGTTGCAACTGTTCAACACTGGCAGCCAAAAGTTGAGAAATAATTTTTTCAAAGTTTTTGTCTCTTATGCTCACCAAGGCTGCATTTATTTGATCAAAAATACAGTAATATTACAGTTTAAAAATAACTGTTTTCTATTTGCATAGATTTTAAAATGTCATTTATTTCTGTCACGTCCAAGCTGAGATTTCAAATAAATGCTGTCCAATGAACTTTTTGTTCATCCAATAATCATCCTGAACAAAAATGCATCACGGTTTCCACAGCAAAAACAGTTTTCAATATTGATAATAATAAGATGAACCATTATTAACTGCACACTAATAATAATAATTATGCACAAAACCATCAAATTAGAATGATTTCTGAACGATCATGTGACACTGAATACTGGAGTAATGATGCTGAAAATTCACAGAAATAAATTAAATATTAAATTATTTATGATGAAATAAAAGCAGTCTTAGTGAACATAAGAGGTTATTTCAAAAACATTTAAAAATCTTAAATATTTCAAACTTATAACTGTTTATAAGTTATATAACTTATATGGATGCCCCCCCACCCCACCCCACAATCTTACTTAACAATATCTGCTCGATTATTGATGGCGGCCCAATGGAGCAGTGTAACATTCTCTTTGTCAGGCTGCCTGACGTCATAACCAGCCTCGATAAGTTCTTTACACCTCTCAAGAGCACCAAACCTACAATTTAAAACAAACAAGAGAAAGAAAGATGTTGTTTATTTTTTTTGCTTCATCAGATTTGACTTGATTGAACATGTATACCCACATACAATGCAGGTTTTCTGCATGAACAAGTGATAAAAAGATCTGCATCGCCCAATAGAAATGAACTATTTGAGCAGTGTGAAGCATGCAGGTGAGACAACAGATATAGACGCTGCTTGAGTTAATAGAAAACCAGATATTACAACAGCACAACAGTATTGTGTATGTGTATTGTCTGCTTCTGTACAAAGGGAAGATGAATGATCTGTTTCTACTCACTACTGAACAGCTAGATCTCAGAGTAAGATCAAGAACATATGTGAAATATTTACTGGATGCTTGAAACATCCCTACAGTGTTTAAGAGGGAATTTCACAAAGACTCTCAATAACACTTTTAGGACCATTATGAGTTTTTGCATTGTCAATGCACAAAGCACATTTCAACTCTAATGATCTATATTTCATTACAAAAAAAATCTGTGGTGGTGGGGGGGGGTATTAACAGCCACTACTATTCAAAAGTTTAAGGATCAGTATGATTATATGAGAGTGATTATGTTAGAAGTGTTATTCTTTTGAACTTTCTATTCTTCAAATAAATCCTGACAAAATTATTAAGCAGCACAACTGTTATTGATGATAATAAGAAATGTTTCTTGAGCAGCAAATCAGCATATTAGTATGATTTGTGAAGCATCTGCAGAAAATTCCTTTTAAAATTGCATTTTAAATTATATTAAAACAGAAAATTGTTATTTTAAATAATTATTGCAATAATAATATATTACTGTTTTTAAAGTATTTTTGACCAAATAAATGCAGACTTGATGAGCATAAGAGACTTTCAAAAACATTAAAAACTCATACTGACCCCAAACTTCTGAACAGTAAGCATATATAACAATGTTTTAAATTATAAAGATACATTATTGCACAATATTTGCACATAATGGCAGAATTTGTAATACTATTTTTATGCAAACTTTTAAAAAGTAAAAAGTAAATATACAATAATTGTCTTTTTTAAATGAGGGGGAATTTGTTTAATTGTCACGCAAACATTGTCACAAATCACAAAATTGGCAAAGTCAGGATAATAAAAAAAAATTATCCTAAAAATAAGTTATATTTATTATTTTTTAGGATTGAAATGTGATCCGAGCATTAATTTTGTGAGATTTACACTTAAGATAATTCCAATAATCACACAAATACTTTCAGTATACAGCTATGACAAAATCTCCAGGGCATCTTAATAACATAACTGCTCTGATTATTAAGAGTAGTCCCATTGTGTTTATTGCACATCAAGAGAAAAAGTCTCACTGTGTTGCTTTGACGATATCCCAAGAACTGCTGTCCTCCGGGTGTGAGACCTTCCTCGGCTGCTGCGTGGGATCAAGAGGTCCCGGGACCAGCTGACCGTGGAAGCCACCGGGCATAAAACCGCCAAATCCAGGTCCTCCATGACCGTGACCGTGGGAGTGGTCTCCGCCGTGTCCATGGCAACTGTCACCCATGTGACCGTGGGAGTGGCACTATAAAATATTACAACACCAGTTATTTCTGACTAATTTTAAGGTTAACATCAAATGCACCTGATTTTGAAAATTAATAAATTGGATTTGTTTTCTACACACACATCCACTGACAGATGTGTGTAGATAACATATTGCTATTTTTCATATTACTAGTAATGGTTGTAGTAACAAGTGCATGCCAAGGCTGGTCATGTGACGTCAACATGGCAGTGGTCATGAGGGAGACCCTCTCCATGTAAAATAAAATTCATGCCAAATTATATTTAATTATTTTAAAATAATCAAACATTTTAAATATATTATTTTTTAAATTAACAAACAATATCGAATGCATATTTTAAAAAACAAAACAGATATTTAGTTCAGTTCATTACATGTTGCTAGTAACATCTGATTTGCTCCCTTGTAGTGATGGTTTGAACTTTGAATATGCTAATTTAACCTTACATTTATCTGAAAACTGTAGCTGACCCATAACCATGTTCAATATTTGGCCCATATTTATGGTCAGTTATTGCCCATTAAAAGCAATAATCATGGCCGGGCTTGTTTTCGTGGTCTAATCAAACAATTAGATGTATAAAATGTACAGTACGAATTGAATAGTTGATCGATCAGCACGTATACACAGGTGATCAGTTAGCAATAGATGCTAAGTTAGCTGAATCCATTTAACGACGAAACAAAAGAGAATATAAAACACTTTCTGTCTTACTCCGTCTCCTTCTGACCAGTCCATCACTTCTGTGCGAGGTAATAAGTGATTGATTATGAAGAATTTACGCTGACTGAGACTGAAATCGGGCGTGCGTTCAGCGCATCTTCCACTTCCTGGATACGAGTGACAAATCCTGCGCTCTGATTGGCCGCTTTGTCTCAGTGACGTTGCTTTTGTTTGATTTTTTGCATTTCCTTTTGCACAAGAACACGTTCCTGTCCACAGACAGCGACAGGAGTGCATCAGAAATGCGGATTATCGTTACATGGTGTTTTACGTTCTGCGTGGGTACTGTTTTAGTAGGCTACATGATATCATGCAAATACTGGAAAATAATAATAATTTTTCTAAATGTGTAGCATAGGCTATATATGTCCCCAAAGTATAAACATACATATAGAGACGCATATATTTGCCTACATTTTACATAGGCCTACGCTTAACGATTAAAAAAAAAAAAAAAAAAAAGTAAATACTTTTAAGTATTATCTTGTGCTGACTGAATCTAGTTTAACTGGGCTGCTGCAGGTTCAAGAACAAAGCAGATGATATTGTCAATTCAGCTTAAATCATAGCCTAGCCTAGTGTGGCTTTAACGCATCAACCCCGTAATAAACCACAACACCTTTTTTAAAAAGGTCTTGAGAAACAATTATCATTACCTGATCATCCATGATCATATAACCCACAGGAGTTTGAAGTAGCTACATACAATACTAACAGGCGTTCTGAGGGTGGATTTCAAACAATTAGTTCATTTAGAATGAGTTAATAAATCAATTTGGCATTATATCCCCAATACTGTATTTCGTAGATTTTCTTTTAAAATGCAATTTCACCCCTTCTAAATTGCCAATTTCTCTCTCTAATTTTCACCAACAAGCTTTACCTGCTTGGAAATTGTGTTATGTGCACAAAGAAATTCTTATTTAGTATTTTAAAGTCTCTTTTTATTGACAAGTGGTATGACAGAGGTATTGTCTTCGTTTTGGATTTATTTAAAGATGATGGTACTATACTGGAGTATGAAGAATTTATGACTTTGTATAGTTTTCCTCTACCAGTTCTGTCATCAAAAGTTTGTCTCCATGTTTTGTGCATTTATTTAAAACATACTTATGTTTTAATGAGAGGAAAACAATTATGCCCAAATTTTTATAGGTGTGTTTTCTTGATAAAAAATGTAACAGTAGATATATAAAGCCAATGTTACATTATTCAGTATATACATCCCCTAGATGTAAGTTTTTCTGGATCAATTTTTTTGACAGCATTAATTGGAAGAGGGCATGGTTACTCCCTAAAAAATTCTGCATCTCTAATAAAATCAGAGAGGTACATTTTAAGATTTTGCACAGTGTTTATCCAACGAACTCCCAAATTGCTTCTTTTTTTGATCTCTCTAACTCATGTGTATTCAGCAAAGTTGAGGAAGAGTACAAATTCCAAGTATGGGTCACCATACTTGGCCGTATTTCACTTCACTTCTTCTTTTATAAAATGTGATTTAAAATTTTAATTGAAAGACATATTTTTGTATTTTTTTCTGGTAGTGACCATGCTATCAATCTTGTTATTTTTTTTGTTTTGCATTGTAAATTTTTTATTCATAAAACCAAATTTTTCAATTCGTTACCTAGATTTGATGTCTTTCTTGCAGAGATTTTGCTTATTGTTAAATCTCTTAAATACACTGATAACAATAAGAATAACAAGTTTATTAAGGCTTATGACAATATTTTTCTTTCTGATTGATTGTTATTGTTTTTTGTTTGTTTTTTCTCCTTTGTTATTGTATGTTAATGCAGTGCTGTTTCGTGTGGTTTTCTTTTTGTCTTGCAATAAAAAAAAAAAGTACATACAATGCTATTTTTGAACACCTGGATGTTATGAAATGTAGTTGATTTCCTTCCTGGGACCTAAACTTTTAAAAAAATAAAGGTTAATATATAAAATATGAAGTTCCATAGAACTTTTCCATTGCACAAAAGGTTCACTGATATATATCCCTTTTGCAACCTTTATTTTTAAGAGTGTATAGTGATCACCAGATGGCAGCATATCGTGTAAGTTACTATGCAAGCTCCTCAGCCAGGAAAAACCCCTCAGCATTTTGTTGCCTGTACAGAACTATTGATCATGTTACCACAGATCAATCAAAGCCTGAAGAGATCCATCACTTCACACTCCTCTGAATTACTATCTCTAAACCACACTCAACTGGACCTGAACCAGAGACAGAGATATTACTCAATCACAGACACGAACCTAAAGACAGAGACTTCTCTATCTATCTATCTATCTATCTATCTATCTATCTATCTATCTATCTATCTATCTATCTATCTATCTATCTATCTATCTATCTATGTTTGTTCTTGTAAAATGTATTGATATTTAAATTGTTGAATCTAATTTGAACAATGAACTGTTGAATTATAGGCATCTTCAGAAACCTGTTTATGAGGTTGATTTCGGAGCTGGAGTAAGAATAGTAGTCTCTCTACATATATACAGCTCATTAATACCTATGGGAAACCAACAGTTTATTAGCATAATTAATTTAATCAGCAGGGGCTCCATGTAATCTCTCTCTTTTTTATTCTAGGGCTGAGAGAACATAATTACATTGACGAGATTGATGTATTTACATTGTTCTCCAGCCTCATTAACGGTAATGTATGCGACCCAGTGCTCAAACCATTGTGAAATATCTCTGAAGTCAAGGCCCTTTTGTCATAAAGGAAATATGTATTATGGATTTATGAGAGCCTTAGTAGAGTAGCCGCATTGAAGTGACAAAAGTATGGATGACATAGCTATTCACAACTCGTGTACTATAACAAAACCATATTAGTTTGCTGCAGCAGACATTCCTCGTCCTCACACTCTTCCAATCCTCACAAAACCAGCACAGTTCATCTGATCTCATTAGTATGTAATGGCAGTACAGAAGGGTTAAAGATGTCTGCAGGCATGATGCTGAGCTTTTGTCTCCATCTGTCTCGTGTGTGTTTAGTGCTCTTACATGAGCATGTCGCATGGCGGACTAATGAACTAATGAGCTAAAAAATGGTGGGCCGCCACACTTTGAACTTCCTGTATTCCACCACACATTTCACTTTAAGCTTACAAAAATGCTTGATATTAATTTACGAAGGTGCATGCATGCTAAAATATACATTGGACAGTAAGTATTACTCTTTGTTGATAGATTTCAAACTGAATGCAAGAGAAAATCTTGAGTTTGAGTTATATATAAAAAAGACACTCGGCTATCAAAAGGGATTTGGTTTTTATTTATGAGAGGCTCATGTAAACAAACAAACCAATGAACAAACAGATATACGCGCATGCACACGAAACGATCCGTCTCGGCTTAGTGTTTGTGTGCATCTGTATCGTCGATGGCTGATGTATCATCCCTCTTCATTCATACTTCACCATAATCAGCCCGGTGATCCATTTTATGTGGAATGGAGTTTTGTGTGGGCTGTGCTGGTTTGATTAAAGGGGACACACATAACTCTGGGCAATTTGCCCAGACATCAAAATCAATATTTGAAGGCCATTTGCTATGGACTTGAAAATAAAGAATGTCAAGGCCTCCCAAAGCTGCAATAAGGTTTCAAGTGATTTTCCTTCCACCAAGTTCTTCTCAAGTTCAAAATCTTTTTGTTGTTGTTGTTGTTTGGTTAAAAAAATGCAGGTGTTCCTGGTGACTCCTGCACTCATTAACACAACATAAGATAAACTGATTATCATATTTGCACATGGGGAGTTAAGATCACCTCAAGACCAAACTAATCCATACTGAATCTCCGAAGGAAAAAATCATAATAACCAGAAACATGCCCTGTTTTTGCCTGAGATTGTCACGAATCTGGTCCATGCTCTCCCGGTCAACCACCACTAGAGGTCACCCGTTCACCACAGTGACTATTTTCACTCACAAGCACATTGGACTCCATTTCCCACCATCCATTGCACAGCTGTTCTCAATTATCACACCCACACCTGATCACCATTTCACAATCACCACCACTCACTACTTAAGCCTGGGACTTGCTCTTGCTCACCGCCGAGTATTGTTAGCCTGTCTGCACTACAAAGCGTTCTCTGTTCATAGTTTTCCTCCACGTTGTTTTCCTGTGTTTTGATTCCTGCCCGTGTTCCTGGATTATTCTCTCTGCCTTGCCCTGTTTGGATATTGTACGCCGATCGTCGACCACGCCTGTTTACTGACCACTCTTCTGTCTTGCCCTCAACATACCTGTTTGCTGGTTATTCGACCCTGCCTGTCTTGACCATGTTTCATAATAAAGCTTTGCACATGGATCCGCACGTCTCACGTCTCATCAGCCCCGTAACAGAATACTCGGCCACAAGAGGATCCAGCAGCTTTTCAAAGGATCAGGAGAATGGTATGGACACAGCATTTCGTCTGTTGCGGTTCAAGCAGGGTACCCGATCATTGGAGGAGTGTATTGAGGAGTTTTTAAGCTTAGCCAATGACTCAGATCTGCCGGACTGTTTTTTGATTCATCTTTTTGGTGATGGCGTTAATAAACCTCTCAGAGGTAAACTATTTAGAGAGGGTCCGCGTTCGTCACTCGCTGAGTTTATGGATTATGCTTTGCTGTGCGTGGGCTCTTCTTTTACTGTGGGTGTCGCGGAGGAACGCGACACCGCACTCACTCACAAAATGGCGGCAGAAACAGCACCCCTTCACGTCGTCGCTGTCAAGCCAGAGTCTGCTCACGTCGTCGCTGTCAAGCCAGAGTCTGCACACCACGTCTCAGTGCTCCAGCCAGAGTCTGCACACCACGTCTCAGTGCTCCAGCCAGAGTCTGCACACCACGTCTCAGTGCTCCAGCCAGAGTCTGCACACCACGTCTCAGTGCTCCAGCCAGAGTCTGCACACCACGTCTCAGTGCTCCAGCCAGAGTCTGCACACCACGTCTCAGTGCTCCAGCCAGAGTCTCTTCACGCCTCCACCGAACTGCCAGAGGCTGTTACCACAGATTCAAGGTCAGTCCTTCGAGTTCTGATATCCAGTGTGATGGACCCACCACTGACGTCGGTGCGAGCAGCTGGCATTCCCAGGGCCTCAACCCTGGCTGTTACAGAGACTGTTCCCCTGACCTCAGTGCTTCCCGTTATGGCGGTCGCCATTTTGAGCGTGTGGGCTGCACACTGTGCTCCTGAGGCCTCTCCTGTCCACGAGTCTGTTCCTGAGGTCTCTCCTGTTCACGAGTCTGCTCCCGTGCCTCCAGAGGTGGCGGCTTCCGCTGCAGAACCTCCCGAAGTGGTGGCATCTACTCCCGAATCCCGAGAATCCAGTTCTCATGCCACGGAGGCCGTTCCTGACCTCATGGTCTGCCCTGTCACGGCCATGGAGGCCGTTCCGGACCTCATGGTCTGCCCTGTCACGGCCACAGAGGCCGTTCCTGAACTCACGGTCTACCCCGTCACGGCCACGGAGGCTGTTCCTGAACTCACTGTCTGCCCTGTCACGGCCACGGAGACCGTTCCTGAACTCACTGTCTGCCCTGTCACGGCCACGGAGGCCGTTCCTGAACTCACTGTCTGCCCTGTCACGGCCATGGAGACCGTTCCTGAGCTCTCGCCCTGTCCTGTCACGGCTAAAGAGGCCGTCTGTGAGCTCACGTCCTGTCCTGTCACGGCCAAGGAGGCCGTCTGTGAACTCACACCCTGTCCTGTCACGGCCAAGGAGGCCGTCTTTGAGCACACGCCCTGTCCTGTCACGGCTGAAGAGGCCGTCTGTGAGCTCTCGCCCTGTCCCGTCACGGCTAAAGAGGCCGTCTGTGAGCTCACGCCCTGTCCCGTCACGGCTAAGGAGGCCGCCTGTGAATCCTTGTCCTGCCCAGTCACGGCTATGGAGGCCGTCTGTGAATCCACGTCCTGCCTAGTCACGGCTATGGAAGCTGCCTTTGAATCCTCATCCTGTCCTGCCACGGCCATTGAGACCGTCTACGAACTCTCGACCTGCCCTGTCACGGCCCCTGGGACCATGGGGACTCTCTCTGTGTTGTTTGTCTCTGTTCTCCCTGTGGCGTCTGTCTCTGTTTCCCCCAGATCCCTGATCCTGCCATGGCTTCCTGAGCAGTCTGCTCTACCGTGGAGATCCTCTGCCCTGTCTACTCCACACTGGTGGGCTCTGGCTCTGTCTGCTCCGTGGTGGTGGTCAGCTGCCTGGCTCTGGGGGTCTCCTGCTCCACCCAGGTGCGCTCTGGTCCCGTCCTGCCCTGCCACGGCTCCTGAGACCATGAAGGCTCTCTCTGTGTTGTCTGTCTCTGCTCTCTCTGTGTTTTCTGTCCTTGTTCTCCCCAGATCCCAGTCTCTGTCATGGGTTCCTGCCCTGTCTGCCTCCCTGTGGTGGTCCTCTGCTCGGGTCTGGTGGTCATCTGCTCCGCCATGGTGGTCCACTGCTCCGCCCTGGTGGGCTCCGGTCTCGCCTGCTCCGCCCTGGTGGGCTCCGGTCTCGCCTGCTCCGCCCTGGTGGGCTCCGGTCTCGCCTGCTCCGCCCTGGTGGGCTCCGGTCCCGTCTGCTCCGCCCTGGCCTGTGGCTCCGCCCTGGTTTCCTGCTCTGCCGGTTCTGCCTCAGTCCCCGGTCTTCCCACTTCCTCGCGGGCCTGGCCCTCCGTCCCCCCCCCCTGTTCCGCCTCTGCTCCACCGCCCTCCTGGATTGTTTGGGAGCGTCTGGAAGCCGCTCTTTGGGGGGGGGCTATGTCACGAATCTGGTCCATGCTCTCCCGGTCAACCACCACTAGAGGTCACCCGTTCACCACAGTGACTATTTTCACTCACAAGCACATTGGACTCCATTTCCCACCATCCATTGCACTCCCTAATCACGCACAGCTGTTCTCAATTATCACACCCACACCTGATCACCATTTCACAATCACCACCACTCACTACTTAAGCCTGGGACTTGCTCTTGCTCACCGCCGAGTATTGTTAGCCTGTCTGCACTACAAAGCGTTCTCTGTTCATAGTTTTCCTCCACGTTGTTTTCCTGTGTTTTGATTCCTGCCCGTGTTCCTGGATTATTCTCTCTGCCTTGCCCTGTTTGGATATTGTACGCCGATCGTCGACCACGCCTGTTTACTGACCACTCTTCTGTCTTGCCCTCAACATACCTGTTTGCTGGTTATTCGACCCTGCCTGTCTTGACCATGTTTCATAATAAAGCTTTGCACATGGATCCGCACGTCTCACGTCTCGTCAGCCCCGTAACAGAGATATTGTCAAATAGATAAATAAATAAAATAAAAGCAACAAGATATCTATCTATCAACTGGCCCCCATTTAAAATGTAAAAGCTATTTTGGTATTTCTGAGGTGATTCCTTCAATGTAAATCTATGGGATTTTTTTACCCAGTTTGTTTTATTATTATTATAAGTCAAATTATTTTAAAAGTAAGACTGCACATCCTCTCAACAATTTTTATGCAGGATGAGTTATACGCTAAATTGTGATACTTCAGGATAGCGCTTTGTTCGCACCCTAAACCCCAAACACCCCTAATAAGAAACATATCCAGCTGAATGTTAAATGTATGAATGTATACCATCAGCATTCACCGCTAGACATGCTTGTGTGGAGAAGGGCAGTAAAGCTCATTCATCAATCCATTAAAGAAGGTAGTATTCCCCGGTATTTCAGCATGTCCGTCAAGAAGACATCAACTCCCAGAGGACGACCGCTCTCTCTCTCTCCTCACGAGGGAAGGAGCCCTTGACTCTTAAAGGTTCCAGTATGCCAAAAATTACTATTGACATTTCAATTTGGGCTAGATTTTTCAGTCCGGCCCCCACAACCTCCCACCCTCCTCCACACCCCCAGAGAAAGGAAGGAAATTTACATCTGAATAAGCCAGACAAAACACGGAAAGATATTTGCGTGTGCGGCACTTTGGGCCGTCCAGTCATCTGCTGCAATCTCTGACTGTCAGTGTCAGGAATACCGATGCCTGAGCATCACTATGCTAAGTGTGTTATGCTATTCCTTCTCTTCTTTCACAAAACTGTATATTTTTCACATTTGTTTGTATGTGGAAAAGCAGCAAAAGCACTGTAAAAGCAGTTAAGCCCCATTTCTGGTCAAGTCAACATGATAAATCTTTGTCGAAAGGATCAGATTAGTGAAACTAAAAGAAAGAAAAGAAATCCCCCAGTACACTAAAATGACATTTCTGCCAATATTTATCCCCGTATTGATTTGAAGTACAACTGAGTGTGTTTTCTGAGCTTTTTGGGGAAAGAAAATCTCAGCAAGGCATGCAAATTGTCTGCTATGAGACCTCTTTGGTGTGAGGGATGTTAGCTAAGATGATAAAAAATAAACTTTGATATTTGAGTGAAATGTCACATTAACAGTTTTTGAAATTTTAAGTCAAAGCATATAAGAAAAGGTTGACGGGATACACAGGCTTTCATTTGGTAGCTTTAGGAACAGAAATTACATTTAGTCATTTAGCAAATGCTTTTATTGAAAACAACTTACAAATGAGACGTCACAAGAAGTCAATATAAGACAACATCATATGGGTTTGCAATAAATTATGACAGACGTTTGGATGAATGCTACTTTGTAATGTGACTTGATTTTAAATTATTTTGTACCTTTGTGAATATACATAAAAATATTTACGATAAAGTGGTCAACATATTTACTTATTCACTAACACTTTGATTCCCAATAGATTTAAACCCTTTAACCAAATGAAAATAGGCCTACAGTAATGTACACTCGCATGAGGTAAAGCCACATTGCTAAAGCTAACATGGAACGGCTATGGGATGTTAGCCTGCTAAACCACAGGACACACTCGCTTGATTCAGACACCTGGTTAAATATTAAATAACAGGTAATGCCTACTTAATCTCCTTGTGGATTGTAGACATAAAGTTCACAAAGTTCTTCACACAGAATTTCTCCTTCTCATGCCCTGGCCAAGGGTGGGCAACGATGCCAACACTAGTTAAACTTTCATGCATCTTCACTGATGCTGTTCTCCTGTTACTTCAGCACAGAATAGGAAGAAACTCATGTTATGCATTCAGTATGCTAGACTGAAAAAGTTAAGTTTTCGTAGATTTATTCCTTTTACAAAATGCATGATTTAGCTTGATGATACAGGCTTATTATATGAGCATTGTATTGTAACTGAACGCACATGTGGAATTTTAAAATGACCAGATTTATAATTAGCCTTAATCTTTCTGTTTTCAGGTTTAATATTTCATAAGTCAAAATTCCTAAATAACTGACAGATTCTGACAACTGACAACTTCTCAGAGAGCATTTCAGCATGTTTTATACAATAAGTGCACTATATGTTTCTTATGATCACTAAGGCTGCATTTGATCAAAAATACAGTAACAACAGCAATATTGTGATTTATTGCAATTGTTTACTATTTGAATGTTTTTTTTTTTTTTTAAATGTAACTCACTCCTGTGATGCAAAGGTGAATTTTCAGCATCATTACTCTAGTCTTCAGTGTCACATGATCCTTCAGAAATCATTCTTATATGCTGATTTGCTGCTCAGTAAACATTTATTATTATTATTAATGTTGAAAACAGCTGTGCTGCTAAACATTTTTGAGAAAACATATGTGATACTTTTTTTTCCCAAGATTCTTTGATGACAATTCACAGCATTTATTTAAAACAGAAATCTTTACTGTCACTTCTGATCAATTCAATGCATCTTTGACGAATAAATATATTAATTTCTTCAAAAAGAAATCCTAACAACTCCAAACTTTTGAATTGTAGCTTACAGATAGATGTATGGATAGATTTTACCATTCGCAGAAGCCAGAACCACAAAGACAGGAGGAAAAAAAGGAAAGAGCAGCGATCTTTCGAGTTTTACACACCATCTCGAGGTTTAAAGTGCTTCTTTTCCATTATGAAGCTGCATTAATGCTCTGCTGCATTTGGGTAATTAGCAGAAAGTCAATTCCCATTACTGGTTAGGCACATTGACCAGCTGCTTACTTTAATAAAAAGGCATGTCCCCTACATTTAGAGCGGGAAAGAATCAATACGCAGGATGCATTAAAAGAACCTGCCTCCTGACAACAGGGCCGCCAACCCATAACACGAGAACCCTGCACTCTCAGAGATTCATCTATTCAAAACTCACCTCTCCTGAACTCTCCACTCAGGCTTTCATGAATCCATTTCTTTTCCTTTTTTATTTTTTTCTTGCTTTTCTTTACTTCAAACTCTTTTGAAAATTTACAATTCCTAGCCTTGTAGAGAGCAACCCTTGAAAAAAAGATGTTAGGTCTGGGGTGGCATAAAGTAGAAATAAAGAAAAATCTTTTGGAAAGAACTTATAAAGGGCTCCTATATTTAATATGTATTCATTTGGACTTCTATTAGACTGCTGGAAATCATGGTATGTTTATGTTTAGCTTCGTAAATAAGAATAAAAAAGCAGGGAAACATTTTGCATCAGGATACAAAAACATGAAGATAATGCCATTAAAACTGCATGGATTGGATTGGATTGAAATGCAAAAATACATTCAGTGTAAACAGGCTTTTTCATAAAATAATCAAATCCATAAATAAAGTCCTTCATACCTTACACTCTATAAAGAATAATAAAACTTATAATGAGATAGGTGGATAAACCATGTTTTCTATGTACTCATCTTCATATGAAGGGAAAGCAGGTGCACATATCCTCACATGTGAAGTGTGCCTCTCAGTCTGGAGTGTGAGTGTGTTTCACCCTTTATCTCTTATCTGTCACACAGGTCTGTGGACACTGGATTACAGCTTTGAGATCTGCCAACTTTTTTTTACTGCCTGTCTGTGGCTCAAGCATTTCTGATTCTCTGCCACCTCCCAAAATTTATACATGTATTTGCTCCCTCCCTCTCTCTGGAATCAGACGATATATGCGGCTGTCTTCCTCTGATTATAGTGATCCAGTGGAACGGAGAGATAGCTGCAGGGATGAAGAGAGGGGGAGGAGGGGAGAGATGTGTCAGTGTGAGAAAAACATCAGACCCTGAGTGTCTTCATATGCACTCGGTGTTCAAAAGTGAAGATGACTGCCGAGGAACTGTGGGCAAAAGGATTGTGGGGGCTAAAATTCCAGAATCAGAATCTCTGAAAGACTCTGTGGTCTCTTTGTGTCAAAGCCAGAACATGCCGTCATTAAAGCTCAAGAGTTTAATCAAAATGATTGTTTTCAAACGGGTTTCCCTTCATCTATACCACTGGTTGAGCAACTAGATAGTCCCAGATAGTTGGTTGTTTGAGGCAATATTGCAAGTGTTGGCATATTGAACGCATTAAAAGTGTCACAGATCCACAGTGTTTGCATCTAGAGAGATTCATTATAATTGTCTCTACATATTAAAATGAGTATGGAAAAATAGTTTCGCTCAAAAATCAAAATGAAGAAATCATATATACAAAAATATTCAGATACATATTTTCTTGTATAAATAATAAAAAGCCAATTTTGGCTCATCACTACTACAGTAAACAGACCCCCAGAGTATGTCTGAATATATATATCTTTTGGACTTTAAAATCTTTAGAAAACTTTTTATTTTTATTTTCTTTAAATATTATTTTCAATTACATTTTTTTTATAATTCATACTATTTACATTGACATTTCTGTCCGAAATTCTCATTATTGTAATGCAAATAAAAGATGATTTTTTTTAAATGATGAAAGTTTTTATATATAACTGAACTACTAGGTGTATTGTATTACAGTACAACAAGGAATAAGGAGAATCTAATGAGAACCACAGTTAAACAAAAAAAATTCAATTTGGGGAGAATTTGTATATAATTGTGCTTAATTGTTATGAGGAATTGTAATAATGCAAACAAATAAATAACCGTATTATAAATATTTCTGAATATTATAAATAACTAGTGCTACTTGATTTTTGTAGTGAAAAAATCTGTACTTCTGTACTGTACTTCATGAATGCACCATGCATCTGATATTTAAAAATAAATAAATAAAAATCAGATTTACATGTTTACAGTAATGCAGTTACATTTTTTGCATTCCAGATGGGTTAAATTGTTAAAGTGCTTTTAGTATTTCTGCAAACCTGTTTTGAAGTTGTAACATTCATTTAAAGAGAGTCTGTACTGTACTGTCAGGCTGTAGTGAGCAGCTGGCATATCAAACAGTCTCATCTCAACGCTTCCTGGATACCCTGCAATGATTCTAGTGTGAAAGATTAATTCAGAGGAAATGTAGTTCAATACAAATGTCACTTTACTTCCACAGAGATGAAAGAGAGAGGGGAAGAGAGCGAGAATGAGGGAGAGAACTCTTGGTATGACTTTAATCGCATGTGCATGATGAGCAACTCTTACAAATGGAGCAAAGCATCTCCTGCTGTTTTTTCTCCCCTCATCAACAGCCTTGATTAGCAGTGCTTTAATTAGACCGAGAACAAAAGGAATGTGATACCCATCTGTGGAGTGATCCCCCATCACCCCCTTCTCCCTACCAGCAGAAACCCTGACATCTAATGAACCGCAGCCATCAGTGTTAACACAAACCTTACACACAACAACCCTGAAACACCAACAAGCTCAATAAACCAGAGAAGGTTTGAGGATTTCAAAGCAGGTATGTGTAACAGATCTTTTCACATGCACTTTTTGCATGTCACAAACACAGCTCTTACATATGGAAGGCAGAAAGGGCCAAAATTCTTTAAACTGAGTGTGTGGAATTTGAACGTCAATATGCATTGATCGTCCACGTTAACGTGACAATTGAATGCGTTTCTTTTGAATTTGTAAACAAGAACATTATAGCTGTGTTAAGGCATCAGTTCTTGCCGCGTTTCTTTAGTATGTGTAAACAACACATATTTGCACCAACAAATTTGAATGTTTCTTAATGCGTACACCTTCTGGCCATGAATGTAATACTGTTTAAAGCAGATTTACCTCTAAATTTACCCACATATTAATCCTTTCTTTAGTTCACTGCGGCAAAAATTGCTTTACCGATATCTACTGTGCTAAAGTGAAATAATTATGTTGCAATTTAAATAAAGAATTTTCTACCTGAGAAAAAATGTTGAACTAAACAACTAAAAAAGGACATGACATAAGACTGACATCACACACACAATGCAACGATGCAATGATATCCCTCATGAACATAATATAACACCTGATGGTTCAAATCTGAAGTCTGATTATGGTGACCATATGGCCATTTTTATGGGACACGCCCTTGCCAGAATTTCTATATTGCCTAAAATATCCAGGTTTTGGCTTTTTGCACTGTGCAGACAGATCATTGTATGACATTATTTCACGAGAGCTATACAGAGCAGAGCAGACGGCTCCTTATGCTTTTGAATCACTCTTGCGGTACTTTGGTGTCATACAATGATCGGTGTGCAGCTTCAAGTGGAACGAAAAAACAAACATGTGCGCATATTTGCTTCGCTTTGATTGTTCTCACCTTCTCACGCACCACGATTGGTCAATTATGTACAATACCTACATGTTATTGGTCAAACTACTTTGGATGTTTTAGGCAATATAAAAATCCTGACCAGGACGTGTCCCATATAAATGGCACTTATGGCCACCCACTGGTTGCTGTGCGTATTGTTAACATAGACAAACATAACACTATCCATTTAAAGGACTTTTGGCCCCGTTTGCCTTCCATACTTACGGGTCTATAAAAGTGAAGGCATATCTCAACAGGTAAAAGTACTTACAATAAAAGGTCCAACATTTAGAAATACTTTTAATTTAAAGTTTAGCTTACCTATCGAGAAGAAACTTAGCAAGTTTGTCGTATCCCAAACATTCAATCAAATTCTTCCATCTTGTTAAAAACTGCCAGTGTTTACTCTTGTTTTACCCCATTGTTTCTGTCTATTTTTGTAAGTCTTTGAATTTTAGCCTTGCACTTTTGTAACAGAATCTGAATTTCCTGCAGTAGCCACGCCCCCAAACTCTCACTATTGACTGTTTGGAGCTATGCAAAGATGGGTTGAAAGGAAGGTAGTACATCCTATCCTATCATTGCATTTGGATTGAATGATGTGATATTGCATGATATATTTGTGGAGTATTTGAGGTTATTTATGCTATGCTTTTACACTGTTAAATTTCCTTTCAATGATCGATGATTGAAGAGCAAGTTGCTCGGAAGCTACTCCCATAATTTGCACAAAGCATCATGAGGTGGAAGAAGGTGGTTTGTTCAATTCACAAACTCCACATACTGTATTTTATGAGCAATAGTTATAGTGAGGATTTTGCAAACACCACTGCTAATTACCCACATGCCCCCGATAGAGGACAAAGATGAGGAGTAAGAACTGCTGTCACTTTATGTTCACGATAACTATAATTACAATGAGGGTCTGTCAATTAAATAAGGCCTCAATTACGCTGAAAATAAATTAACACTAATTATCCAAATGGACCTTCATCCATTAACAGAAAAGGAAAGACAAAGGCAGATGAAAGCCAGACAGCATAAAAGCATCAAAATGCAATTAATGCACCTGTCTAACTCATTATGACCAAACAGATTTATTAATTAAAAGAACATTTTGAGTTGTGTGATTTGACTCCCTTTGATTTTGAGTTCTTTAATTTAGGGTACAGGAATAAATGCATTTCAACCCTTGCAAAAAAATATTATGCTCACAATGTTTAAAAGAGTTTACTTGAACTCTGTGAAAATGTAACTTTGTGTGATCTAATATATATACAATGTTGCACAACCAGCATAATCAACAGCTCAGTAGAAAAGTTTTGCAACCCTGCTATCTATTCTCCTGAAGCATGCAATGCATTCTCCACAGTGAATGTATTTCATTTCGACATCTCGATTATCTCTGAGGACGGTGCCAACAGCAGCAGCTGTGGGGATGGATAACCAGAGGATGTGATGTCGTGGCGCCACTTAGTCGTCATATGCTAGGCACTAATTCCCAAATCAGCAGCAGCTATTAAATCAACTGATTTGCACTTGTGTTCTGCTGTTAGATGCAAGCGCTACGATTTATACCACACAAGTGTTGCAGATAACACTGGATTTTGCATTCTGGAACTGTGAAATTGTTTACAATGTGTCAGTAACCCTGAGATGGTTTGAACTTCTGCTAGTTGGTTGTGAAATATGTCTTGCAAATGGCCTATTTACACCTGTTATTTGAATATATCCTGTTGATTTTTAGCATAAGTGAACACCAGTCTTGCATTTGGGTGCAACAAAGACCTTTTTTTACTTCTTTGTGCATGAAAACACAGAGCAACACATTGCCATAGTAAGTTAAATATGTAGGCACAAAATCAGAGGCCCTCCTCTCAACAAAATATAATCACAGGAGGTCACAGGAGATGTGTTTGAGATGGATGTTAATACAGGTGTAAACGAGGCCTAAGTGTCTATTGATTTTACCCAGCACTAGCTGAGATATTAACATCTCTGCAAATAAAACTGTATGTTTTTTGCACATAAGATCACTTATCTAAATTTAAATAAGAATAAATGTCAAGCTAATATTAATTTAGCTGTTGTCTGTACTTGTTGACACACCAGGTCAAACTGAGATTTTTTCATATTAATTTATCAGTTAATGCTCTATTCAATCTAACTACAAGGCGGTGTGGTGTAAGATGTTCATAATTAAGATCATTTGTTTCGGATTTTTAGGGGGTGGAAATTAATGTCAATTGAATAAGTGCCAATTATCATCCAATCGGTACAAACCGACATGATGAATTCAAATTAGATTCACACACGTCCCAGAATTCCAAACAAGTTCTGATTATCCCTCATCTTCATCTCGACACAGTCCTGTGTGCTTCAGCCTGTCGTCTCGTAATCAGCCTGTAATGTGGTCAGATTGAGCTATTGTTGCTGCATCACAGGTTTTCATGTAATGTTTGTGATTACAGCTCCATTGAAAACAACTATAAGACTCATCAAATCATCAGATTTCAGCCTGGTACTAAACTGCACTGATGCACAGAAGCAGCATTTTTGTGTTACATGGAATTCTATGTGAAACGTAAGAAACATAAAAAAAAAAGATTTTTTTTTTTTTTTTTAAGATTTTCTTTCTATATATACTGAACTGATCATTATTTTTGAAGTCACAAATAAATGTATTGTATAAATTGTATATTTTTGAAACATAACTTTCATTAAAAAGACAAGAAAAGATGTATATATATATATATATATATATATATATATATATATATATATATATATATATTTGAAATAAAATCTGAATAAGAAAAAAAAAATTATACAAACAAAAAACTAAAAAATATCTAAAAATAAATAAATAAAATGAAGAAAAAAGCATTTAGTTAATATGGAAAACGTCTGGGTTACTTATGTAACCTCAGTTCCTCGAATGAACGAGACGCTGCGTCAAACGACGCTTTGGGGAACGCCTACAGCGTAACCGGCTCTGAATACCAATCAAATCTGTCCAGAAATGGGAAGGGACATCACGGGCGAGGTGACGTGATGACCAGCTGGTACAAAAGCACGTGCGGTGAAAAGTGTGGCCCCGTGACGCAGCGTCTCGTTCCCTCGAGGAACTGAGGTTGCATAAGTAACCCAGACGTTCCTCTTCAGGAACTCGAGCTGCGTCAAACGACGCTTTGGGGAACGAGATACCAACGGCTCCAGACTTCCGCACCCCTGCCCTGTGTGTCCAAAAGAGGCGCACAGCTAGGGCAAGAGAACGGAAGAACCTGGAGTGGCTCGCATGTCCAGGCCAAGAATCTGACGAAGGTCAGAGGCGTGAACCAACCCGCAGCGTTGCAGATGTCCTGAATAGGGACAACTGCGAGAAAGGCCTTGGAGGCCGCCACACTCCTAGTGGAATGAGCCCTGACTCCCATCGGCGAGGGGAGGTCAGAAGACTCATAAGGCATGTGAATGGCATCCACAATCCACCGACCGCCTCAGTCCACCACGGAGGAAACATGTAACTAGGGGTTGTGCGCTCACTGTCAAACCACCAAGAGGGGTGTGGTAAGCAGAAATTGCTGCCACATAGACCTTCAAGGTGGAGTGGGCTAACCCTGCGGAGAGTCGAGCCTGCAGGAACTCCAGCACTTTACCTATTGGGCAGTTAACTGGGTCGAGCTGGCGATCTCCGCACCATGAAGTGAAGAGTCTCCACTTCAGGGCGTACCGTTTCCTCGTAGAGGGAGCTCTGGACTGGAGAATGGTCTCAACAACCTCGTTTGAGAGACCGGAAGCTATCAGCTGTGCCCCCTCAGGGGCCACACCCACAGCTTCCATAACTCCGGGCAGGGGTGCACAAGGGTGCCTCCTGCCTGTGAGAGGAGATCCCTCCTGACTGGAACCTCCCATGGGGAGCCGTCGAGGAGGAAAATGAAGTCCGAGAACCATACTCGGCCCGGCCAGAACGGGGCTACCAATAGCAGCCGGTGTCCGTCCCGGCGCACTCTCTCCAGAACTCCGGGGAGCAGAGAAATCGGGGGAAAGGCATAAAGACGAAGCCTCGGCCACGTCTGCCACGGCATCCAGCCCCTCGGAAATTTAGTGTCAATGCTTGTGTTTCTAATGTACAAAGACTAAACGGCAATTAAAGTAAACGGCATCTCTTTGTTGTGTGTGGATGAGTGGATGAGGAAATAGAGGGTGAATAGTTCATCTTGACACATCAAGAGAAAAATATACTGTCGCTCAAAATAGTGATGCATTTATCATTGAAATCCTTGGAGAGTCATTTTTCTAATGTAATGAGGCCATGTAATGTCTCTTAGCTTCAGAGAGGGTGTGTTTGTAAGCGAACAGGACAGTTATGAGCTGGGGTGTTTTCAGTTTTCCAGCCCAGATATGGCTAATCTTTTAATCATAATTGAAACAATAAAATAATATTATAGTGATTTCTTTGATAATGCGCAACACATGGGCAATGAGGAAATGGGTAACAAAGGAACCCAACACTTCTCTTCTTACCCAAGATTTTACTTCATTATTATTTCATGGGTGAGTCAAGTCAGGCCCAAATGAAATCCAGATTACAATAACGGCAGGGCTGGGTTCAATTAGGAGAGCGTAAACACTCCATACTAAGCTCCCGGCAGCACAGTCAGACTTATGAAGGCTGTTTTATACACATTTACACACACATGCAGTAACATGTAAGCCCACACAGAAACTACAGATTTCCCCAGAATTGCAATGTATCTCTTTCACAAAAGTCTAAACATCCCTGTCGCATGTATGGTTATTAAATATTTTGGCTAATTTTATCATGCTTTTGGTTATATATACATCTATTACAAGTCTTTTAGCTTTTTTGAATATATATGTTTACAGATGAATATTTAGACAAAATTTAAGAAAAATGTTATTAATTTAAAATCTTGATTTAGTTATCCCTGCACTGTAAAAAAGTTGAGCCAACTTAAAATTTTAAAGCAACCAGCTTCAGCAGATTTTTGAGTTTTCTCAACTTGTTGTTTTAAATTTATATAACAAAAAGTTGAGAATCTCCTACAAAAATAAGTTAATAGAGCTCAAAAATCTGCTGAAGCTGGTTGCCTTAAAATTTTAAGTTGGCTCAACTTTTTTTTTTTTTTTTAGTGTGGCACATTCAAAACACGGTAGTGTCCAATTCATGAATGAATATTCTTTATATTTCCTTTGTGAAATACCGCAGTGCCGATGAAGATTTTCTATCAGGACTAGACACAACTCCCATTGATCAAAACAGTTTGTAAAAAGGTCTGAAATTGTTCAGTTTGATTCATTTGGACACTCGCACACTGAATTGCTTGTGGCAATTTCTCACTCTGAAATAGTAACATGATAGTTTGTAAGACAGAAATCAAAAAGAGCACCAGATGAGATGGATTTTTACGATGCATTGAAGAAAACAAAACTTACAAATGTGTTTATCTTTTGTCAACAACGAAAACTCTTTTTTTGTGTGTGCAGCTTGAGAACGACTCTGTACTGCATGATTTACATCCATTTATATCCAAAGAATATTAATAAAAAGAGTATCAAAATATGGACACAACTGATGGCTAGAAAGGACACTGGCTGGTACTTTTGCAACCTTTTCAATCATTAATTTTGGGAATTTTGCTTTTTGTTTTCTAAAGTAATTTGGTGGGAACAACATGAGGGAAAATGATGACAGATATTTCTTTCTCTTTAAATCTATTCCAGATTTCCCTCCAAATTCCACAGCAGAAATACAAAAATAGCACTCAGATTCTATTTGGACCATATAAGTTACCTCAAAGACGTATGGACACAAACACCTCGGTCATGTGTTTGTTCCACCAAAGGTACTTCATGTTCTTTACCTTACCTTATATTCTGTGTAGCAGTGTGCACACAAACACACACACACACACACACACACACACACAATCTCTCAAGTAGTGACGGTGGGTATTAGCCTTCAGAGTTGCGTGTCATCCATCACTGTAGCACGAAGGCTAAGTTGACAAATTTCCAATATTAATAGAAGCTGTCGGGGCGTCGTATAGGGTAATAGCAGTCCCTGTCACGGGCACCTATTAATGCCTGGCCCCTGCTGCAGGACGAGGTAATTAATACACTCACACATGCTCCCAACACAATTTAGATTGACATACACACTTTCACCTTCCTTTAAGACAGGGACAGCTGGGAGAGAGAGAAAAGGGCGATGCTTCAGTGTGTCTAGGAAGCTACTTTGAAACCGTAGCTGTAGCTAACGACTACTCAAGCTGCGCATTTATATAAATAGTAAAGCTACATTAAAGCTGCACATTTGAAAGCATTCAGCTTGGTTAATACGGTTAATACACATGAGGAGTGGTATATCAGTCCAATGTGCATTTGGGTGTGGCTTCTCAGTGTAAAAGAATGCAATTTTAGTGCCCGCCCACTTTTTCAGCAGCTTTGGTTCAGGAAGTATTTTTCCCATTGCGATTTTTCAAAATCTTCAGTAAGGTGTGATAAGCCATGAACCAAACCAACCAGGCGCCAGGTGAATCACAACATGACAAACTTTAATTTGAAGCTAAATGTATTTGAAAATCTGACAAAAAGACAAATGAGGGAATACTTTAATGAGGGAAAGAACTACAATCCCATGAAGCATTGAAAGGGACATAATAAATGAAGATTTTAACCTCATATCTCACAGTAGGTCTGTCTTTGTGATTTTTAAGTTATCATTAAAACTCTGTGTCCCTTTGGACGGGGGACCTGATTGCATTCACCAGAAACAAAACAACAAAATGTAATGCTAATCATCGCAGGTTAGGAGAAAAAATAAAACTGACATAGAAGATAAATGTTTTATATTTAGTTTAAGTTTAGGGTTGTGTGTGCAATATAATTCAACAAAAAACAGCAATATTTCCTTGTATATTTTCCCTTCCTTGGAAAATATACATTGTTTTGTATGCGGCTAAGTCATGCTACTGAAATATGCTAACAGCTTTACTTAAGCTAGTTACCCTCCACTATGTTGAGGGTGTTTGTTTTATGATTTTTTCTTTTGTATAACAGTAATTCTACAATATATTTCTACCAAACAACCTACAAAATATAATGCTGCTGAAAAAACAGCTAAACCCAGCCTAAGCTGGTTGGCTGGTTTAAGCTGGAAGTAGCTGGTTTTACCTGGTCTCCTAGCCTGACCAGCTAAGGAAGTGGCAAAACCCCCTCTAAAACCAGCCTGCTGACCAGCTATGACCAGCCTAGACCAGGCTGGATAACCAGCTAAAACCAACCATCCAGCTTAGGCTGGTTTTAGCTGGGGTTTTTAGTCTCTATCATGACTGATTAGGAAAAAACTTACTGAAAATTTTTATTTTTTTGAATGTGCCTAAACTGCTGTCATGCAACTAAAAATGTTAACAGTGTTAATTTTTAGCTAATTTACTCACAGCTATGTTTGAGTGTGTATATTTGATGATTTCTCTTTCATATAGCAATCGAACAATACATTTTAAGTAAATGCACTGTAATGTCCCTATCACGGCTGATTAGGAAAAAACTGGAAAAGCTAGTTTATTTTTTTAATGCAGCTAAACTGTCATGCCACTAAAAAAAATGCTAACAGCATTAATTTGAACTAATTTACCCTCCACTGTGTTTGAAGGTGGTTTTTTTTTTATTGATTTTTGCTCTCATATAACTATAATTCTACAGAAATATATATTTTTAAGTAGGTGTCTTAGTAACCATATATGCTAAATTCCTCTCAGAACACTTTAGCAATTGCATGGCAAAATGCTGAAAAAACCCCCCACCTTTGCAATCTGAACACTTTGTTGCATTGTGGTGACGAGTTTTACTTTGTTTTACAAAGTACCACTCACAAATGTAAAAAGTAGTATATTAGCATTGTTCATTTAAAATGAAAGTGTAGGTGCTTCTATAAATGGGATTTAAGAAAACAAAAGTGTCTGTGCCAGGCTGCCAGCTCACAGGGTTACACTAATATGATTATGTGGATTATGCCAACGAGCTGGTCCGGGGCTATATTTCATGCTTTCGTTTGGGGGAAGTGTTAATTGGTTTGGAGCCTTTGATGTGACTGCTGGTAAGCCGGATGGGGGAGGGTGAATATGAGACTATGGAAAAGTGTGTTTTTGTGGCCTTGGAGGGATTCAGATTGACGAAAAAAAATCCCACTTTGACTCCATGGCCAGAGCGCTGCTGGTTGTCTTTCTCTTAGCGTACCGCTGGCTCATGTGTATCTCAAATTGGATTACAAAGAGATAAACGTGAATGAGGTTCCTGTGAGCGTGAAAACTTACATTCACTGGAGGTCTTTTTAGAAGACGACTGCTTGGAGGAAGTAAAATATCTTGTAATATCTTGGATTCGTATTGAGGAATGTGGTTGAATTATATGGAGACGTCAGACGACAATAACCTCAATTGAAAAACGATGCAGAGGGCAGTTCATACAGCTGACAAAGGAAAAAGGCGAATTCAAAGAGATGAAAGTGCAAAATGCATCTTTCAGTTGCATTCATTTAGATTTAAATTATGAGCTATTATATTATATGTATAGTTTACAACATATTACTCCAATTTGCTCTTTTAGGTAAAATGAAAATAAATAGATAAATAAAATAAGTTTAGCTGTACATTTATTCGACTATTGCCATAAAGTCTGGTCTACTTATTCGCCCACTGAGACAAGGAGAGACTGTCTGACCAATTGTGACCCTGGACCACAAACCCAGTCATAAGTGTACATTTTTCGAAATTGAGATTTCTACATCTTCTGAAAGCTGAATAAAGCTTTCCATTGATGCATGGTTTGTTAGGATTGGACAATATTTCAAATCAATATAAAAAAAATCTAAATACTGACAAAATCGCCTTTAAAGTTGTCAAAATGAAGTTCTTAGCTATCCATATTACTAATCAGAAATTAAGTTCTCATATATTTACGGTAGGAAAGTTACAAAATATCTTTATGGAACATGATCTTAACTTAATATCCTAATGATTTTTGGCATAAAAGAAAAATGGATAATTTTGACCCATACAATGTTTTTTTGGCTATTGCTACAAATATACCCCAGCGACTTAAGACTGGTTTTGTGGTTCAGGGTTATTATGTTTTGGAGATATAAACAAACAAAAAAAACATTAATACTACTAATACTAACAGTACTACTAATAATAAAAATGAATTTTTCTACTTGTGAATATCTAATTTGATTGCAAGTTAAAGTCACAAAAAGCCTGAAAAACCCCTTCAAAGATTTTGTCACTAACTAACAAACCACAATTTTGGTGTCAGGTGAACAATAAAAACCTGCGGAATCCGACTGTGCAAAGCTAGAGGTGAGAATGAACCAAACAAAATGTTTAGAAGTAAAAATCTTGCAATTTTATTTGCATATAAAGGCAGCTAAATATATCACAATGAAACCTGAAGAAAAAGAAGAAATGTATCTAAACTTTCCCAGGAATGAGATCGTAACCGAAAAAAAAAAAAAAGCTGAGGCATTTACAGCGGCAAGAGTTGAAACAACTATTGGCATCATTTTTTTTGTGCTAGCAAGACTGCATTTACACAGTGCAAAATTACAAAAAAAGAGAAAAACAAAAACTATCATATGCAAGATATCAAAGTACAACTAAACCTGGTTTTAGCAGGTTCAAAGAAAACCTTTGAGATTGTACATTAAAATAATTTCAACTTGAGTACTCGTTTATTGTATGGAACAATACGCCGTAAAGTAGGCAACACTGAATGAGCTTCAGAGGAACATTTCATGAAAACAGAAAAGAGCATGTGTGCGCTTTACGCACTTTAAGTCATCATCACTTACAGGCTTAGAACAAACACAATTTTAGTTAGAGATTTTACAGCTTACACACACATATAGATATACTCATATTTTAAGACATTTTCCAATTTCTATGCAGAATGAGGCGCTCCAGAATATACAGGAGTTAAAATGCATCCATGTCTTCCCTGCGCTTGTAAGAAAGTGTTCTTTGAATGCAAAAAAAAAATCAAATAAAGAGAGAAATACCCTTAGTTTTGGATAAAAAAAACAATAAATATGACGCTTTCTCTTCGCTAGCAGAAAGAAGGGGCTCCAGCCGGGGGAACTTAAAGCTAGTTTAAGGCATTATCCCTGTCAGCTAAAAGAAAGCTTAATTATCCTAAAAAAGAATATACAAAATGAACAATGGCATTCCATACCAACATACTTCGAATATTGACAAAAAGAGAGACAATTTTACAAATTCACAAAGCTTATTATCTTACAGATTTAATCAGATCTTTTTATAAGATTGTTCACCACTTCTGTACGCGACACCTGCACGACCCCGTCCGTCATCAGAAACTTCCACTGAATCTTTTAGCAAAAGACCGCCGATTTTAAAAGAAACATTCAACTATTTTTGCTTTTAAAGTATTGTTAGAAAACATAAGGAGAAAAGGAGATTATGGTGACGTCCACGGGCATCTCAAGAGCTGGGGGGGTTCGGGAGGTCGAACACGATGGGAGGGTTTGTGGGTTGAAAGCTGACTGTACAGGTAGAGGCGTTGATGAATGTCGTGTACCCGTCTGTCATGGTGCCGTAACCTAGAGGAAACCAGAGAGGGAAGAGTTAATATTCATACACCAAACTTATGGAACAAATCATCCAATAATGATATGGTTTCATACCCATATGACTTCTCTTCAGTTGAATACAAATTGCTTGTGTTTTTCCTTTTAAGTCATTTTGGACAAAAGAATCTGCTAAATGATGCACAAAAGATCAAAAGTTTGGGGTTGGTAAGATTTTTTAGTTTCTTAAACTCACCAAAACTACATTTATGTGATCAAAACTACAGTAAAAACACTACTATTGTAGAACTTTATTACAGTTTAAACTAACCGTTTAATATTTGAATACATTTTAATATTTAATTTATTCCTGTGATGCAAAGCTGAATTTTCAGCATCATTACTCCAGTCTTCAGTCAGTGTCACATGATCCTTCAGAAATCAATCTAATATGCTGATTTAGTGCTCAAGAAACATTTACACTTATTAATAATGTAGAAAACAGCTAACAAGTTTGTGGAAAGATACAATTTGTTTTTCAGGAATCTCTGATGAGGGAAGTCAAAACAGCATTTATTTGCAAAAAGGAATCTTTTGTCACTTTTGATCCATTTTAATGTGTTCTAAATAAACACATCATCATTCTTTTTGTATCAGCAGCCAATGAGCTTGCTGCTTAACATTTGGCTTGTGCTTTCTGTAGCAGTTGCAATGCACTTCAGAAACCCTCCACCTCCCCCAGCTCCACCTGTATAGATCTGCTATGGGGTGATTTCATGTATGTTGTACAGGTCCTTTTCAAAAAATTAGCATATTGTGATAAAGTTCCTTATTTTCTGTAATGTACTGATAAACATTAGACTTTCATATATTTTAGATTCATTACAACACAACTGAAGTAGTTCAAGCCTTTTATTGTTTTAATATTGATGATTTTGGCATACAGCTCATGAAAACCCAAAATTCCTATCTCAAAAAATTAGCATATCATGAAAAGGTT
The DNA here is from genome assembly GCF_936440315.1 of Barbus barbus. Taxonomy (NCBI): domain Eukaryota; kingdom Metazoa; phylum Chordata; class Actinopteri; order Cypriniformes; family Cyprinidae; genus Barbus; species Barbus barbus. The sequence goes on from NC_136730.1 coordinate 9,891,669, forward strand.
CTCTAAACGAGCTATTAACCTAATCATCTGAATCAACTAATTAACTCTAAACACCTGCAAAAGATTCCTGAGGCTTTTAAAAACTCCCAGCCTGGTTCATTACTCAAAACCGCAATCATGGGTAAGACTGCCGACCTGACTGCTGTCCAGAAGGCCATCATTGACACCCTCAAGCAAGAGGGTAAGAATCAGAAAGAAATTTCTGAACGAATAGGCTGTTCCCAGAGTGCTGTATCAAGGCACCTCAGTGGGAAGTCTGTGGGAAGGAAAAAGTGTGGCAGAAAACGCAGCACAACGAGAAGAGGTGACCGGACCCTGAGGAAGATTGTGGAGAAGGACCGATTCCAGACCTTGGGGGACCTGCGGAAGCAGTGGACTGAGTCTGGAGTAGAAACATCCAGAGCCACCGTGTACAGGCGTGTGCAGGAAATGGGCTACAGGTGCCGCATTCCCCAGGTCAAGCCACTTTTGAACCAGAAACAGCGGCAGAAGCGCCTGACCTGGGCTACAGAGAAGCAGCACTGGACTGTTGCTCAGTGGTCCGAAGTACTTTTTTCGGATGAAAGCAAATTTTGCATGTCATTCGGAAATCAAGGTGCCAGAGTCTGGAGGAAGACTGGGGAGAGGGAAATGCCAAAATGCCTGAAGTCCAGTGTCAAGTACCCACAGTCAGTGATTCTGGTGTTGGTCCACTGTGTTTTATCAAGGGCAGGGTCAATGCAGCTAGCTATCAGGAGATTTTGGAGCACTTCATGCTTCCATCTGCTGAAAAGCTTTATGGAGATGAAGATTTCATTTTTCAGCACGACCTGGCACCTGCTCACAGTGCCAAAACCACTGGTAAATGGTTTACTGACCATGGTATTACTGTGCTCAATTGGCCTGCCAACTCTCCTGACCTGAACCCCATAGAGAATCTGTGGGATATTGTGAAGAGAAAGTTGAGAGACGCAAGACCCAACACTCTGGATGAGCTTAAGGCCGCTATCGAAGCATCCTGGGCCTCCATAACACCTCAGCAGTGCCACAGGCTGATTGCCTCCATGCCACGCCGCATTGAAGCAGTCATTTCTGCAAAAGGATTCCCGACCAAGTATTGAGTGCATAAATGAACATAATTATTTGAAGGTTGATTTTTTTGTATTAAAAACACTTTTCTTTTATTGGTCGGATGAAATATGCTAATTTTTTGAGATAGGAATTTTGGGTTTTCATGAGCTGTATGCCAAAATCATCAATATTAAAACAATAAAAGGCTTGAACTACTTCAGTTGTGTTGTAATGAATCTAAAATATATGAAAGGCTAATGTTTATCAGTACATTACAGAAAATAATGAACTTTATCACAATATGCTAATTTTTTGAAAAGGACCTGTATATGGGGGTTATTTCATACATGTAATATGTATTTCTTCTTCAGTATTTCTTACATTCTCACAGCAGCATGTCTGTGGATGTACTGGCAGTAGCAAGTCTCGGTGATCTATTCGCCAAGACCAAACACATTAACACTGCAATGTATATTACCATGCTAAACTCTCAAAGAGTTGTCATGACAGAAATATTATTATACAATACATATATATGGAGGTTGAAACACTTATAAATTTTAGACTAATATTGTAGACGTATATTGTATTTAAAAATTTCCCAAAAAAATAAAAAATAAAAAAATTATATATATAATATTTTTCAGATGTGTGTATGATTATGAGGATTTTAAATAGTCTATATTCAGAAAAGGGAGTTATGAGTTTGCCCACTGACTGTGTGTGTGTGTGTGTGTGTGCGCGCATACAAACACATTGAGTAAACACAATAAATCGTACAAGGTCTTTCCTCAAGTGGAGCACTTGTCCAAATTAGCCCCTGGGCTCAGAAACCCTTCTCTGTCTTAAACATGTTTAATTAAAAATATTATAATAATGAAAAGCCTCAAAAGCTGGAGGGAGGAAGCGAGGGGATGCAGCACATCTGGTGAACAGAGTCTGAAGTTGAACCCAAAGGCAGATCTCTCTGATCCCTCTTTCTTCAGTACTGGGTTGAACTTGTAGCCAAATCTGGTGTTAAAATGCAACCCATATCCATATATATTTATATCCTAGACTGCTTATTGGGTTTATGTTTGTGCTGATGCAGCTAATGCTGTTCTCTAACTCTAAAGGAAAGAACAAGCTATTTCTGTTACAAATACAACATCTTATACTGTATTCTAAACTGATTTCTTAAAAGATTTCTGTTTCAACAATGTTGTTCTTTTGAACTTTCTATTAAAAAATTGATCAGTTTACACAAAAATATTAAATCGGCACAACTGTTTTCAGTGATAATAATAAGAAATGTTTCTTGAGCAACAAATCAGCATATTAGAATAATTTCTGAAGGATCATGTGACACTGAAGACTGAAGTAACGATGCTGAAAATACACCTTATCACAGGATTAAATTAGATTTTAGAAAATATTAAAATAGAAAACAATTATTTTAAACTATAAAAATACTTCCCAGTATTACTGTTTTGACCTTATTTTGATCAAATAAATGCAGACTTGGTGAGCATAACAGACTTCTAAAATTTGGTTAATGATTAAACTTTTGGTGTCTTTTATCACATTGATGTTGCCTCTCTGTTTATGTCTTGTTAATAAACACCCTTCGACTATGGAGATCACTGTAGTGCACAATGATTCATGTTTTTTTTTTTTTTTATGGCAGTGCCGGCTTGTCTTTGTGGTTACTCACCTTCATGAATTCCTCCAAAGACATGGAGCTTGGGCTGGACTCTCCTCTGGACTGTGTTTAACAGCTCAACACACCCAACTCTTTGCAACTCCTTCGGTACCCAGTCCCTAAAACCTACATATATACATACACACACACACACACACACACACACGCATGCAAACACACACACACACACACACACACACACACACACACACACACACACACACACACACACACACACACACACACACACACACACATCAGTTTCTAATCTCAGAGGAAAAACAGCTCACATTGTGACTCATGTCCAATCATTTGCGCTTTTTAACCTAAAACAACTCAGGTATTTTACAACTCTAAGGTGTTATATTACTATTATTGATATTCCATTATAGTTTTTTATATTTGGAATTACTTTTTTTTCTTTTGAGGTGAAATTGTAGTAATTTTGTTGTGTGGTTTTGTCATTTTTTAAATTGGATTTCTTTTAAATATGTTTTACTAAGTTTTAGTTATTTTTGAAGTTAAACTTAGTGAATACTAAAATTTTATTTCATTTCAGGTAATATTTTATTTTAATAATGATTTTTTTTATGGTTATGTTTTTAGTTTTAGTTTTAATTAACAATTCTTTAATTCTCTTCATCTTATTTTTTGAATATGTCCATATAGTTTTAATAAGGTTTTAATTTTAGTTATTTTATTTCTGCAATTTATGCTAATATATTTATTTAAGTTAAAATGTTGTTTTGGCAACTAGCTGAAATAAAATACATTTTTAAAATATTTTATTTAATTTACGGTAATGTATATTTCATTTCAATAATTTTTTTTATGGCTATGTTTTTTTTTTGTTTCAGTTAACAATAATAACCCTGTTCTGAGGATAGATCCAAGTTTAAATTTTGGCAATTTGTTTTGCATGGTTTTGTCATTTTTATTTTTATTTAATTTATTTTTTAATTTTTTGTTGGCTTGCTTTAAATATGTCGATATAGTTTGAATTTTAGCAACTTATACTTCAGAAATAAAATATGTTTATTTAATATTTTATTTTATTTCAGATAATGTTTATTTCAAGTAATGAAAATGTGTTTTTTGGTTTAAGTTTTAGTTTTAATAAAATATTTTGAGGATAGATATTATTTCATGTATGCCAAAAATGTCACTCTTTCCTTCTTCTATAACTTTGTATGATGGGTTTCTTGACAAGCATCACAACAGGCTTCATGCAAAAGCCATTTAATGTATTCTCGAGCATTTGAATAATTGGATGGAACTCCATTAGGATTGGTTAATTGAACTCACCGAGGGGCGGCCCATGGGTCATGAGAATATCAATGCCCTCTGGGATGAGGTTCCACTTATCGAGCAGGGACTGTCCCCTCGGCAGGTTAAACCCCCAGCCATTAAACCACGGCGTCCTGCGGGGAGACACAGAAAAACACATTCATAAGCACCACACATGCATCCGTCCACGCAGCGGGACAGAGACGTACATGCACCATTTAAAATGACAGCTGACGGCAGATGTGGAGAAACAATCTCAACCTGTCAAAGTGATCTTCTTTCCTCCATCCATCCCTGGAGGAAGCTTCAAAGTGTGAAATGAGAAGGGCTTCACTGCAGGCTGCCATAATAAATGCAAATGCTCTGGGAGATGCAGTCGCAGAGAGCAAAAAGGGCCCCCTCCCATGACTGCTATGGATTGATGGCTCAAATAAAGCCACGGGGTTAATGTAGGTACGAATGAAAAATGAGCGTGTGCTCGTATGCGGGTGTATTTATACATCTATATGTTTGCGTCAAGCTGAGGGTCTTATAGTGATGATAAATTGAGCGTCCATTTGTCCCTAGTCTGGAAGTCTAGCACTCTTTACAGAAAATTACAGACAGCGCAGGACACGTTTCCTGATGAAAAGCTTTTAGCAAAGCCCAACAGCGCTACACATTTGGGCTGGCAGTACGATTATGGGTACAGATAAACTGATGGAGATTGTGCTGTAGTTTTTTTCTTCTTTTTTAACCATAATAGATATATTCGTGCAGGTACTGTACTAGTTTCATGTTATTCACATGAGATATTTACTTACTTTTGTCATTTAGCAGACGCTTTTGTCCAAAGCGACTTACAAATAAGAAAAAGTAACTAAAACTAAAAGTTACAACTCTATAAATACTATATACCTACATATTTAAGAAAATAAAGAAATTAAATAAAATTGACACATGCATATAACATTTCAATAATAAACAAATAAATGGAAAAACTAAAATAAAAAGCGATACTTCTATCCCTTGCCGGTGTCCCTGCCCGGTGGAGTCGCACGGTAGAGTTGATGGTCTTCACACGACGACTGCCGCGGTATAATAACCTTTTTTATACCAATCCAACAAATCACCATTTTAATTCAGCTGGACCCACTTTCCTGTTAATCAACTAAAAATGGCCAAGCAAGTGCACACACTGACAAGATACGCGATACAGTACGAGACCAAACGCGATTTCAGCAACTCTCAACAGAGTAAACAAAAAGCGTTTCCTAGCAACGGCAAATGCGCTAAACACTGAGACAAGTAAATACACTTACGAGCTGATTTTAAACTTCCGCTGATAGACTGCTTCTCTTAAAGACTATTTCATTACACTGCCTTCTGCTGGCGCTTGAACCCACTTTCCTGTTTATCAACTAAAAATGGCCAAGCAAGTGCACACCAACAAAGAAATTGTCAAAATTGTGCATAGCAACAAAGAAATGTCGAGCAATATGAAAAATAATTTACTGGAAAAAAAAATATAAAAGCAAATAAAAAATATTTCTATATTAAATGAAAATATATTTCAATAATTAAATTCTAACAAATTTTATTTATATAAAATCAATAAAACAACTGTGTATTTTATAGATATTTCTTACATATATATATATATATATATATATATATATATATATATATGTGTGTGTGTGCATTCAAAATAAAAGTTTTTGTTTACATAATATATGTATGTGAACTGTGTTTATTTATTATTTATATATCAATACACATGCATAGTGTATATATTTAGAAAATATTTACATGTATATATATATTTATATGATTATATTTGATAATATATACATATATTTAATATATAAACGTAACATATTTTTCCTGAATATATACATGCATGTGTTTGTATTTATATATAAATAAATATAAACAGTACACGCTCATATATTATGTAAACAAAAACTTTTATTTTGGATGTGATTAATCGCGATTAATCATTTGACAGCACTAATAAATACACACACATGCATGTATGCATTTAAGAAAAATATGATATGTTTATATATTAAATATTTAAAAATGATATAAATTATTTGAATATAAATATAAATATAAATACATACTTTTCAAAATATATGCTGTGTGTGTGTATTTCTATATACATAATATATAAATATATATTTTTTATTTATTTATATAAATCATACACCCCCCCCCCCCCCCCCCCCCCCAAGGTTTTACATAAGCAGCATAAGAAAATAAAGTGACTTGTTTCCAAACAGGTTTACAATTTTACAAGAGAGCGACAGAGAAAAAGAGAGGCAGGAAGGTTGTAGGTGCTATTTTTGACTTATTTAGCTGCAGTGTTTTTCGTATTGAATTTGACCAGGGGGGGAAATCAGGGCTCAGAAACGTCAATAAGGTTTGTTACAGTCAGAGGCCGCCACAGCGACAGCCACCAATGATTATCGAACAGCGGTCGGGCGGAGGGGAGACCTGACATATAAAACGCTTCCTGCAGTCGTTCAATCTCTATCTGCAGAAAGAAAAAAAAATTAGAGCGGGGGAAAAAAAGAGAGAGAATTTACAGAGGTCTTAACGTGTTGTTTCTTTAACAAGGAACCGAACTCTGCAACAAAGTGAACAGATTTATACAAAATTGTCCAGAAACGTGTAGGAAAATGAGTATGTTAAGCTGACAAGGCTGTATTGCATTTCATCCCTGTGGTGAAGATAAGCAGAAATGTGTCTTGGGGGGGGAAGTACAACTCTTAAACAGCTCTGACTTGACATAACTCATAGCGAACCAGGCCATTCTGCGCTGCGGCAGCAATTTGTCACAGACGCTGCACAAAATTGAGCTTTCGTGAAAAAAACTCCTGCAATATTGTCTTTTAAAAACGAGAAAAAGAACGAGACACGAGCACAGCGAGGAGCAAAGATAGTGTGGCGTAAATCCAACCTATATCTCATGACCTGAGCATATTTCAAATAATGTTCTCAAATAAATATATTGTCCAGAAAACACAACGTTCATTCATACCGCGCATTACATGGTAGGAATGTTAAGGTACGGATGCTGGAAGATCAGACTGCACAATGGCCCCATTGTTAGTGTCCGTGAATGAAATACACCTTCCATGCAAGTGTATTTGTTAACCTCTATAAAGATTAATGACATCCCGGTCATATAAAGGAAAGCTTGTTTCCTCCATGGACTCAAGCACAGAGGTCTTATACTGTACAGAGGTGTGTGTGTGTGTGTGTGTTTTGAGTGGGAGATGCAAGGGCAGGATGTGATCCGGCTACACCGACGCACCAGATTAGATAGTCCTCTCACTGATCCACCATCTGCACAATGTCAGAAGAAACTTTTTTTGTTTTGATTCATGCAGACGAAGGTAACATAATTTTTTCATTGTACTCAAAATATCCTGAAACTTTGAACATGAAAATCTAATAATGCCAGTACATAAAAAAAGAAATTTATGTCACACTGTTCTATTATATTACATGTATTTGTTATAAAACCATAATAATACTTATAATATAGTTATGATTATTTTATCTTTAAAATATAAATTAATATAAAAATTACAGCGTTAAGATCTTGCTACAACACTTTGATAAAACAGCATTGATAAAAATAATTTAAAAAAATCAATACGCAATTATTTTTTAAAGGTCATTATTTATATATACTGTATATATACTGTATATATATATATATATATATATATATATATACACACACACACACACACACACACACACACACACACACACACACACACATATATAATATTAACATGATAGTTTTAAGGTCCAGCATACTTTGTATTTGTTTGTATTTTTGTATATTATTTTTAGTTTTATTATTACTTTAGTTTATTTTTTTTAAAATTTGCATTCATTTAAAAAAATCAATATGAAAATCTAAAGTTTCCATACAATATTGTTAGGAAAAGAAAATTAATAATTGTACCTGCACAGTCCTATTTCTACAGAATAATTATTAGTACTATGACACATTAATAATGATTTCAAACTTTTAAAGTTTCAATTTTCAGTACACTGTAAAAAAAAAAAAAAAAAAAAAAAAAAAAAAAAAGTTGGGCAAACTTAAAAGTTTAAGGCAACTAGCTTCAGCAGATTTTTGAGTTCTCAACTTAATTTTTTAGGAAATTTCACAACTTTTTGTTGTATAAACAAGAGGTTGAGAAAACTCAAAAATCTGCCGAAGCTAGTTGCCTTAAACTTTTAAGTTTGCCCAACTTTTTTTTTTTTACAGTGTAGTGTTCAATGAAGGGTTCATGAGAATACTATAAAATTATTTTGTAGTGAAAAAAATAATTGATGTGCCAACTTCAATGGATAATTATATTTACGCTAACTGTCCAGTAGTATGTGATACATTACTTGCAATATATGCTACATTTAAAGAGTTACAGATTGAGAAACAGGTGTAACTCTCAAACTGCCCAGTTTACACATCAGCTTAAAGAAGCAAATACTGTCAGTACGAATAACTTCCTGTCTTACTACAATTGACACAGTGTTCTTCAAAAATTAACCAATATTTAAAATATAAATGCTAGCAATTTGGCTTCAATGCACTGTAGGAAAGTCATTTAATGCACCATATTTCATCATTGTTTTTCCTCAGATGGCCTTCTATGTCAACCCCAGTGAGTTCGATCATCACACACAGCCTGTCTCTTCGTATACTGCTCTCTGTTCATGTGTGAGGAACGGATGGAGTATTACTAGCTCCAGCTGTCAGGCAGCAGGACATTACACACCAAGCAATGCAAAGGTCAGAGGCCTGCGAATATAATAGACAAAACAAACAGAGCGAGAGAGGGGGGGAGCGAGATAACATTAAACTCTCAATACACAGCGCTACTCTGACCCACGCCACAGCACCATGGAGCAAAATCACAGTCTTACTGAATGTTTACCTCCTCCACCATTACAAAGGAAAGTCCATAGAGCTTATGAACAGAAACACTCCACCCCCACTCAGCATGAGCTCGCGCTTGAACCGGTTACACTATTAAAAAGTCCACCAGGGTTTGAGGTCTGACCCTGCCGTGGCCTAAGAAACAGCACTGTTTAAACGACGTCTGCCGCCAGAATGGGAAAGAGAGTCATGTTTTGTCAATGCTGAACACTGTGCATCCATGAATTTCAGGCATAATGCTTTGATTCTCGCGTTTGAGAGCATGCACGGTGAGTCGTTCGTGTTATGGATTACGGCACATTATGAAATGTCGAGTTCAGGTCAGGGGTGAAATCTGCCTTCCTCTGATACTTTAAGAGAATCTGATGTTATTCAGAGATTGACCTGGAGGTGAATGTGGGAGTGTGTATTCACAACGATGCATGCAGGTTCACGTGGCTTTTGTTCAGCTGTGTGGAACGTTGAGATAAAATCTGAAACCTAAGTGTGATATACAGCTGAGACACCATTAATCTGCTCTACAATGGAAGAGCATCAGCAAGGGAATAGTGGTAGTGGTGGACGGGGAGAAAGAAGAGGCATGTGTGAGAAAGAGAGAATGAGATGAAGAACTATTGGAGGTAGACAAAAGGCAAGAAATAATGGGTAGAAACCAAAAGGGAAGAGAGAACTAAAGCAAGGAGGAAGCATGGGAGAAATGAATGAGAGAAGAAGATTAATGATGAATGAAAGTATGGAAGAAAGGAAAAAAGAAAGGAAGTGTGAAAGCATGAAGTAAAAGGTCGAAGAAAGGAAGGAAAGAGGAAGAATGACAAAGGAAAGAAGAGAAGGTGGAAAATGTTGCAGGAAAAGTGGAGGAATGAATGAAGGAAGGAATAGAAGATAATGAAGGAATGGAGAGAAAAAGGACAAAAGAAGGGAGTAGGAAGAATGCACACAGAAAAAAAACAAAAAAACAAGGAAGATAGGAAGAAAAGAGGGATAGGAAGGATGGAAGGAGATAAAGAAGAAACTAATAAAGCAAGGAAGGGAGGAAGATATAAAATGTGATAGGAAAGGTGAGAAAGAAAGAAAGAAAGAAAGAAAGAAAGGATGAAGGACAAGAAATGGAGAAAATGAGGAAAATGAAGGAAGAGAGAATTGAATAAGAGAATAAGAACAAGACAAAGAATAAAATCAATGATGAAATGAAGGTTGGAAGGAAGAAATACTAAGAAAGAGGTGGAAGAAAAGAAGGAAAGGGAGAAAGGAGGAAAATAAAAGAAAGTAAGGAAAGTTGAGCGAAGGTGGAAAAATGTGGCAGTGATGTTGAAATGAATGAAAGAACAGAAAAGAAAAGATGAAGAATGGAAGAGGAAGAAAGAAAAACAAAGAAAATGAAGAAAAAGAAAGAAACAATGAAGGGATGGAAGAAGGACAAGAAAGGTGATGAATGGTGGAAGGAGGTACAGAATCAACAAAGAAGCAAAGGGAAACGAAGAAGAAGAAGAAAGGGAAGAAAACAGAAAGAGGAAAAACAAGATGTAATGCTGGTAGGAAGGAAGGAAATATAGAAAGAAAGAGGTGGAAAAAGGAAGGAAAACAAAAGAAATAAAAAAAGATGAAAGAAAGAAAGAAAGAAAGAAAGAAAGAAAGAAAGAAAGAAAGAAAGAAAATGCAGGGTTACTGGAGCAGTAAATTAAGAAAGAAAAAGAGGAAAGGATGAACATGGGATATAAAACCAAAAGCAAGGAAGAAATAACAGAAAAGAGAAAGAAAGAGGAAGGAAGGAAGGAAGGAAGGAAGGAAGGAAGGAAGGAACAGAAATAGCAGAAGGAGGTATGGCATCAAAGAAGCAGCAGAGGGAAAAGAGGAACAGGAAAGGGAAGACAGGAAGGAAGCACTGTGCAAGCAGAGAGAGCTGCAGGAAGTGTGAGGAAGTGAAAGGCAGGTCATCATGTGACAGTGATCCAGCACAGAGCAGCGCACTGCAGTCCCCAGAGAGAGTTCCAGTGACCGCTCCATTCATCTGCTCCCTCACCTCACTGTCTCTGCAGCACACAGGTCACCTAAACACCCACCTAATTGATTCGCCTGTCAAACGCAATGAAGGGTTGGATGTTAATAGGGGTTTTATTTGTCCCAAGGGGGGCCGACCTGACTGCCACAGGACAGTATATTTATCTATCCCCACACACGTGTAATGCCCTGTTTCAAAGCGCTCATCTCCAGTTTATCAAGCACCCAGAGTCCCATCGTAATAATACCCAATGCACCGACCCCTGATAAACGACCTCTCGGCCCAAGGCCACTCGCAGGTTAACTTAGGGGAGGAGATGTGGGCCGGTAATAGGGGGGGTTTGTCTCTGTTTGGGACGCTGATAATGACCTGAGCTGGACTGTAACGGATGGATGTGGGCAGAGGGCGAGGGAACGACCGAGTTTATAGGGGTCCTGGAGGACAACAGGAGTGAAGAGGGATAGATGCTTAACTGTGGGCAATAAGACGGTGCCGTCCTCAGGGAGAGAGTGGGACACTAAATAATAAACCCTAAACATAAATCCTCCCAATTTTAAACAATTATTTTGTCAACATTGAAAATAAAACAGCATCTTCTGATATTGCACCATTGGGGTCTATAAAAAACATGTCTAAATACAATACAAAAAACTTAAATAAATAAACAAAATAAAAATACATATATTAGTGCTGTCAAACGATTAATTGCATCCAAAATAAAATATTTGTTTATAGTATGTACTGTGTATATTTATATAAATACAAACACATGCATGAATATATGTAAGAAAAATATGTTATGTTTATATATTAAATATATTTATATATAATATAATATAATAATATAACTATATAAATGTGTATACAGTACATGTAAATATTTTCAAAATATATACCAAATGTGTGTATTTATATATACATAAACAGAACACATACATATATTATGTAAACAAAAACTTTTATTTTGGATGCGATTATATATATACATATATATATATATATATATATATATATATATAAATAAAAATAATAAAAAAGTTACCATTTACAAACCCTGCCCACCTTATGATTAGACCCAAGACACATTGGATCACACCTGTATTTTTGTTCTTCTCACTTGTGATCAGATCATCCAAGACCGATGTTAATACCAGGTGCAATCACAGTCTTTGTAAGATGATCTCCAAATTCAACGTGTTTTGCAAAACTGTGTCGACTACATGTCTCAACATTTTGGAAATGAACGGTACATCAGGGATGAAAGGTACAAACACGGTTACGGGGGGAAGGAAAGTGAACAACACAGGAACTGAACAAGAAAACACACCAGCATTTTTGACTCTGAAAATACCGGTTGTGGGTTTTCAGTAGAAGTGAAAGAAAAAACAGCATCCGACACGACTCAACTGTAGTTTTCACCAAAAAAATATGGCTCATTAAAACACATCCGACACATACGCATGTGTGTGCAGACACACACACATAGACACACACACACGTCCCCCGAGAGCTCCTCCTGCAGAGCGCCATGAAGGATTAAAGCAGGCATCAAAGGGCACGGTGCGCCAGTGAAATATTCAGCAGTCTCTGCGGGAAGCGGGGGCTCCAGTGCATGCGTGTCTTGCACACGCACACAAAAGTCAAAGCCGAGGGATTCGGTACCTGAACCCTGTACAGAGAAAGTGTCAGACACATTAAATATTTAACCAGCTCAACAGCGCTGGAAATGACTTCACACTACGCATATGAGCTCCACAGCTGAGGTGCGAGATGTGGAAAAAAAAAAACGCTCACGAGGAGATAAAAGGGTGTACGAACTTCAGCAGAAAGCAGTAATTAATGATCATTCAGGAGGGAAAACATTTTGTTCTGTGCAGAATATTAAAAGAGTTCAAGAGCAGACAGTAAATAATTTCTCAGTGAACCTCATGAAATCACAACAAAATCAAAAAATGCTGAAAATAAAAGGTTCTGCACACCTCTGCCATAGGTTGACAGATTTCAAATATTTGCAAAATGTACTTGTTTTTCCAATAATAATGATATACAATTTTTAAATGGTATACAGACCTTTTTAAAGCATTTTAGATTCAATAAAGTTTTACAAGCTACAGCAGTGTAGACATTTTTATTAAATATTTTCCCTGTTTTATTTAAAAATAGGAAAGAAAAACAATTATATATATATATATATATATATATATATATATATATATATATATATATATATATATATATATATATATATATATATATATATATATATATATATATACACACACAAACAAACATTATATATATGTATTATATTCTGGGCTGAAATATGACCCTGGGATATTTTTGACAGGTTTAGTGAGTAAGAGACACTAACGTCAATATTCACAAGGACACAAAAGATTTACCATCTACAGCAGATTTAGTCAAATACTTAATGTTCATTCAGGAGGAAAAACATATTGTGCAGTGCAATATAAAGAACAGTTCAAGAGCACACGGGGTAGATAAATGTCTCGACGTGCCAGAGAGAACATGTGTGTGTGTGCGTGTGAATACACAGACTGTATGTTTTTCGGGTCATGTAACAAAGAGCAAGTGTGCTCTTTCCAAACCCGTACACTTCTATCTCGCTCCTTTTCTTCCCTCTTGGCAGGTATAAAAAGCCTCGCGGAAAAGAAAATGAAGACCTGTGCATTCACACATCAACGCAGGACGACATGACTTTGAAATATGGATCATTTCAGGAAGCCAAAGAGTAATGAGAGCCCTCTCTGATAGACGGAGAGACACAGTTAGCCCCATTCACCCACCTCAACCCTATTCACACACTAAAGCCCTTTCACACACACAAAAGAGCCACAGAGACCCCGGACTACGCTCTGTTTAACTAAAGGAGGGCAAGAGGTGCGGTAAGGTTACCTGACCCACCGCACATGATACACAGAAAAAAGGTGAAGGAGCAGGGTGGAGATTCTGTAGGTTCTTCCAAACTTGATGTTGGTCATGGTTAGTTTACTATGTGAAACTTTTAGCTGAGCGATTTACAGTATACTTACAATACAAGGACAAACGCCCTGGAGCAATCTGGGGTCAAGTGTCACACTTCTTTTACAAAAATGTATCACGTCCCATGATGTCTGTTAAATAACACATGACCAGAAAAGCATTGATTGCTAAATAGGACTGTTTTTTTTACAGTATTACTGTTTTTACTGTAATTTTTTTATTTAAAAATGCAGCCTTTGTGAACATAAAAGTCTTATCTAAGGAACAATAAAAATCTTACAGAAACTTTGAAATGCATAATTTAATAAAACAAATGTTATATGTAATATAATATAATACAAATCATGTACTCTAACCTGTACATAAATTCTGAAATAAATAAATTTAATAATTCTAATAAACCTCTGGAACCTTTTACTGTACTAGTATACCATGCAACCCTAATTCACTTACATTTAAATTTATAAATGTCACAAAAACATTTTTTGAATGTTGATTTAACATTCAACAGGGAATGTTTTAACAGACACATTGCAAATATTTTCCCAACATTTTTTCCGTCACGTGCACATCTAACAGATGCCTGTTCTGTGTATGTGTGCTATCAGAGCTACAGTATGGAAACTATGGTTACTATGCTAAATGTTGTATGGGTCAGTAGCACATTGGTGTTTAAATGGTTGCAGGGTTGAAACTTGCAACCCGAGGCTATGACATTTTATATACTGTAGATGTTAAATCAACAGCATGAAAGTAAGAGTAACTGCTGTCTGATTCTCTCCAGAGTGAAGCTTAAGTGTAATGCATTTCACAGAGATGCTTTTCTATGTACCCGTTTCAAATATTCAGAAGAAAAACATTCACTTGTCCTTCAAAGAGAAAAGAGATAGATAATAAAGATGTGAAACACCGGAACCCACCCAAAAGGATCACGCTCGGATATGAAATCTTGATGTTTTAATGAAGAACTTGAATCTGAGGGGAACATAAATCTTCAGAAGCAGGTAAAGGTCTCCTGCTCATTCCTATGGGCAGAATGTATTGTTCCAATCATGGAAATGTTTCAGGAAGACTTTGGAAAGAGCCCAATAGAAATCCCTATTTTCATTCTCCTACTGTAAGCCAAAGATCAAAAAGAGGTGGATGAAAAAGATTACAGAGAAAGATGAGAAAGAGAGTGGCCCAGGCTGTACAAATTAGTGTTTTGGCATCTGCTTCCCTTTATCGACCTGAGCTTGTGTACTCTACCTCCTTCACCATACCGACGTGAGTTACTGTTCAGAGCTGATTCAGAAACCCACAAATGAGAAGCGAACAAACCTACCCACTGAAAAACAGAAATTTTTCTGAGGAAGTTCAGAGGGCTCAAAGACTGACAGAACAAGAGAGAAAGGACAAAAGAGACCATGTTTGTTCGACTAGATTAACTGCAACTGCTTTTATAATAGAAATGTAGTGTTATTTATAATGCTTTGAAAGTGTATTTAAACTTAAAGAGAGAAAGAGACAAACCGGGCAATTGAATCCCAATTTGCTCACTTGTATTAGTTGCTAAAAAAAAATGTACATACACTAGCATTCAAAAGTTTCAGTGCGTTTAAAAAAAAGATAAATTATTCCTTTGATTCAGCAAGAACATACTGAATTGATCGAAAGCAACAGTAAAAGACATTTATGGTGCTACAAAAGTTACTATTTTTATTTATAAAAAAATTCTGCAAAAAAATTGTATCATGGTTTTCACAACAGGCCATCACATGAATATATTACAGAGAGATTTGAAGATTTTGAGTTTTTATAACCGATACCGATATATATGCAGATTTATTTATAAAATTTTCAGTCATCTTTTAGTCATCTTAAAAACAAAAAGATTAGTATTCTAATTACATAGTATATCAGATAATGGAAAATACTTCAATATCAGAAAAAATATCGGTAAAACCGATTATCGGACAATTGCTACTGTTTTTACTGTATTTTTGATCACATAAATGCAATCTTGATGAGCATAAGAAATCTTTTTCAAAAACAGAAACACCTTACAGACCACAAACCTTTAAATTGTAGCATAAATATTTATATTTAATTTTATTTAAAAAAAATAAAAAAATTCCACCAATGGAAACCATTGCATGCAAAGGACTGTAGGACATATTTGGCTAAAATTTATGCAGAATTTTTTACCAGAGGAACAGCACCAAAGTGCTATCTAGCATACCATTTTCAATGCATTATGATTTGAAATGCTCTAATTATTATCTATTTATACTATGTTGTCTGTAGTCATATATGCATGAGTGTGTCTAATACCAGAGGAAAACTGTAAAGCTGTAGACTTGGGCAATTAAGGGAATTTATGGCAGAAACATATTGGTAATAATTATCATTTTGTTTGGAGTAAAACAGACTCACTGGATGAAGGATGTGCATAGCAGTGCATCTGATATCATATCCAAGTACTTTTTCATTCTTATGCTATCACAGGAATGATGGGAAATGTAGTTTGGTTGCACAAGACAGTCTCATAATAAACCAGCTAAATGAGTCATGATTTCATGGCACACTTTATCACTACTCTTTATGAACTGTACACAATTGACAAGAATCCTCTTTGGAAACTTTCGCTAAAAGACTCCATCTTCACAGCCATGTTGATGTGCACTCATTCTAACATGACTTGAACACACCAACAGATAAAGCATCAGTTAAATGCCTAATGTGCATCTTTCACTCTTCATTCTGTTGCATTAACACTACCACTAAAAGCTACCGCTAAAAGCATCCTGTCTTTAGCAGGAAATGAAAAAGAGAAAGAAAGAAATACAAAATTGCTATTTTTTTCTGACCAAAATCACTCCAGAACTCTTAAGTAGAAACCTGAAGGAAGGCAGCACTATTCACACAGGGTTCCATTCAGTCTGCCAGAAGAAGTGGCTGCTGGGAGGGGAGAGATTAGAATCAGCTGCAGTCTGAGAGGAGGGTGGGCGACACTACAGTCCACTGAGCCGTGCACCTTATATCGCTTGTAAGGAGTCTAGGGCAAAGGTTTTAGTAGTCAAAAGGAAAAGGGGGTAAGTGAATAAATGCCCATGTGAGTGAGAATGAGAGCCAGGGTGATAAAGGCTATTGTCTTAACCTTTCTATATTGGGTGTTGCCAGGGTCAGAGAGAATAGGCACTTACATTGGACAGGATGCCATATAACCAAGCAGTTGTTATCTTTTTCCCTCTGAGTCTCGGGGATATGAACAGTAGCAGGAACAACACAAGCTTTCCTGTAGCTCAAATAGTAGAGCATGGCACTAGCAACGCTAAAATCATGGGTTCGATTCCCAGGGAAAGCAAGAGCTGATAAAAATGTATAAACTGCAACTTGAATGCAATGTAAGTCGCTTTGGATAAAAGCGTCTGCTAAATGCATAAATGTAAATGTAAGTGAAACACAAGCATAAATACTTAAATTAAAAACAACAACACTTTTCACACAGTGAGGAATCTCTCTCTTTCTTTCTCTATATCTCTATATATTACAATATAATATTTGAGGAAGATTAGAAATCATATATATTCCCACACCCCAATCATATATATTCCCAAACGTTTTCAAAAGCACTTTTGTTTCAAAACACTTTTGTTTTTCAAAAGCACCCCTCTGTTTTTTATATTTATATATATATATATATATATATATATATATATATATATATATATATATATATATATATATATATATATATAAACCCCCTCAGTATTACTAAAAACCTTCACAAAATTAATAAAAATATTAATAATAATACTTTTTTTAATCATTATATTATTTATATTAGATTTTTTGAATATATGAAAAAAAATAAAAAAAATAATTATATATATATATATATATATATATATATATATATATATATAATGTTATATTCTATATATAAAATTCTATTTTTATTCCTTTTATTATCTGTGTCTTGTCTTGCCACTGTCATTCAGTTTGTACTGTGGAACTTCTGTCATCAAAACAAATTTTCTCGTATGTGTAAACATACCTGGCAATAAGGCTGTTTCTGATTCTGATATATACATAAAATGTTAAATATAATAAATAATTCACATTAATTTCAGTGTGTTTTTGTTTATTACAGTCTGGTTTTAGTCCACACAGGAGAATGTAACATCATGAGAGAATGCAAGTAAGATCAATGAAGCCATAGAAAAGTTCAAATAACAGATCATTTCACTTTTAATTTTGTATAAAATATATCAGTATAATATATCAGCTTAAAGATTATGACATCCACCTACCTAAATCCATGAACTAAACTCAGGACTTTTGCCACTAAAATAAACGCCTCTGAAATCTACTAAACATAATGAAGGTTTGAGTCATGAGAGGTCATGATAATGCGTGGCGTCTCGTGTTTGCATTGTGCATGTAAATCCCTGGTGTGTATGGTGAACAACGGCCTGGCCAACAGCAGAACCACTATGTTGCTTGTTTCACGGGTAATTAGATTCATGAAACTGTCCTAGTTCTCATTATAGCTAATTCTCTCTCTCTCTCTGGCTGCTTGGACCCAAGACTGATGGATTGAGGGGGGCCGCAGTGTGGTATGTAACTCGTGGCCCGGTGCAGGGAAGGTTAGCGCTTAACATATGTGTGTACACGTAAACAAACACCGGCTCCGTTTGACGTCCTGTCAGCACAGACCTCCGTCTTTCTAAGCACAGATCATCGATGTCTGCCATATGTTTCCCTTCACCTTTTCAGAATGATGCTAAGCAGTTTTTTGCTACGTCTATGGAGTTTAAACTGGAAGAAAGAAGGCAGGAGACGTAAAAACATGTTTTTAAGCACAATTAACAGAGCGTGGCTACACGATGACCTCTGACACAAAAGGAGAAAAGAGTCATTCAAAGCCGAGAGGGGGCCGTCACCCACCCGCCGCTGTGGGTCTGTCTGTCTGACGGTCATGGCCGAGGGTCTATGGAACATACCCAGACATGGGCCGCTAATTAATGTTGACAAGCCACCACTCCCCCCGGTCAAGGGTCACCTTGCAATCACTGACAAGTGCAGGTAGTGTCTGCCCCTGGAAAGACGACACAAAGATTCCCAGATGACCTCCTCTGACCCTCCCTCTCCTGTTGGGTCGCTCCTCCCCCCTTCTCAAGCACTCGCAGTGATTTCTACCCCCATAACCGCCCCCCATCTCCTCCTTCAACAGAGGGCAAAATGCTTTTGTTCTTTCACTCTGCGTCTTAAACACGCAAAGCAGACTCCATCCCATTCATGCACTCAATGAAAGGAGGAAGTACAAAAAAGGGGCATATAAAGAAACACTATAATGCAAGGGAATAAGCAATATATATATATATATATATATATATATATATATATATATATATATATTAGGGGTGGCACGGTACACAGATGTCACGGTTCGGTACGTACCTCGGTTCGGGGGTCACGGTTCGATACAATTTCGGTACAACAGGGAAAAAAAAGACATCTACTTTGCTCAGTTTCTTTTATTTTGATGTGAAAATGCTAAATATTATTACATGTTATATATATACAATCTGTTTTGTTTTCATTGTGAGTGTACACAAATAAAAGCAGACCTTTAACTACAAGCAACAGCACAAATACAAATAGAGTAAAGATACAAATAAAATAATCTGTGATTTTCAGGGGGTTTTTTAGGTACAAAAATTGAAGTACAATTAAAGTAATCAAAGGTAAAACAGCATTGCATATTTGACTGTATAAATTAAAGATTACTCTTTATTAAAGTTACAAAAGCGATTCAATCAAGAGCAGTGAGTGATTTCTTTGTTGTTGCTGTTTATTTAATATTAACTGTCACTTTAAGAGAAAGCAGTGATACTGTACGCCCAGCCGGCTATGTCTGCTATAGGATACTTACCAAGACGGGCATTTTGACAGAATTTTGTGTGAATTTATCCATTAAAACACAATACTTCAGAGAGAGCTTCATATTTGCGCGCGTTCTGAGGCGCAGGTTTGTGCGCTTCTGATGAACGCACGCACAAATCTTCTCACTGCGCGCGCGAGCTCGCGTCCTCTGGCTCTTAAATATTTGAGCTGGCAAAGCTTACATGACTTTAGTCTAAACACCGATATCAACGTGTGCTGTTCAGGTCTCACCTGTGCGCGCGCTATCAGCACCCGGGTGATGACGGAATAAATGCTCATATTCCAGCATACGGCACTCGCATTGAACAAGAGTGAATGATTTGTCCACTTTTTTTTTTTTTTTTTCTCATCGCTGTTGTTATAATGTACTGGGAAGCCAGAATGCGCATCCATTAACAGAAACATACATTAGCCGAACCCTATTTGTTTTACGTGTTATTTATAACAAACCACATGCGTTGTCAGAATTCAGTTGAACCGCGGTCCTAGCGCGTGCCGAACCGTGTGTGGAGAACCGTGCGGTTCGGTTTTTTTCCGCGAACGGTTGCCACCCCTAATATATATATATACACACACACATATAAAATGCAGTTTTTAAATGATGACTTCATTTATTAAGGGAAAAAAGCTGTCCAAACCTACCTGGCCCTACGGGAAAAATTATAGACCGAATATATATTGTGTAAATATAGAATTATATTACATTTATATACTATGTTAAATGTATTATATTTATATATTTTATGTTACACAATTGACCATTAAATCCTTCTCTATGAATATATATAATACAAAATATTTAAAATGACTGTATATTAGGGGTGTAATGGTACACAAACATGACGGTTTGGTATGTACCTGTTTTGACATCACGGTTCGGTAAAATATAGGGAGCCGTTTTACATTACTATAAGGTTAAAATTAACAACAGAGCCCAAACTTGAATTCAATTACTATTTATTTACTAATTTAATTTCTCTAGCAAATACGGAGCTGTAGACATTCAGATGTTCATTCATGCATATGTCGCGTTAAAACTAGTAATAAAGAGGAAGCGTTGATCACGCTATATATTCATAATTATATATATACATATAACTATTGTGTAAATATTTAAATTCTATCTATCTATCTATCTATCTATCTATCTATCTATCTATCTATCTATCTATCTATCTATCTATCTATCTATCTATCTATCTATCTATCTATCTATATTAAACAGTCTTGTGACCACAAATACATGAAAATTAATATATGAAAGAAAAAAGTATGAAATATGATAATGAATAAAACCTTTGGAAATAGTTGGAAAGTTTGGAAAAAAGGTTTTACAGATGCTTAAAGGGAGTGAGAGAGTGGGAGACCTAATGGAAAACAACCAACCAACACAGAATTAATAAAGATTATAATTTGGCACAAAAACCCCCCCAAAAAACTCAAGTAAGCGCATTTCCAGCAAATCCTAATTAGCCCTGAAGAAAACCAAACAGTAAGACCCATTTATTGAAGGCTAAATAATTAATGCATGAGGAAATACAAACAAACAAATGCAAAGCTCGATTCTGAAACGGCCCTTTCCTCAAACTTTCCCTGTCATTTGTGGTTTATCAGCCGTGTCTGACCAGACGCTGATGGATAAATGTGTGTGGGGGTATAATTAGCTGTACTTCAGGGACAAAATTGTAAAACCTCCCTTTGTGTACACTGTAAAATGTAAACATTAATCATAAATAAAGTCTTTAGTTATTACAATTAGCTTTCTATGAAACTATAGTCTGAACAGTTTGTGTGTGTGTGTGTTGCATGTGACGGGAGGATCTCAAACAGTAGCTGCTGTCACGACCCTCTGACAGAGAGAATGTGACGGAGGGAGGAGTAACCGTGGAGAGCAGGGGGTCGGATGATGAGCCAATGATGGAAGAATGGAGTGTGTGAGCGTATACGTGAGAAGGGCTGCGGGAGGTTTTTGAGGGGGAGCTCTGCGTCCCGTCACACTCCGTGGGGCAAAGGTGATGACAAATGCGCCATTTAAAACTCACTCAGTCAACAGAGCGACTCGGCCTGGGAAAGCCATTCTCACACACACACACACACACACACACACACACACACAGAGATATAGAAACCCTCCCCCTCAGCCTGTAGGCTCCATAAAGTCTGTATGAAGTCCAACTGCCTAAATCCCCCAGTATCAGTAACCTGACTACATTATGAGCCCCGCTTTAAGCCCACGGCTCTGTCAGTGAACCGTAGAGCGCTGCGACTGCAAGTCCAACACCTGGTGCCACCATTTCAAAGTCACCTAAACTAAAATGACCAAATCACTAGGGACACATAACCCTCACACCTTCTCATTTGAACAGTTCTCTCATGAGTCCAAAATCTGAATACAAAGACAGTCAACCTGCTCTAGTCACATTTTGTGAATAGTGGAATATGAAGCTACAAAATATACTATTAAACCTTGATGTGTAACTCATCCTGGGACATTCATGCTATGGACATGGATTACGACTAAAATCATGTGGCTTATTTTTATCTACAAAACAGTTTAAAAAAAGAAGGGATGGAAGTCATATAGGGGTTATGTTCAAGCTGTTTTAATTGTGATTTTTCTGATAAATATAAGAATTTAAAATGTGATAAAAAGCTCCTGGTTTGCTGTGCTAAAAAACAAATAGTGATTATATCTCAGTATGACTATAAAATGATCATTTTTATAATAAACTAAATAAAATAATATACATTAAATATTAACATTGTAATTTTTCACTGTAAAATAAAAAAAAAAATTCATTTTACAGTACAACAGTAAAAATACAGTATTATTTATGGCCGTCTTATTTTCAAATGTTAAACACCCAGAACATCATAGCATCATGTTGGTGAGTTTTGCAAATTTAGTTTAAGATTAAGAATCAAGAACCACTTTTTCTTAGTGTGAAGAATATTTAAATACAACGAAAACCCTTTTTTCCACTGTAAAGAACTTTTTGTGCATTGGAAAAGTTCCATGGATGTTCATGGAACCATCGATATCAATTACTAACTTTTATTTTTAAGAGTACATGACGATTCTGGTAGAAACTTAGCTAAAAATTGGTAAATTGTTGTAAGGGTTAAGGTCCTGCTCAACTGTCAGTTTGTAAAATTACGATGAAGCTACAATATGCATGGAATGTCAGTGCGCTTAAAATAACGGGATTGGATGTCTCGAATTCAATATTTTGCAGCAGCTATCATACGTACGCAATAATCTGGAAGTGCAAGAGAGAAGCGATCATTTCTCTCTGGTTCTGTGAGGTCTTTTTCCACACACTATCAATCACTCTATGCTCAGATAAGGGCTGAGGGAGACAGATATTATGAACGGCTCAGGATTACTCTCACAGCATTTAAGAACAGTGGAAGAGGATAAGTGTCTTTGTGCGCGCCGCAGCAAGTGCCTGTGGACGGAGGGGGATTTTCACATTATCGTACAGAAGTGGACGTGGGCTGAGGGCGCCGGGCCAACACAAACGAGAGAAGAGCCTGGCGCCTGCACCACCAACCCGTTTGAGCCACAGAGAAATATTTACCCAACACAGCCAAACTCTCCCAGCATCCAGACGAGCGCGGAATACACTCGAGCAAAATCATTCAAGATCTAGCTATTTTGTCTACTTTTGCAACTCCGTACTTCTGCTAACGTTAGCTTCATGAGATCAATAAAGTTTCAGTATTTTTAACAATTTGGTTAGTCATATTAACTGTCTATAAATGCATTACTAATTAAATAAACTAAAATAAAACTCTTTAAAATAAAAAAAGAAAACTTTCAAAAATACATGAAAACAGTAAAAATATTTATTTGGCTATAACTTGCCATGTCAATAATATATATCCACATTTTTATATTTATATATAATTGTATTCACACAAAAAAAAAAAAGAACTTGCCAATTGCCATTATGACTGAATTCACCAAGGAAAGATTTTAAAGGAATAAGGAATGACGACTTTTTTTTTTTTTTTTTTTTAAACCGCAAAATCAGTCATAGCTTGGCATCTTTCAGGCAAATATTTATTGTGCCCGCGAAAACATGCTTGAAATATTCTTCTGAAGTTTAAAGGGATTGAATCTCTTAAGAGAGTATAAGAGTATTGCTTCACCCCTGGGGAGTGGCGCTGGTCTTACGCCCAGATTGACTAGCAGAAGGACTCCCCATCTGAACTGCATCACATGACCAGACGGGTCAGGCCTTCAGGGAGATTACTGCTAGCATGCAGCTTTAAAAAGCCAGACAGACACCCCCACCCTTCTCCTTAATACCCAAACCTGAGTACCACGACCCCTCGCACGGCTTTCACTCATCTGAAGGCATTCATCCATCCTTCAAACTCTAAAAACACCCAAGAACACCAGCGGCTTGTTGAATGTTTATGAAATGGGTTAAAATTCAATTCTACCTGAAAATGGAAACGTTTCGAGTTTATTAGGTTTAAATTTACATACTCAAGTGAGCAGTATCTAAACATAAGGATCTTAGTCGATCAAAGCCGATGCATATGTCAACTGTTGAGTCTTTTTATCTCAGTTCGTATTTTCTTGTCCTTTAAATTCAAAGGGTTTTATCGTGTTGTGTGAGATTGTGGAAGTGGCTCTCTGAGGTCAGGCCAGGGTCTGATCTCGTGGCGCAGACAAAAGCACCAGGATGTTCCTGAACAAAAGGCCACTTCCTGAAAGATGTCTGGGTTCTCTGTCGCTATGCAACCAGTAGCTTGCTAAAAAACCCTTTATAGCATTTGAACCTTTATCATTAAATCTGTATTTGGTTCTTAGTTTGCTATAATAACTTTATTTAAATTTTTCCATAGTTCCAGATATAAGATATACACTATGGTTCAAAAGTTTGAGGGCAATAAGACATTATTTATTTAATTTTCTTATTTTATTGATTGATCGATTTAAATAAAGTAATAATGGAGTAACGCCTGTTAAAAACTCAGCTTTGCTAATAAATTACATTTTAAATATAAATTAGAAATTAGTTATTTAAAATTGTAATAATATTTGACAGTACTCCTGCTTTTACTTTTGCAGCCTAATAAATCTTATCGACCCCAAACGTTTAAACAGTAGTGTACCTCAACGTTTTCTGAAAAACGCATTTTCAGGTTTTTTTTTCTCCCTCTTGATGCAGTTTTTAAGACTTTTATAGGCTAAGGCTGCTAACTTCCACTTCTCAACACATTTCACCCTGGACTGAAGACAGGTGCATTTAACACCGGTACCTCTCAAACAGATCATTTCAAGTAGCTGATTGCAGATAGAAGATTTAGACCGGGTAGCTGGCCTAGTGTTGTGATGCATGTTCTGGCCTAGACAGACAGGCCTATAGTTCTTTTGCTCTTTGTCGATGATAAATTCATATCAGCCAACCACACTCAAACCCACATGCAGATTTATTTCCACAGTTCATCATCATCAGATTACCATGATTTAACTAATCCATGTGATTCGTGACTTGTAATAAAATGGAATATGCATATAATAAAATGATCTAAAAGTATTTTACTTTATATTGTATCTTCTGTAAAAACAACTAAAATTGAAATAAAATTAAATCTATATATAATTATATAAAAAAAATACAAAATGATAAAATTACATAAAATTAGTCACTTAAAATGAGATCTGAAAAGATAAATATTTAAGCTAATTCAATAAATATAAATAATACTAAAGCAACACTGATTTGCTAATAAAACATGGTCATGAAAAGAACGGTGTGAAGATCCTTCAAAATTTCTCAGGAATAATAGGTTTGGAATTAAATGAAAGGCAAGTTAATTGCAATGCATTTATTAGTTGAAAATTAGTTTTATAAGTTGAACTCTTCATTAAAACTTAATGCTAAATTACTAAGTAAGTGATATTACTTTTATAAAAAGAAACGATTTAATTGCATTAAATAAACAAGAGGAAAAGATATTGAAAAACAATTAGCTGCACATCTGATTTTTGCGAACAGACTCGGTTCATGCTGAACTACAATATATAAAATCCTCTTTTTTTAATATCTCAGTGACAATTAAAAAAAAAAAAAAAGATCCTGGTGTGAAGAAGCATTTGATTCCCTGAGCGTGTCTGCGCATGATGTGTTCCCATCAATACAGCCACCGCCATGTCTATCTGCATCAGCGCTTTCTGATTTCTTTATGCATTTCTTTTTCTGACAGCCGTCCTCTCGCTGTCTCCCTTTCCGGCCCTTGCTCTGTCACTGTTTGTCTCTGTGTCTCAAAGTATGCCATTACTGTCTCCATCTGTCCATCAAGATAGCTTTATGGATATCTTTCTTTTCTTTTAGACCGCTTTCTCTCCTTTTTCACTCTTGGGAATGAGTCAGCAGCGCTCGAGGCGAACGGCCGGTCTGCCGTCACAATATTCAGCGAACGTCTGACTTATGTTACACATTCGATGGTGTGACAATATGGTAATACAAATTAGCCGGCTTCTCAAATTTCTTGGCCAGATGAGGCACACCAGGGCCACCCAAATGCTTTTATAGCAAGACCCAACGCTGCAGGTCAGACTGACCACCTAACGGCCATCTGTGTGTGTGTGTGTTGAGTTATCAGTATCCACCCGCCGGGCCCCTCCTCCCCGTTTCCCACAAGACCCCACGCTGTCACAACAGACATTTAGCAGCTTTCACGCTAAAGGGCCACGGGGGGCTTCCTTCCTTCTCCACTTCCTCCCTCTGTTTTCCGCTTCCCCACTGTCTGTTTCGCTACATTTTGCGGGATACCCTCTACAATGCCCTCTTTAACTTCATTTTACGGCTAATTATAGACAAAAACAAGACAGCGCAAGAGGTGAATCTCACAATGGCTCTTAAAAGGGAAAAAACACACAGGAAAACGGAGTCTAAGGGACAAGACGTAAAAATAGAAAATGCCAGGAAGCATTAAAGATGTTGTGCGGGATAATTATAGTTCAGGGCCATTTTATCTTTTTAGATGGATGCTAGGAAAACAGGAAGTAGGGCAGAGGTGCAGCTAAATGGGCTGCCCAATAGAGCGCGAGGCGAGCGATTCCCACAGCAGCGCTAGAAAAACAGGCAGGTTCCAAGACGATCAGAGCATTCGAGGAAATTCAAACACACGGGGATGGAGTATGGGAATGAGGCGGAGGTGCTTTCTCAGGCTGCTTGTTTGGGGAAGTCGTGGCCTAATGGTTAGAGAGTTGGACTCGTAATCGAAAGGTTGCGAGTTCGAGTCCCCGGCCGGCAGGAATTGTAGGTGGGGGAAGTGAATGTCCAGCGCTCTCTCCACCCTCAATACCACGACTGAGGTGCCCTTGAGCAAGGCACCGAACCCCCAACTGCTCCCCGGGCGCCGCAGCATGGCTGCCCACTGCTCCGGGTGTGTGTTCACGGTGTGTGTGTGTGTGTGCGCATTTGTTCACTACTCACTGCTGTGTGTGTGCACTTGGATGGGTTAAACGCAGAGCACCAATTTCGAGTATGGGTCACCATACTTGACAATACGTCACAACTTTAACTTTTTACTAGTGCACAGTGGCACAGAAATGACATCACAAAAGCTTTTGAAGTACATATGAATTCAAAATGTCATAAAGTATTTGAACTATTAACTTTCTTAGTATGTTAACGAATTTTCTAAATAAATTCCACAAGATTACTTTTTTCAGCAAGGATGCATTGAATTAATAAAAAAGTGACAGTAAAGACATTTATAATGCTACAAAAGATTTATATTTCAAATAAATGTTGTTCTTTTGAAAAAATGATTGTGGTGATTCAACTGGGGTGGGGTAACCCTTTAATATCGTTCCTTTCCATACAATTTATTTTTTTATTTTTTACATCAACAGAAAAGATTTTATATATATATATATATGGGAAAAGTTGCCTAAAAGAAGTCTTTTATCCTCACCAAGGCTGAATTTTACAAAACAGTAATTTGTAAAATAGTATTACAATTTATTTTTATACTTTTTTTAAATGAAACCACTGATGGCAGATGGACTATTATGACAACGTCTTTCATACCTTTCTGGGCCTTGACAGTGTTAATTGTTTAGCAGTCAATAGGACAGTCACAAGCCTCCCGGTTCTCATCCAAAATATCTTAAATTGTGTTCCGAAGACGAACTAAGCTTTTACAGGTTTGGAACGACATGGGGGTGAGTGATTAATAACAAAATTTTCCTTTTGGGGTGGAGTAACCCTTTAATCAATAATCAATAGTGAATAATAATATCAGACCATAATAACTGAATCAAATACCAATGGAAAGGATCAAGCTCTATCCTCCATTATTGCCCATTGAGAAACAGACATGTTACAGAAGTTAAAGGTGTTATGAATGGCGTCATGTTTTCTTTAAAGCAAAACTGGCATCTAGTCTGTTGACGTATGCCGATCTAGTCTAAAGTCATTGTAAACCTGGAAAAAGACTAAATCACTGAAGCAAATTCTCTTAGTCTGTTAGTTGGTAAAATATATGTTTGACATCGTCAAACACTGATAAACTAATTTTCAAAAACAGAATAATGATGACACGACGGTGATGAAGATAAATACAGAAAGCAAAGCAAAGAGAAAGCACTCTAACCATCGAATGACTGTCAACAATATGTAATTTTGATTAAAGTAAAATGTAAAAACACAAGAAATGCATGAAGAACTTACCATGGTGCGCCATATATTCGAAAGCCCTTGACGGTGACGTCAGAGTCCTGCAGGTAAACACAGTTTGTCAGGAGAGACTGAACATTGTCAAAGTCCTCGGGTTTCAACTTGGACACGGAGGGAAAGCGATAGTAATCCTGCTTGACCAGCTCAGCCATGAAATCCTTATCGAAGGTCAGCTCATGATTCCCCGCGATCACCACTTTAAACTCGTATGGCAGGCTGCCTGCAACACCACAGAAAAACATACATGTTAAAACAGAACATTAACTCTACATTTTCTTATTCAACAAATAATGGCAATTGAAGTACTGGTTTGTAGTAGTGCACCCTAATCATGCGCCTACAGAGAAATCTCATTGGTCCAAAATCCTATACCCCATAACTGCATGCTAAAACTCACATATCTTCTGGTTGGACATCGTAGCACACTAGTTTGCATTCACCACTGACACATACTTCTTGTCAATGGAACTCACGTCTGGTCACATCTGAATTTATCACAAAAAATGCTCTGTTGAAGTTCATGTGAGGTTATTGCGATCCTGAGGAAGTCAGATAATGAAAAACAGGACTCTGCAAGTAGAAACAGGCCATTACAGCAAACCATACACCAAAGCATCTTTCTTTACCTCTCTATTCAGGCTACTGTCTATTCTCAAACAACGATATGGCTGGATATCGACTACAAGAACCTAAAGCTAAAACATATCAGAAAGATTTTTAGTCAAGGACACTGTCTGTGTCTTTCAAGCCACTATGGCCTTTCTTTTCCCTTCTACAGAAAGTGCGCTAAAACTCAACGACCATTAAATGGCCACCAAACATTTATTAAAGTCACGGCCGCCTCGTTTTCCCTTTTATCTTCCTCACTTCAGCCTCCATCGTCACAGCAAAGCTCTTTTGTGCTGGTACATCAGGATAATGCAACCGGGGGAAGTTGTTGTGTGTGTGTCGTGACGTATTGTCAAGTATGGTGACCCATACTCGAAATTGGTGCTCTGCGTTTAACCCATCCAAGTGCACACACACAGCAGTGAGTAGTGAACAAATGCACACACACACACACACACACACACCCGGAGCAGTGGGCAGCCATTTTATGCTGCGGCGCCCGGGGAGCAGTTGGGGGTTCGGTGCCTTGCTCAAGGGCACCTCAGTCGTGGTATTGAGGGTGGAGAGAGCGCTGGACATTCACTCCCCCCACCTACAATCCCTGCCGGCCGGGGACTCGAACCTTTCGATTACGAGTCCGACTCTCTAACCATTAGGCCACGACTTCACAAAACTCAAACAAAAAGAGCAACTCTCTCACTCTATATGCCAATCCTCAGACAGGAAAACACACAGACCGTCTCTCAGTGGATTGCATAACACATATGGAAAATGCCGAGTGAGTTTGTGAACAAAACAAATCACAATATTTCACCTACCAAAACAGATGAAACGAGGTGCTTTTCAAAGCAAAATGGGACTAAAAATTAAAAAACAAAGACATAATAAAAATAAAAATCCGGTGTGATCAGAAGCGCTATAAAATATGTCTGAAGGTGCTCTTCGCAGCCCATTATTTGTTCTCTTTTATGAAAGACAACAGTGTGAAATAGTCAGTTTAATAACGGCTTTTCACAATTTGAATTGGAAGTGTGTCTTTTTTGGAAAACAATAAAAAAAACAATTAAATCTTGAACTGTAAAGGCATCAGAAAGGAGCAAAACGCTTGACCGAAAATATAAAGATAACCTGATTTAAAAGTAAACACTTTCCCAGCAGTTTAATTTACTTTCTTGCTCCTTCCATGCGCTCGGCACTATATAGACTGGGATATATCGTAAATCCCAGTCTAATCTAATAACAGGAGCCCATCTCTCAGCTCCGAAGTCCGCAGTCAGCCAAACGCCATCACGGATCCATTTACATGGAGCTTTCCCGTCGCACAAAACCGAATCAGAAACCCCCGGCGGACGACCTTCGTGCCAACCTCTCCATGGCGGAAAAAGGCCTAGAATGCAATTACCTCCCCACCGACTGCATCTTCTGCGTCCCCGCAGGGATTTTTACAAATTTTATTGCCATCAAAATGTATTTTTCAAAGAGGACTGCGGATATAAACTCTGTTTATTACTTTGAAGACGCTACGGAGGAACATATGGGAAGGTATGCGGCGTATGGGAAAGCTCTGACAGTCAAAGAGATTTGGGTTTAGCCTCAGTGTTTGAATCTGATTTACATCAGAGGACCGGCACGGGGCACAGTTTGGCAATCGTTGCGCGTAATGAATGTAAATCAAATTAGTGAAAATAAACTACACACCATAAACATCTGAAACTGAAGGATGACTGGTAGGGAACATGTGTATTTTGTTGAAAACAGAGCAGCGCAATCACATTCGTCAAGATTTTCGAACTGCTGCACAAAAAAACAAGTGGGATTTGATGAATAGAATTAAAAACAAAGAGCACATGGCACCAGAAAGCACAAATCACCAAACGTTCAATCATAAATTAAAGCAATAGTTCACCAAAAAATTAAAATTCATTATTTACTCTTTATGTTTTTCCAAACTAGTATGATGTCTTTTCTTCTTTCATGTTAACACAAAAGATTAATTTTCTAAGAATATCCTGGTCACTCTTTTCGTATAATGAAAGGAAATGAGAACTGGGGGTGTCAAAAAGCATTATAAAATTATCATAAAAATGGTAAATATGCCAATCTTCTGTTTTTTCTGGAACCATACAATAGTTTTGTGACGAACAGAGCAAAATAGAAGCTATTTACCCAAAGTCTTTACATTTGCTTTAGTGGGTTCTTTGTGAATAAAACTTTCTTTTGAGCCAGATATTTCCAAAGGATCAGTTTATTTGGTTCACAATACCTGTCTGAAAGATTTTTCATAAATCTGACCAATCCACAAAACAATTAACGTAGAAGATTTAGAAGAGATCATTTAGTGTCTGATAAAGACACAGTGTTATGCTATTTTGCAACTTATTGCAAAATAGCAGCAACAATGGCATATTATTATAGATTGAAGACTGACTGTATCAATATAGATTGTTAATGCATTTTTAAAAATTATAAATAAATATTTACATTAAACAATTCCTCATTAAAATAAAAAGTAATTGATGTACATCAACGGAAGTAACAACTATTTTACAATAGTTTTGAATGCATCTCATCCACATTTCAGAGGCCGAACTTATCTTTTCTATCTTTATCTTTTAGAAAATGTAATGATGTTCTTGAGAGAAATACCAATGGGTGATTCACGGGTCAGATGTTTCCAATGAATCACTTGAGTTGGCGCACAATACCTGTCTGAATGATTCTGTTTTGATTCTCAAGTTCTCACAGACTCAACGTTCAGGTCTCCGCAGTTATAAGGTCACTGGAGAGGAAGATTTTTAGCAAATACGAAACCAGTTTCGTGAATCATATGGACTAATTTAAGACAGTTTATGTTTCTTTTGTGTCCATTGAGAAGCCTAAGTGTAAAGAGCAGGATATTCTTCAAAAATAAACCTTTCCGGTTTAATACAAGAACAAAAGTCATACAGGCTTGCAATGAGTTGAGAGTGAGTGAATAATAACAGGATTCTCATTTTAAGGAAAACCATCCCTATATCTCAGCATTTACCGTTTAAAAAACATGCAAACACTTTATTTTTCCACCCTCACAACATTGCAAAACAAAGGAACAAAACTGATCTATTGGACATGGGATCTATCAGCTGTCTTGCATTGATCATAACCAGTGAACTCAGACAAACGAAGTCAAGACCTAGAAAAGCTCCTTATTTACGGTGCACAGATCCATGTTTGCATCCGTGAATCCCGCACGGAGAAGTACAGGTCAGATCTCACGGGCAAGATATCGAGCAGAAGTGAACTTTAGCAAAGAAACCTCATTCCCACCGAATCGATCCCACTTATCAACAAAAACCATGATCAATGACAACGATTAGCGGCTGGGCTTTCTGTGCCAGAAAAACAAACAAAAGTGAGCTACGCTTCACGAAAATGCATAGTGAATGAGGCAAATGCAAAAGAGAGAGAGGGAAAGGAATGAGAAAAACGGCAGCATTTAAAAGGTCTAAAATAAACACCAATTTCCCCTTGAAAGTTTAATTTACAGAGGCCTTTTATGTTTTTTTTCCCCTCCTGTATCATTTAGCCCCTACTGCTAAAGAACAAAGGAGCGACCTTGGAAAGAAACGCAAGCATTTATGTTGCGGAACTCTCCAGAAAATATAGCCGGAATGCTTTGGCTCAGACAATGAAAACACAAAGATCCTTTTTCCCGAAGATCCACTTCAGGCTCATCTGAGCAACTTTCTTATAGAGTTCGTCAAAAGGCTTCTATAAACTACTCCATCATAGCGTCATGTTCAAGGGAATGATTAAACTGACTAAACTCTTCTCTCCAAACATGGTTTTTGAGAGAAGACAGCTTTCAGCCATCATGAGATTATCTATCAGCGCCCAGCTGTGTGTTTACAACAAAAAGCGATGATGTGAAAAATTATTTCATCGTCAGGTTTCCTTCGGGATGTGAATAATAAGAAAGTCAGAGCATTCTCTGACCACCAGGCACTTCAAAAGCAGCCGGGTGTCACATGCCAGCTAAAAAAAAAAGGTGGCGTCGAGTACGTTGATAGATGGAGGGATGGAAAGATTGCTGACAGCTCTCTCCGTTTCTTCCCTTCTGATTTCAACCGTGTGTGACACAGGAGTATGCATGGATGGAATGACGGCGCGAAGGACGAGCTAAGAGCCTGTGACATCAAAAATCAGACTCTTGCAAATACGAGTGTCACAGAAACTACTTTGCAATTGCAACTTGCCAAGATTCAAGTCACTTGTTATTTAAATGACCAACCAATAGTTAAATACAGTCATCTTTTCTACAAGCTTCAGACACAAGTATGCTGTAGGTATTTATGAGGACAACATATTGGAGAAAAAATTAAAAAGAGCATCAATTGTTTTGTGGGCCCAAAAATGAGGATCTGGATATATACAAAACACTAAATGATAAAACCTAAAAACTGTACTGAAAACAATGACAAACAGTATTTTACAAAATATTTTGGTGGAATAGTAGAATTTTTATGGGCCCAAAAACATAAATACATTAACTAATACAATGATAAACACTGGATTGAAAACAATGATATTAACATTTTGCACAGAATTTTGCAAAAACTATATATGATAAGAATCAGTGAATCTAATTTCTGAATGAACCACTGAATCAAACTGTTCAATCCAAGTTGCAACCGTATTGACTTTTATCAAACTTTGTTAGCAAGATTTTCTTTAAATCGTTGCTCAAATAAAAGAGAAAACCAACAGTTTATGCTAATTTTGGCCAGAAAACCAATTTAGAATGCAATTTTACATTTTGCAATTTACATTTACATTTTTAAAAAGTTACATTTTGCAATATTAGTACTTTTTACTTATAGTTAGTTTCTTTCTAACACTGAATATTGCTTGTGGCGAACAGCTCATGTTAAAGAGGCCACATGGATACACATACAAACAGTATGACAATACACCAGATTCGCTGGTCTGAAGGTCAGCGATGTGAGCGGCTTCAAGGTTCAGTGTGATCTCTTTATGACTGTTCAGGTGCCAACATCCCAAACCCTCGGCCTGGGACTCCCTGGCGCCAACAGAGCTCTGGATGTCAGAGTCAGCAAGCGTTTGATTTAATCACGTGTTTTGATCTACACTCAACCAAAGCACAAGATCAAATAGGACTTGAGGTGCAGGATTTACTACACACATGATCAAAACAATATAGAAACTTCCTTATCTACATTTCTATGAACAGAATTCTTCAAGACACCAACTCAAACGTCACGAAGAAATGTTTTTTGGACATGAACCAGTGGTAAAAAGAGTGGTTTCATCATTTTTATCTTTATTTCTTTCAGTCGTGGTCAGTAAACAAAATATCATACGAAAGAACTATATAAACAAAATACACATTGTAAACAAAATACCATATGAAACCTAAAAACCAAAGCCAAGAGACTTATGCAAATTACAAACTCCATGCATTCTAACGCACACTGCATAACATAGTGTGTATTATACACACACACACACACACACACTGTACTATACTTTAAATGTACTTTTTCAATAGCTATTGAAAGCTGGTTATCTAATATACTGCTGATCAGCAGACAACTGCCTATAAAATAGCAATTTATGCTAAGGATTCCTAAAACCTAACATTGAATACCAATGTGTGTAAAACGTTAACAAAATCTTTAATCTTTCCTCTAGATAGAATAAGTAAACAAAGCTGGAAATTGTGATATTCACAATTTTCAGCTTTTTCTTCATTGGTATTTTACATATTTTTCTCAGAGGATTGGTCCTACACATAAAATCATGTTGAATTTAACCCTACATAAATAAGCATAATTAGTTGCTAATGAAGTTCCATTGCTCTCCTATGAATCAGTAATTAGAATGTCTTGTAGAAAATACTAAATAATTCTTACACCATGTCTACACCAGATAAAAATAGGTCTCACCAATTATAATAAGCAGAACTGTCTACATTGAAAATGTTTCTCATGCTACTTTATTGGCCTAGTCCATATGAAATAAATTGCATTTTTTTACTAATACAAATATTTTCATTTGTGCATTTAAACAACTTATTACTGTTAAATCAAAGACACATTTAGATGTTGCTGTTCTCTTGCCTACTAATTTCAGTTTTTGGTTTCTGATCGTATGTATATACAGTTTAGTACATTTTACATTGTGTGCAAAATACTGCATTTCATTCCATAACAACATAGTAAAAGTTCATTTTAACATTACTTAATTTTAGTTGATAAAATTAAATATAGGATTATTTTCAGTGCATTTTACTGTTGCTGAAGTGTGGCTTATTGGTCTGATTTAGTAAACAGTCTCAAAAACTGATGCAACACTGGAAACGTCTACTGTAGACACAGCATTAGAGAATTAAAAAGTACATAAAAACATATCAAATCAAAGGATTCTGGATTATTAATATTTATTAATCAATCAGAATGAGCTACAGTGGCACAGATACACTACCATTCAAGTTGATACACTACAAGCACAGATACACTACCAACATTTTTTTTTAAATATAGTAAATGACACCATTGCTGAATTTATTTCATGAAATACACAGTAAAAACAGTAATAATGTGTAAAAATTATTACCATTTTAAACAACTGTTTTCAATTTGAATATATTTTAAAATAAAATGTATTCCTTTGATGAAAAGCTGATTTTTTTTGCATCATTACTCCAGTCTTCAGTGTCACATGATCTTTCAGATATTAATCTAATATGCTGATTTGCTGCTCAAAAAAAAAATATTTTTGTGAAACCATGAAATGTTTTTTTCCCCCCTGGATTTCTGGATCAATAGAAAATTCATTAGAAAAGAACAGCATCTATTTGAAATTTTTCTAGCAAAATATTTACTTTAAATTTTAATGTGCCCTTGCTGAACAAAAGCAGTAAATATCTTACTGACCACAAACTTTTGAACGGCACTGTAGAATGACTAGATAAGCACATTTTGTCCAAAGTGAAAAGGTTGAGGATAATTACATAATAATTAGACAAACCCAAAACTAGCATTAAAAAATCTCACAAAATGACTTGGGAGTACCCAGAATTCCTCACTGAACAGAAAAAAAGATTCAGTAATGACACACACAGCCCACTGACATATCTCCTTCTGTTATTGTAACGGATGCCGTAAGGAGAAACTCAGCCTCTCCTGACCATTAGCTTCAGTCACTAAAACCTGTCACCACCACTTCACACATCGCTAAACCCTGCGAGTGTGTGAGGGTCAGCTGGGATGCAAGGGGTTAAACGGTGGTTAATCGCAGCTCTTTACCTAACCAGTCGTTAAACTTCTTGACCTCCGAGGGCAGGCCCAGCTCGGTGAAGTCCCCCGTGTGCAGCAGAACATCCCCGTAAGGCATCTGGATGCCATCTGTCCGTGAGTGTGTGTCCGAAACACACACAAAACGCGTGTGGCCACTTGGCTTGGGGCTGTCGTACGAGATGGGGTCCACCCTGAGAGCGAGAGTAAGCCACAGAGAGACAGATGGAGGGAGAGAAAGAGAAGGCATTTATGAGCATGAAAATCAGCAGAAATAACTGTACACAATTGCTAGCCGGCTAGTTACACAAGTACATGAGCTCAGCGACGTGGTTAAAATCAGTCTGTCATTGCTATGCTCCTAACACAACAGAACAAACCCAAAAAATGAGTGAATGAAGGATCACTGTCTATAACAGATCCATGTGTTAAGGAAACATTAAGGAACTGGATGCATTAAGTGATATTGAAATTGAACCACAATTCTTATCATACACCTCCATTAAAGTTTGGGATCAGTAAGATTTTGTAATGTATTTGAAAGAAGTCACTTATATTCACCAAGGCTGGATTTATTTGTTTAGAAATACAGTTAAACAGTAATATTATGAAATATTATTAGAATTTTAGCTGTTTTCTATTTTATATGTTTTAAAATGCAATTTATTTCTGTAATGTTAAAGCTGAATTTTCAGCATCATTGTTCCTGTCTTTCTTCAGTGTCACACGATCCTTCAGAAATCATTGATTTGCTGCTCAAGAAACATTTCTTATCATTATTAATGGTGAAAACAGTTATTTTTGTGGAAATTATTTTTTCAGGATTCTTTGATGAACAGAAGGTTCAAATTAACAGAATTTATTAAACATTAAAAATGTCCTTATTGTCACTTTTGATCAATTTTATATGCATCCTTGCTGAATAAAAGTTTTTTTTTTCTTAAAAAAAACTTTTTGAATAATATGTATAAATGATAAATATTCTTGTATTAATTATAAATATATCTAAACAAAATTAAATATAAATTATACTCTTATAATCTGAAATCTTAACATGCATTATAAAATTTAGGTTACGTTTATAACTTAAGTATGTAGGAAGGCAGACAAATAGTACAACGAATAGATGGATAGTTGGATATAGTAGGGCTGGGTATCGAGTTCGATACTTTTTAGGCACCGACCGCCTCGATACCACCGAGTATCGAAAAACGTCTTGTCGTTCGGTACCAAATTTCGATACCTAAGGGGTTAATCTCATCACCGTCAGTGAGCCAATAATCCTGCAGCACTAGGTGTGTTTGACTAGAAGCGGCGCGGCGCTGATTGATCAGTGTTTGACCTCCGCGAGAGCGTTTCAAAAGCGCACGGAGCAGTCTGCTCTCTATATCACGCAGTTTGTTTATTATACACAGACTGAAGCTCGCGTGACCCTCGCGGTGATTTCAGCGTCTGCCGTCTCACTGAATGAGGACATGAACAACATCTCCAGAACTGCTGTGAGAGTCAATTAATGAGCATTTTACCGTTTGATTCGAGTAAAACTAAGGTCATATCATATACACACAGAACTGTAAAGGTATTGCAGGCAACCCGTCAAAATAAAAGTTCGGATTAACTTGGAAGACACTGCGGCAGAAATATATTAATATTGTTCAGCGGACATACTATTAAAATTATTAAAACTTTATTATTTTTTTTTTTTAGAAATTATCACACAACAGTTATTCCATTTTTTAATTTTAATAGTAAACCCCCTTTGTTTGCCAAAATAAACTTTGATTTTCAATAATTTAAAGAAATTAAATTAATGTTTTGTCTTCATTTGAAAACCAGATACAGAA
Source organism: Barbus barbus (assembly GCF_936440315.1). Taxonomy (NCBI): domain Eukaryota; kingdom Metazoa; phylum Chordata; class Actinopteri; order Cypriniformes; family Cyprinidae; genus Barbus; species Barbus barbus. Next base: position 9,930,021 of record NC_136730.1, read on the forward strand.
CACAGAATTTCTGAGGAAAAATAAAACCTTTCATTAGGCTATTTTAAGAATAAATTTAAATAAATTAAGTTGTTTTTATGCATTCAAATAATTAGACATACTACACCAGAATTTAATAACAATAAAACATATGGTGAAAGAAAATAAAACACCCACTTATGAAAGTGGATGAAGATTTTAAATTTCTTGAAGTCTTTAACAACCTAGAAATGATGTGTTTTAAAATGAACACGCACTAATGTAAACGTAGCCTAACAGATGTGTAAACTGAAAACAATTTGAACTTTATTAAAATTATTTATTTATTGTGTTGGATATATTTTGTTCCTTTGTGCAGTGGCTCAGGAGATGAGGCTTTGAGTCTGTATAAATATCAACATTAAAAAATAGTTTTTTGAGATAATGTAATCTTATTAAAACTGATTTCATAAAACTGGTATCGAAAAAAGTATCGTTCAGGATCCGGTATCGAACTCAAGGTATCGGTATCGATATCGGAAATTTTTGAACGATACCCAGCCCTATTGGATAGACAGACAGACCGATGGATAGATAGATATTTTGGAATTGAAACTGGAATGCAAAAAAACTGTTGTTGCAGAAACATTTTCCCATTTGCATTCACAGCTTTTGTGAAAAAGTGAAAACTAGAGCAGAATCTTTTGTTGCAGAAGCTCTGAAAATGGAAGCAGCCTTCAGAAACTCTCACATTTGATGTCTATTTAAGAGAATCACTCTCTTCTTGTCTGAACATCCTTTTATTTATTTTCCCAAAGATCGTTTGGGGGGAGAGATGGGGGGCGGGGGTGGAAGAAATTCTCCTCTATAACTCAAAAGGAATGAAAAAAGGATCTTGGCTGTAATTGAAGTCAGAAACGTGCAATAAGCCGCACTCCCCCACACTATTATTTCATTACTAAAAGGGTTGTCAGTCGACAAAAAGCCCTCGGCTCTCTAATTAACACTTACATCTCCTGTCCGACTAAAAATATAAAGGACCTTACGAAGGGAGGTGGGCCGTTGTGCACAACACACATGCTCTCGGTCTCTCTCTCTCTCTCTCTCTCTCACACACACACACACACAAACACAAACAAGTATGTTAAGCAGTTGTACATAAAAGAGAATAGACTCAAATGAAAGAAAATAGCACAGAATGGCATATAGCGATTCAACAAAAAAGAAGACGACACAGAAAAAGAAGAAATATACAGAGACATCCATAAGGAAGAACAAACAATAAAGTAAAACGAAAGAATGAAGAAAAAGCTGCCCATTTCCCATCGTCACTGGCTCGTACATCGGTCTGAATTGTGATTACATTTATATGACCGAGTCATATCTGAAATGAACCACCTGCACAGAAAATCATGACACTTTAAAAAGGAGAGAGAGAGAAACAGGCGAACAGAAAATAATATTTGTTATTGATCACAATGCAGTAAATAAAAGCAGGCTCGCGAACTCTCACACACACACACACACAAATATTGATTAAATGTGGTCTGTGGTGGTCAGGCCAGCCACGGAGATATAAAAGACTCGACAGATCTAGTTATGGAAGCGGCTGGCGTGCTGAACTCTGTGGCCTGCACACACACATACACACTTCAACATACACACACGGTCATACGAATCTATTAGAGTCAACAAGGTTTTTCCACATGGAAACGGAGCTGCGTATCTGTCAGTTCGCTGTCACTTGAACACGCGACTCAGGATTCGTTTCACAAGCAAACCAACATTTTAATGCCACCATGAAATAAAAATGGACATTTGATTTCTTAATACACTTCTTATGAATTGTGAATGATTAACTGGGGTAGATTTTAGAATATGTCTTTCACATGAAAATCAAACCAGTGAGCATCAAGCATGAAGCCGGAGAAACAGTACTCCTGGCCCTTAAAAACTGGTTGATTCATTGATTTTTAAATATATTTCCACTTGAATAAAACCAATTTATTTACGCTTTCTAAAAGAAAACCGAAATCAGCACAGCCAAAAATATAGCCATGACCGGATGGAGCCTTTTGAATATTTGCTCATTGTTTTAAATATTCACTCAGTCTTTCAAATATTCATTAGACGGGGGGAAGAATAGAAAGGATTATTCGGACCAGGGGCTTACGGAGCCACTGAAATTGCATTAGAGAAAAACTGGAATGTGTGTGTGTGTGTGTGTGTGTGTGTGTGTGTGTGTGTGTGTGTGTGAGAGAGCGATTGAGAGTGTGTGAAACTGGAAAAGCAAAGATATATCTTATGAAACTGAGTGAATAAAGACACCGTCGTTCGAATCCACAGTAAAAGTATGGTAAAAAACAACACTTAGATATGAGAAGCTTCATCATGAAAAGGAAAACACCTTTATAAAACACACACGTTTAGACTCCGGATGCACCGCGGCTCTTTTATTGGATACATGTGTCATATTGCACAGGAAAGCATTTTGATTTCTGTTCAAAGATACTCTATTTGACAGCGCTCACTTGATTCTTTAACCTTCAGGAACAACAAACGATTGAACTGTATCAAAGCTTCAAAAACAGCCACAGTTCATCCACTTCAGAGAGCCGAACACACGCATGCTATTTGTGGATCTCTCTTCCTTCCTTTAGCTTTTGTAACAAGAAATAACCTAACATTTGTAAATAGCAGCCACAATTGTTTGTAAGGTCAAAACTGAGGTAGGGAACAATTAGCTGGTTACTATTTTGACTTTTTCCTTAAATAGCACAGTTAACATCGCACCCTCAGTCCTCATGGGAAGAAATAAAGTGACAAGTGATTAAAGATATCTGATTAAAGGTATATCTGCCATACAAATCATAGTTTTTGTGTCAATCAAGTCACAATCAGAGCTAAAAATGAGTGACATTTTTTTGGTTGCTTGGTTTCTATTCGTGTATGCTGTGCTGGGTAGCTCCGCCCACTGCACACTCTCATTGGTCGAAAATCCTGCTCTACTTAACAGTACATTAAATATGTTCTGATTGGCTGTATTGCATCAAATAAATGACACTTTAACTTTTCCAGATTATACCTAACAGACTATATGTGAACACTGCATCGATCATCAGTACAAAATGGGTTTAAAATATACTTCTCTCAGAATTAAGCATCTCTTTTTGAACCAGAATATTTCCATCAACATCCATATAGCCAGATTTACATTGTGATTCCACCCACTCTTCATAATTGACAGAGGACATTTTAGTCAATGTGCTGTCCAATGAGAAGAAAGAATAATTACGTTAGACCCTCCGTCCCCCACCCCAGCACTCATTATGACATAATGATTGCCCGGTCAATAGGTGGTTAATTTAGAGTCTGACCTCTGGTCTACAGGTTTAAAGGCAGTGCTCCAACTGCTAAATAACATCAGATACCCATTATCTGGGTTCTTACATTAGTCAGAAACATCCATTTTACTAATATTACTCTTTGCTAATGTAAATGAAATCATTACAGCTTAAAAAACAGAGACAAATCCAGTCAAACAATTAATTGTAGATAAATATATCTGGTAAATGAGATGGTATTTTGGCATTGGTTTTTAAGGTGAAAATCTATCGATGGATAAATCACCTGTTTTCCAAAAAATAAATAAATATAAATAAATAAATTAAATAAGAATATTTTATTTATCTACTTTTTTTTTTAATTTTGAGCATTTCAGCATTTTTGCAAGTTTTTAAATTTTTTTTTTTTTTGCATTTATCTGAAATAAAAATAAATAAATAAATAAATAAAAATGATCCTGGAATGAAAAATAATAACCTGTTTTAATGATTAATAAAAAAACAGTCCTGAAATCAGGTTGATGCATTAATATTGAAAATATCACAAACAATAACATCACAAATGTGACCCAGGACCACAAAACCAGTCATAAGGGTTAATTTTTTGAAATTGAGATTTATGTATCATCTGAAAGTTGGATAAATACGCTTTTCATTGATGTATGGTTTGTTAGGATCGGACAATATTTGGCCGAGATACAACTATTCGAAAATCTGGAATCTGAGGGTGCAAAAATATCAAAATATTGAGAAAATCGCCTTTAAAGTTGTTCAAATGAAGTTCTTAGCAATGCATATTACTAATCAAAAATTAAGTTTTGATATTTTACGGTAGGAAATTTACAAAATATCTTCATGGAACAGGATCTTTACTTAATATCCTAATGATTTTTGGTATAAAAGAATTTTTTTGAAAAGAAAGCATTTTGACCTATACAATGTATTGTTGGCTACAAATTAGAGATGCACCGATACTGAATTTCTCTGCCGATACCGATTATTCAGAATGATATCGGCCGATACCGATAGTTATGTGGGAGTTAAACATTTGAGGTGGTCGCATTTGTGCCAGTGCATGGTCTGCGCTGCTCCAAAACGTATGCTCTGCTCCATGCATAAAGTGCGCGCTGCAGAGCCGCACAGTGCGGCAGGAGTAAGATTTCTGATCATGTGAAGAGAATGAGAGAGGTGCTTTCAATGAGTACTCTTTGGGAGCAGAGCCTGGTTTATACTTACCGCGTCAGCACGGCTCTCTTTAAATGTTCTTTATTTATTTCATTCCTCAAGTGTTTGCTAAACATTCTGGTGTAGCCTATGCCATGCCTCGTCTTATTTGTTTATGTTAATTACATTATATAAGTTAGTTTGTAGCGTACTGTTTTATTATTGTTGTACTTTTTAGGCTTGCTGTAATAGACGGTGTTGGCGGTGATACCGGTGTTAAGCCGCAACACTGGTAACTTGCCCACCGCCCCCCACCGTCGTTTTGATTTTTTTATAGTAATAAAATTTATTTAGTTCAGTTAGAGGACACTACAATTAAAACTGAAAGCGGCTGCTCAATACAGCGCACCGAACGAACAACAGTCGCGCATGACAGATCAGATTTCATTTATCACCTGAGGAGAGCGAGTTGAGCTGACTGACAAGAAGAGTGAGGTGAAAAAGACAAGACAATGGCTGAAGAGTTTCAAAACGAAATGTAAAAGCCTGTTGATCTCTACTCAAGATTTCAAGATTCAAGATTCAAGAGTTTTATTTGTCACATACACAATTATACAGAGTATAACCAGCAGTGAAATGTAGGTCAGGTCCGCTCCAAGGACAGTGCAATTATATAGAATACAAATATTAAGAAAAAGAAAAGTAGAAAAAATAAAATAAAAGAATAAAATAAAATAAAAGATAAGATAAAAAATATAAATATAAATGTGCAGGTCAGTATGTTGTTGACTTAAATAGTAATAAGAGGAATGTGCAAAAAGGTTGTACAGGGTATTTAAATAGCAGCAATATGAGGTAGAGAAAAATTATGAATAGCTTATTGATATGGTGATATTAACATGGAGTCAAGTGATGTTATGACAACAAATATACCTGTGCTACTTATGACTGGTTTTGTGCTCCAGGGTCACAAATATGATGGATATATGTATGATAAAAATGTTATATTATTGTTCATTTTTAAACAACAATTTACTTACTGGAATCATTTTTATTGATTTAACCTCACAAATATGACAACATCAAAAATATGATAGACGGATGGATGGACAAACGGACAGGATATTATATCAGTCAAATCTAAAAAAAAAAAAATAAAAATATTACAGCCATTAAAAGAAGACGTGCAATTTCTTCACAGAAGGATAGATCAGAGCTCTGCAGAGACTACAAGTAAATGTTTCGCATTTCTCTCCCGCCATGGAAAGATTCCTTCTTTAATGTAGGAATTTGGTGAGAGAGTGACCGAGAGAAAGAGTCGGAGTGAGAGATTGAACCCTCTGTGTACAGTATGAATATTTCAGAGGGCCGTGTTTTGCAGATGTGGGGCACAGGGTTGTGAAAAGAGTGCCCTGCAGTCAAGCCTTTGATGCGGATAGCATCGCCACTGCACTGATCTGCAGCAGGAAATGGACTTTTCAGTCTTATCTGCCTCACTCAGGGCCACGTGTGTGTGTGTGTGTGTTTAAAACAAGCAGGGGCAGGAAGCTCCATGAACTAGGGCCAAAGAATAAAAATTATAATGATAATCATCAAGAGGAGCCAAATATTTACTGGCTTTTCCACTCATGCGGCTCGGCTTATACTGCTATTGGTGTAGAAACATCAAGCCCTACGTGCAGTCCACCACCTTCCCTCATACATAGCAATGAAATCCATTTCAGACAGAGAGAGACACAGCGTTTTTATCTTATCTTGTGCTTCTCAGCTGTCGGCGCTAATTCAATAAACTTCAGAGTAACACAGAGAGCACAAAAATGAGAGAGAGAGAGAGAGAGAGAGAGAGAGAGAGTAGCTGGAAAAACAGGAAGGAGGATGAGGATGAATGAGGAAACACTTCATGAACAAACATTTCAATTAGAACATGACAATTTGCAGCCCTTTTAGAAACCACTGTGTATTTCCTCAGGTTGTGTTATTATTCAAAAATCTGCTGTATTGTAAGTCTAAAATCTATTTAAAATTAAAGTTTCATTTCATATTCCGCCAAACTCTCAACTTTTCATGCTTTGATGCCATTTTCAGCCCTTTGCCAAAAAATATAATTCAGATTCACCACTGACAAGGATAAAATAAATAAATGTAAAATAAAGCCAAATGATGTTATTAGACAGGATGTGAATTGTGGTAAAAATGACTATATTGCACTGCTTCCAGTGGATTATTGCTTCTATAAAAATGCCGACAATACCATATTGTATAATAAACATTAACTATGATAAATTATACTTACTCAAATAGTGTATGTTGAATAAACTTAAAAATATTACAATCAATAATAACTACCATTCAAAACTTGAGTCAGAAAGATTTTTTAAAGAAATTAATACTTTTATTCAGAAAGAACGCATTAAATGGATCAAAAATTACATTTGTAATGGTTAAATAATATTTATTTTTCATATAAAATCTGTATCAGCATAACAAATCAGCATACTGGAATGATTTCTGAAGGATCACGTGACACTGGAGTAATGATGCTGAAAATTCAGCTTTGCCACCACAGGAATAAATTACATTTCAAAATGCATTAAAATGAAAAAATTGTTATTTTAAATTGTAATATTATTTCACAATATTACCGTTTTTACTGATCAATAAATACGCCTTGGTGAGCTAAGCACACTTTCTGTGATTCAGAATGTTTTAACACTGCAGAGTGTAGAGCTGAAATAGCTAATCCTGAAGTGGCTGTTATAAAACAGATTCCTTCAATCTTACAGAACCAATTGAAGGAAAAGTTACAGAGCATACAATGCAGTCCACGTGACATCTAAAGCAGAGTATGAGGGCAATCTAATCTTAACGAATAATCTATTCAGAACTAGCAAGTCAGACGTCCTTTATCTGTGACAGAAGTGGGAAATTTTAGCCAATCGATTTAGCAGGATCTTCTGTGTCTCTGTACTGGCCACAGTGCCGTTTGTCTGGAAGGGAAGTACACGGTCGCCTGTGCTGAAATTGAAAAAAAAACAAAAAAACTTAAAACGTACAGACCTGTCCCAGACCTGCCCAATGTCAATCACTTGACCCCCGTGACCTTGTGCAGTGGCTGCCTCGGTGGACAGAAGCTGTGTGAGTTTAATCAAGGGTTCTCTCATTTCAAAGGCTTTGGGATGTCCTGTGTAACCCTTCCACACACACACACACACACACAAGCTAAAACAGATCCCCCTGAAAGAAAGAGTTCAGGCCTTTCGGACGAACCGGCGAAACGAGAGAGAGTTCTGATTTAATTCTGCGGGACATCTGCATTACGGAGGCCAGCTAGAGTGCTTACTGCAATTACAGTCCACGCAAAACCCCACTAGTTCCAATATTTTCAATCCCATGCACTTCCATTACGCGCATTGCACACAGATGCGCACACAAACGTACGTGCTGCACTCGATTCCTGTCGTTTGCCACTCATGTGCTTTAGAAAGACAACGTAAATGTGCCAAACATAAATCTCTAAAGACAGGTGCGGTAAAACCTGCTCGTACACAACACGTCAATGCATCCGAACTAAGCTAGTCACCATATCCTCTTTTAAAAGAGGAATTTTCTGCATGCCTCTCATCAATGGAAAAACAACAACAATTTTTCCAAACGAAAAGAGAAACAGACTTCGTAAAGCAACAATATTCTTCTTTCTCCTGTCCAACAACAAGATAAATACATGACGTAATTCAAACAACAATGAATTCAAAGCGGATACAAAAGTCGGTGGTTTGTTTGTGCGCGAGAAAGCATGCTGCATTCGTTTAGCTCGATAAGAACACCCTCTTTTCCCCGTGGCTGGGATTAAATGAACGTCGAGTTGAAATTCTTAAACGCTTCGCACTTTTATGAGCGTTTTAATTATTCAAAGGTTGAGAAATTAACAAGGCTAAAGGAAGCCGATCAGAGCCGCACAATGAAAAAAGAGAGAGAAAGAGAGGGAGGAAACGAGAGGGATAATTCAGTCTTGCACACTTAAGACAAATTTTAGAAATGAAGTGTACAACATTGCATTTTTTCCCAGAAAAATGTATTCATTAATTTTAATTAATCAAGTTAGCAATGATGAATTTGCTTGTGAATCAGACTGCATTGGACATGCTGCATGTTTATATCACATTCAATTCAGACAGCAAATTCACATTCACTACTTAAAGCACTATGCCATGAATCTATCGAAAATAGGACAATTGTTTTTTTTCCATTTTCTCTTTGTGATTTCATAATCAATCTACTCCGTATTGAACAGCCGAGTATTTTTAGTCTGGCATCCGTTCAGGCCTGGACACGTGCACATTAAAGAGCAGGGCAACGGAGCCAAAGATCAATTACACTCTTATTAAAGAGGGCTTGAGAAATAAAGGCACAGAAGCTACCGGGCCATGCTCGGTTATTTCTGTTAGATCAGGTTAAAAGGAAAAAAAGGCAACAACCAATTTCAGGTGGAAGGTGGCTGTGGGGAGGAGAGGTAATGAGGGAGCAGGTGAACAACCGATTTCAATCACAAAGAAGATAGGGAGAAAAAAAGAAAGAGAGGGAACAAATAAAAAAGGATGTAGGGGAGACAGTAGATAAAAAATATAACTAGACTATACTAGCAGTGCTTACAAGGCAGCAAAAGAATAGTTAAAGCTTTAGGTAATTTGGGATCTAAGCTTTGGTTCTGCATAAATGTTGCATCAGAAATGTGTCATTGAGAATAAACATATAATGTAACAATGCAGAGCCAGCTATGTGGTTAAATAGATGCAATAAAGAAAAGAGCAATCACATTTCAATATGCAAATAAGCACAATAAAGAAGACCAATTGCAATGCAGTATGCAAATAAATGCAAGAAAGGTCAGATCACAATGCAGTATTTTAGATTCTGAAACACTATCAACATTTTCAAACTTTAAAGCTTACATTTCTTACGTAATTTCTCTCTTTAGAAAAAAGCTAAATAATGCAAATCTGAGGCTGAAATGATCTACACAAAAACTTTGTGGATTCGAAGAAGTATTTTAATCAAGTGCTGCCTTTTGAACACTTTAAAAATTAAAGTTAAAATAAATTAAAAAATGCAGAAGTCATGCCAGCTTTAGATATTGTTAAACAATGTGCTCAGCATTTCCTTTCCCAAAAATCACACAAGCTCATGTAGCTGACACGACATGACTAGCACCAGAGCATATGCTTTCTGTTGCTGTGAATTTGTTCCATGCAAACAAGAGGAGAAAAAAACAAAACATAGGTGCTTAAAAGAAAGAAAGGGGAGGGAACCAAAACTGACAAACGTGCTAGTTCTTGGCCAGAGTGCTGTACAAAAGAAAAACGTTTCTTCCTAAGTCTTCCTCTGACTCCTGAGGTCACGTTGGCGAGCCTTAACGAGGGTAATTGCTGTCGATGCACAGGGGCCATGTGCATAACTGGGTCACAGCCACGATCGTTTGAACACACAACATCTACTGTGTAGCGTCACGAAATTCCCTGCTAAACCACCTACACGAGGGCTGCATAAAGTCAGCGCGAAATCCAAACTGAGCCGGTTTGGTGTGGTGCACCAATTCATCTATATTATTCCAGAGTAAAAAAATATTTATAATCTTTCTCTGAAGCATCTTTCGCATCAACCAACTAGCTAGTCTTTTAAATTTTACTGCAAACTCTAGCATAGAACTACAACAAAGACTAACTCCCAATGGACAATAGCAAATCCTTCATATTTTTTTGTTGTATCCATTCACAAAGAAATATATGTTACTGATTTAAAACAGGTTTCGAATGTCAGGTCACACAGTAAAAAAAATGTTTTCCAGGTAATCTAAAAATGCACCATTTAAATTAACTAACAAATTGATCATAATTAACGGTAAAAATTCCCTTACTCTATAGTGAAAAGCTGCAATAGCTCTAATTGGATATTTCATTACAGTAAAATACTGTTAAATGTACAGTTCTTGAAAGTGCAAAAGAACAAGCCATCTTGTAATTCACAGTGAAAAAAAAAACATACACATACATTCCCAGAATTCAGCGTGACGTACATTAGGGATTTACGTTACATCTTCTCTTAACCATAGGTGGTTGTCAGTATATGATTAAAGTAAAAAACTGATTTTAGTAATTTCATATATTAACATGAATTCAGCTATACATTATATGCATTGTTTACTCTAAATTCCACAACTACTGTTTTTTTCTCCATAAATTTCCCAGATTTTTTATTTTTTTTTCAGGACCAGATAAGGTAGATGCAGCTTTAAAGTAAAGCAAATCACAGTGCATGCTGACTACAAGGCAAAAACATGGCCTTTTCTAAACATCCCCCGTTTCATCAAGCGAATGTGCAGTTGTATGTGTTTATGTCCAGCAACGCTAGCCTCTGGTAAACACGATCATTATCTCCCCAATCTAAACAAGCCTTTGCCTTCCCAGAACACACTGCTCTATAAGCAAGGAGGTGATTAAGGAGAAAGCAGTGGACGAAGCAGAGCTGATACTAGAAAGGAATCACACACAGGCCTTCGGTACATTAAACTGCGGGTGATGCAAACACCAGTGGCTTTAAATAATGATGCAGCTTTTTTAATCTTCATCATGTTACAGCTCAAAAACACTTGCTGTGTTAAAACGGCTCGGTTTATACGTTAACTGAACGGATCGTGCAAAATTATCAGCCTATCAAACGGACAATAAGAATTGAAATGATGTAAAAGCTTTTGTAATAACACCAGCATGCTACGGTAGTAATTTTATCATCATATTCAATAGTGTGGAAGACCTTGCCCAAATATGAATAATGCTCAAACAGCATATCTGCTGCAAAGACTTTTTCCTCCAAACCACAAACCGCTACATGCGGAGTGAACAATCCGGTTTTAAATTGCACATAATGCAGTGCATGAAAATGACAAAGAGTTCGGTGTACGTTTCACCTAAAATATGTAATATTGTGCCACAGCTGAGGTCGATATAAAAACCAAGAGCCTGAAAATCGTAATCGTAACTATCTATTTCTGTCTGACCCACGTAGACCATTATGCTATTAAAGGTATCTCGTGTCTGATGCAGTCCAATCCTATTACAAAGTTTGCTTATTCAGGAACAAACACCATGTTAGACATATAAGGCTTTGTGATACTGCAAGCCTGACAGACCAGGAATAAAGTATGAATCGATGCATTTCTTAATTTCAAAGTGAGTGCAAAACAGAATAGCTAAAAACGAAATTAAACGGAACGCATAAAGCAAACAGGACTGTATTTCTGTGCATTGTCCCTTGTTACTCACATATGCACGTGTGGCGGTTGAAAGCGGCTCTGGTTAATGTTGTAGTGGGTGAAGGCCTGTGTGGGGTTGGAGCTGTACTCGTCCACCGAGATGGTCATTTTGCCTTGTGACGGCATTCCGTGGGCCATTCTTTCTCCACGTGACACATGAGACACTTCACCAGGACCCTGGAGCGACCCACGCAGTCAGCATCCTTCAGAACCACCACTTAAACACGGAAAAGAGCCCTTGATAGTGCCGAGATGGAGGACGAGATACTGTCTGTAAAGATAGTGTGACAGAAAAAAGATTATGATGTGAAATCAATTGCATAAAATGACTTTATGAGTAATACATAGAAAACAAATTGATTATAAAACAAGGGAAGACATTGAAATAACTGCAATTGTATTGCGGAAAATTTTAACTATATACAATATTTGCTTGCTTGAATGTCTATTATCTTATTGAAGTGTTTTATATTCTGTATATGAATGTAAAGAGTAGGTTTTTTTAGGTTTATTTAGTCATATTAAAGTATATGTTTGTCTAGTAAAAATGTTAATTTAGATGTTATTACAATAAACACACTTAAGTTAATTTTTTACAGTGCATATCAATTTTATTTCTAGAATACATTTGCCTAAATATTTAAAGCTTTTCTGGCAAACATCTCAAAATAACAATTTATAATCATTTTCATTTTAAATTTATGATAAAACAACTTCATGCTCAACACTTATAAAGTTGTTCAGAATCTTCTCTAAAATCATCAACACAAACTCCAGCTGCAAACTTAACCAAAACTTAAACACAGTGTCTAAACAGATGAATGACTGAGCAATATAACAGTATCATGATCCAAAACTCAACAAACTGACAACAAAATCTGAGCAAAAGTGTTGAAAACAAAACTTAAGAGAAAAAGCGGAGAAACAGAAAGGTGAGCAGCGAGTCAATATCTCCAGAGGGACAGTTAACCACAACCAACTACAAAATCAAAACAACTTCCATTCACTTACTTAAAAAGATGTATAACATATTTACTGTAGAAACTGTACAGCATGTTGCTGTCAGTTTGTATTTTATTCTTTGAAAAATATATAAATATAATACAAATAAAATAAAATTATATATATATATATATATATATATATATATATATATATATATATATATATATATATATATATATATATATATATATATATATATAGGACATAATCAAAATGACCATTATGATATTTACTGTTTAAATGAATGCATAAATAATAATCATTGATTCTGCACAGGAACCCCCGCCACAAAGTACGTTTTGGGTTTCTGATTAAATACTGATTTAACGCCCCTAGATTTAGCTGACACCTTACTAGACATAATTTAATGAGACAACCCATCATCGTACATCCTAAAAATTGAGTAAAGACTGACACTGCTCTCTCCATGTGTGTGTAAAAATCATATTATTTAACTAAGTACAACATATTTAAATATGTACAAGTCTGAAGGCATTTGAAACGTGATGCAAAGTAATTCTGAATTCTTGCATTTTGTTTTGTAGGTTTGAACATGCAAGAATTAGTCAGTAGTAGTCTGTCAATCAATTCAATGTTTATTTTTTAAAAATATTTTAATTGATTAATAATTTATGAGTCTGGTCTAATTTATGAATCTTGTTTCCTCCTCAATATTTCTGTAGCTTTACTTCATACCATTATTATTATTAATTAATTTCATTTTTTTTCACTCAACTGTAACACCTTATAGTTAGTTATGCTTACTGTTTTTAAATATACAGTACTGTAGTAATGACATACAAATAATAACCATAATTATAATTACATTCATTTTAACTTAATTTAAAAGTATTAGCATTATACGATATGTTGCATACTAATACAGTTTTTTTCACGCATCTGTCATTTGATTTCACGGCAAACTCTTTCAGTAAATTACAAATAACTCTACAGGTGATATACTAGTTTGTTTTAATTTTTGCATAAAACAATATTCACACTTATTAATCCACGTATTCTGCAAAAAAAATAAATAAATAAATAAATCGCTTTCCTCACCTCAGCTAGCTAGCAACCACGATCATAGCTGCGTAAAAACCTGCCTTTGCGTTTAATATATAACCCGCCTGATATTCATTTGCGCACAACTCTACCGCTTCCGGCTGAACAATGCGAGGGAAAGATCAAAATAAAGGCTGCAAATCATGCTTCAAGTGCGGACTACACTCTTCAGAGAGAGAGCACAAGAGATGAAGTTGAGCCTACAGCACCTCCGACTACAATATCCCAGACATTTCTTGTTAAAAACACGCAAAGTCGCGCGTAAATATGTCCAACACGCCTGCCGCGAAGGGTGATAGTTCTCCGGGTGAGTGGCCGCGCTGACACCGCCGCTCAATGACAAGCCACCTCTAACCCTTTTGTGTCTTATTTTTTTTCTCGCTCCCTGTCTAAGCGTATATTTCCAGGCTGCATAACACAGCAGAAGAGGTTGGAAGACCCCTCTTTCTCTCTCGCCCACCTCTAAAGATGTTGCTCCATACGCGCCGAGGAACGCAGATGTCGGTAGCCGAAGAGGTGGCACTCGGAGCCGGCCAGGGGCAGGACCCTCGACCCTGGGAGACCCTCCGGCGAAGCTGGCGGCAAGACGCGGGAAAAGCGGCGCAGGCAGGCGGCGAGAGCCTCGCTCTGACTGGAGGAGAGGGGGAGTGAGTCTAGACCGCAGTAGAGGAAGAAAGGACTGCCACTGGGGTCAGAGAGCAGCGACGAGAGCATAGCCTCCGTACTAGCATGGCGGAGCGATTGTGTGTGTGGTTACTCCTCCCCTCCCTCAGAAGAGTCTGCCATGATATGCGTTCACACGTGGAGATGAGAGACCCTCTTCTGCTGCTAATTTTCGCGTCTTTCTGCGGTGTCCTTTGTTGCATTTTAGTGCATTGATTTAATCAAACCTGAGAGGACCTAAAGTACTTGAAGGACGTGCTTATTTTGTTGCATTTTAAAGGAGACACCAAGATTTACTTCACACTATGTGTGTGTGTGTGTGAGTGTGAGAGAGCACTGGGTCTTTGTTACTGTCCAAATGAAGTGATGTTTGCAAAGTTTTCTATGTACGGCTGAGTGCAAGGTAAAATGAGCCACTATTTTGATAAATTCAGGTCTTGTATCATTTTTACATTGAAATTATGTAACAAAAAGCAGCTATTACAATATTACAAACCCCACTGTGTTTATGGCACAAAATCTACAGCAAAATTGTGAACAAAGAACCAAACCCTCATCCCATTGAATACTTATATTCCTGATTTAATTTTAACATGATATTACATTATAGGAAATGCATTATGGCATAAAATGTGTTAAAGTGTATGTGAGCGGTGGGTTCAGTTCAGACGGACTGCGTTTGACTTGTGGGTGTCAAAATGAGAACAATATGAAACAAAACATTAAAAAGCAACTTTTCTTGCTAAAACTCAATTGAACGAATTAGTGTGTCTAGGTGTGTGAGAGAGAGACAAATTAATTTAGTGCTCTATATAATTTCTCATAAATAATCTATAGACAAGACGGTTTCATCATTTATTTAAAATTGTAATTTTGTGCAGTTGTACTTTTTGTTTAATTGATAACCAAATGAACACAAGTGTAATGTGAGTTTCTGTGTGTGTGTGTATTATTGATAATGCATTCATACAATATACTATGTGCATATGATTTATCCTAACTTGAAATTAGATTATTTATTTAAAGAGAAAAGAACCATCTGGTCAAAATTAATATATATATATTTTTTTAGTTTCTAGTGTTTTGTAAACATAATAGACCTTATAAGTGAACGTTGCTTTTCCCATTTAGCCTCTGAAAATGATTGCCCTGCCCACTCTGCTCATTCAGAGACCAATTAAATCAGTTCACGTCAAGTATACCTTTGTGGCAGATGTTATAATCATTTGCAGTGATTACAAAATATGGTTCATATATGTGGTGACTTGTAAAAAATTATGACAGGGCTAATTGAAAAATGCAAATTTTTATCATTGCTTTTCATTTCATCATGCATGCATTTAGTTTTGTGTTTTCTTTCAGTGTCTTCAAGCTAAAATCACACTGAAATCCTTGCTAAGTATGGACTGTAGCTGCTTTGCATTACTGTTACGTGATGCAAGCAAGAAGGTGAATCTTGGAAATGTGTATTTTTCACTGACATGTTTCAATTTTCATAAACCCACACACACTAATACACACAAACCACACACAACTAAGCAACATTTCTATTTGACTTTTCTCTTATCACTGGAAAATGTGTTTTCATCGACTAGCCAGCAGGCAATAATGTGAAGGCAGAGTAGGAATTTTATTCGCGGAGGCCGCCGTTAAACACCGCACCATCATTTGTCCCCCTGCCTGTGCTAGAGAGAGAGAGAGAGAGAAAGAGAGAGCGATGATAGATACAGCTTCAAATGTCACTGAAGAAATGGCCTCTGACATGAATGTTTTATTCAGTCTCCTTCCCCTGATCACATCTATACAATAGAAAATGTAAATGTTATGCAGAATGCTTAAAAAATTCACTATATATTTTATGACCTATAAAAGAGGGGCAAAATGACTCCATGAAAATGGAAATGGAATAAAAGCCATATTAACCGGGAGGGTGGGATAGATTCTGTGTGACGAGTGGTAGGTGATTTTCACTTAACCCAAATCTAGCAGCGGCGGCACAAGGGGCTCTCAGACAGATAGAAGCGCAGACTTACACACACACAGATTTATGTCGATCACACATATTGTCACTCTTTGGATTAGGAAATCAAGACTATAGGGAAGGAGAGGAGAAGAGAAAAATATTATTGGATTTCATATAATGCACTGCATGACTGACTGAATTAATTTAAGTCAAAAGGATTTATTTTATAAATCTACATCTTAAAATATTCAATTCTAAACAAGTAGGTCTGTAATACCTGGAAAAGGATATCTGAGAACATTCCTATTCACCTTAATGCCTATGAAAATACACGACTTTGGATCTTTGTTCATGCTCAGCTTTTTTGAGCCAATCACATGAGCTATAAAATGTCATGTGAGTAATCATTCTATAGTCAAAATGACATCTTGATGTGGATTAACTGATGCCAGAATGGACAAACTCTTCATAGGTGACTATCCTGAATGTGATGTCAAAGGCTAATGAGAGCAAAAAAATATATTTCACATTTTAAAAGCCTCCAAAAACAGCCAGGTTCTTGTAAAACATCTACTACGATACAGCAAAGAAAATTACTATGTATATTTGGCTTGCAAAAAAAATGACTTCTTCAGAATACATCACCAGCTAAGTCTGAATTGCCTTCAAAAGAGAAACCAAATGGTGTAGTTACGAGATCTACCAGCAGAGGATGACTGCCAATTCTAAGCAGCCAAATACTGAACCTGATGCATATCCATCCAATTTTAAGGGCCCAAATTCACACCTTGACATTTTTAATGTCAACATTTACATTTATTCATTTAGCAGACACTTTTATCCAAAGCAACTTAAGGCTGGAAATCACGACACAATTTTGAAGTCGTTCTGAACACAACAAGCTCACAGAAACATGAAAACGTGTGTGGAGATACAAGACAAATGTTACGAAATTGGCTCAAAATATCAAACAAGTTCGATACGCTATGACTGATTGAATCATAGCCTGAAGCTAATATAAACTTGCCAATCACACACCATGTGATTTTATGTAAAATCACTCATCTCCAACTATCCAAAATCTTCAGACTGACCCATTGCTTGAAGCAACTAGCATGGACTCCTCCAGATTATAAATCTGTGCAAAGTCATGTATTGTCTTCCAGCCTTTATAAATGGGGAGCATAAACAATCTTTATAGTGTACAATTCCATGTTTAAAATCTACATTAGTACACCAAGACACAGTAGAGATTAAATGCAGAAAACATGGGAGATAATGTTTTTTATATACAGTATATAAATAAATAGGAATTATTATAATACGTGTCATGAAACAGTTTTCACAACTTAATTAAAATAAAACATTAAATATTCAAAATATTTTCATGTTGACAGTAAAGCAGCACATTTTTTATAATAATGTTTTAGACTAATGTATAAAAGTTTTGGATCAATAAGATTTTTTAAAGAAAATCATACTTTTATTCAGAAAGGACACATTAAATTGATCTAAAGCTAATACAGTAAATACTTTTAAAGGCAGTTCTTTTGAAACAAAGAATCCTGTAAAAATATATCATGGTTTTCAAAACAAAATATTAAGTAGCACATATGTTTTTAGTATTGTTAATAATAATAAATATTTCTTAAGCAGCAAATCAGCACATTAAATTGATTTCTGAAGGATCATGTGACACTGAAGACTGGAGTAATAATGCTGAAAATTCAGCTTCACCATCACAGAAATAAACTGCACTTTAAAATATATTTAAGTAGAAAACAGAATTTTAAAGGGGTCATCGGATGCAAAATTCACTTTTACATGTTGTTTGAACATAAATGTTTGTTGGTCGTGTTTGTACACATCCACCCTATAATGATAAAAATCTACTCAGTGTTTTTTTTTCATCTCTATAAATAATATCCCCTCTCTCAAATCAAGCCGTTCTCAGCTTCTTGGCTGTGTGATGTCACACAGACCCAGGCCCCTCCCACGATTGTTGATTGACACTGGCGTTTTACCTTAGACCCGCCCTGAGTGAGCTGTCATCAGTCCGCCATTGTTTCACTGCTGGAGCAGATGTAGACAAGAATGTCTCCTAAGTGATTGAAGTGTTTTGTTGTAGGATGTAATAATGCAAATAGCAGTCGTCATTTACTCCTGACATCAGAGCCGCTGAAGATGCAGTGGATTAGGCTACTTTTGTTTTTGAAGGGAATGCGCCTCCGATCTACCTAAATGCGTCTATGTTTGCGTGAATCATTCGTGATCCAGCCTCACCTACAGAAGAAGTGAGTATAAGGTCCTTTTATGAATCTTTGGAAATCGCCTTTCCTAATAACATGCTAGTTAGCAAATTCCGCGGCTAAAGTAAGCAGTCTCATGAGAAAGGGGTGAGCATAGCTCATTAGCATTTAAAGAAACATGCACTAAAATGTTTTTGACAAGGTAAAAAGGTTTACACTACCACTGAGAAATTTTACCCAAAGTATGTTATAGACTTTCCATTAAGACCCTAAAGAATCATATCAACTTGTGTGATATGAAAATGGGCATCCGATGACCCCTTTAAGTAGTAGAGTATATCTGTAAAATATCATTTGTAAAGTTTAACCCAGTGTTTTGTTCATTGTCGCTTTGACAGCTCTGCGCCTGTGGGTCCAAGGGTGTGCACTACACGTATTACCTTTCGGAAGTCATGGTGAACTGGAGCACTGATCAGGGTGAGAGCTCACTGCTTCACGATGCTTCTACAAAATGTGGAATGGCCTCTTGTCATGTTTTGACAGGGTTGACAAAGGTCTGTTGCTCTGTAACAGCACATCTTATAGAGATAGCTCAATCGTCACTGAAGTTGCTCTTTCGCTAAGGTGCAAATGGTATACGACCTGAACACCTCAACCCCTACACACAATAGAATGACAGAACATAGATAGATAGATAGACAGACAGACAGACAGACAGACAGACAGATAGATAGATTTTTGTGAGTTTGAGTGTCTGTGTTTGAGAATTCAGAATCCAGAGTGAAGTTGATTCTCTTCAGAGAGACTGAACTCTCAATCCCATCTCTCCCCTCCACTAATGCTAAACCGCAGAGATGGATCAATCACTCTTCCCTCTCTCTCCCCATCGGCACTGAAAGTGTGACAATAAAACAAGGAAGAACAGAAAACAGGTTTATTGTAGAGATGGGATATTGACAGCAACTGCAGTGTGAAACAACAACGGCTTGATGTGTTTGTGATGATCACATGCAGCAAAAGCAAGTAGCAAATGCAAGTTTAGGTTGCATAAGAGAATATGGAACAAAAGCTAATGAGGTGAATGTCTGTGGCAAATTTTGACCCATTTAACCCATTAAAATAAATAGTAAAATAAATATTTACTTTACATCTCTACATAAAATACATGAAGAAAATGAAGCCTTTTAAAAAGTTTTTTTTAATATATATAACATTAACTATAAAAACACTAGGTAATGTTATAAGAAATCATTTATATATATATATATATATATATATATATATATATATATATATATATGCTAGCGTGTATACACACACACAATACATTAAGAAAATTAATTAATTAAATTTAATGTGAAAAATATATATATTATTTAAATACAAACTTATTTCTGCATTGAAGCATGTTTGTGATCCCAATTTATTCTGATATTTATTTATATAAAAATATAATATTTTAATAAAATAAAACTATTTTTAAAATATTTGTATTAAAGGTTATATATTGAAAAGAAGTTACAAATTGTCATATATTAATAAAGAATCATTTTATATTAGGTTATATATATTTATTACAAATTACAACATAGTGTTGTTGACAGATTTGTATAAAAGTCTATGTGTAATCATGCTGGCATCTGTGTAAACATTTTAGTCAGCGGAGAACCAACTGCACTTTTACTACATGATGGTCATATATACACTTTCAATAATGCATTTAGACTTTATGGCCTCGGATATACCACATAAAATGGTCTCTCATGTGAATAATGCATGTGAATCATGAATATATGTATATATTGTTTAGCTTTAAATAGAAGTGTGTGATATATCTGGACCATGAAATCTGTGTGTCTCAGACGATATAACAGTTTCATTGCTTTCCACCCTGCTGTGGTTGTTGATAGTGTTTTGCTCTGAGAATTGAGTGAGTGTGTATGTGTGTGGCAGGCGATGTTTGTCTCTGTAGCGTCTTTATTTCACTCTTTGTCAAACATTCATTCTCATCCCTCTCAATCACTCAACAGACCTGCAATGAAACACAAGTCTGACGTCTTCTTTGTCCCCAATAATCAAATAAATCAGACTGCAGGCCCATGCACTCCATGATTGCACATTATATTTTGAAAGGAACAAATATGAAAACCAATTTGATTTAGAACGTATTGATTACATTTTTATAGTCTCCCCATATTCAACGAGAAAAGAGAAATCATGGGTGCCGTTAAGCCTATTGAGAGGCTTGATGTTCTCAGGATCTCGGTTCTAATGAAATTTCAGACTCATTTGGAATGAAAGCAAACAAACCGCACTGTTTAATTTCTTGAAAGCTCAGAGCTCTCAGTTGTTTGGATGCACGTTAGAACTATTTGGCCAAATGCACACTACGGTGACAAGGTTTGGCAGTGATAACTGGAGTGAATCCCTTAAATTATGAATGTTTTGTCATGTAACCTAAAACAATGTGCTTTGTGTGGAAACATCAAAATTAACAGATTTTATTCCAGCAAGAAAAAACGAAAACATTTGAGATTTTTTTCTATGATGAATTGTTGAATGAATGTTATAAAAGTTTTAAAAATGTGATAATTTTTCTTGAGTATATTAGAATGATTTCCGAAGACTGTAGTATGGCTGTTGAAAACTTAGCTTTGCATTACAGGAATAAATTACATTTTTAAAATATATTAAAATAGAAATTGTCTGTTTAAAATTGTAATAGTATTTCGCAATATTGCTGCATACTTATTTGTTATTTATAATATTTTGCCTTTTGGCCGTGAGTTCAATTCCTCACCCTATTCAGTGTAATACAGCAGCTCTTAAAAGACTAGATAGTACTAACATGTGCCAGTCTCTAACATGTGTTAGGTCAAAAGCATCTAACAACCAATAGTTTAAACTGTTAACATCCACGTGTCTTGTCTATAATTGGGAGATGCCAAAAAACTATGGTCATTACACACAGAATAATAATAATAAGAGGGATTCGCACTTGTATTTAAATGTAGTTGTCATTCCAAAAACCAAAAGAGTTTAGTATGGTTCTTCACACTCAATGTAGATTTAATTTTAACACTTAATCACTGATATTTTGAGGAGTGAACTGAATGCAGAGTGCAGAACAGAACGCCTTCCCATGTGGGATACGCACTCTGTCTCTGCTTCCTGTATGTGTCCGTTTACCCATCGCTCCATCTCTACACATCCGTCTCTATCGCTCCTTCCCTTCCCCCATCCTCCCTCTATTCCCACTTCCATTTAACTCTCTATTCCATCTCGAGAGGAGATGGTAGATGGTCTCTTCATTATGTGGAACACAGACAGCGTGATTGTGTGTGTGCGTGTGGAATGAATGAGAGCCAGCCGAATACATGCAATGTTTTATATCCTGTCAATGGCATTCCTAGTTGCTGTCCCGTGGCCATGATTTACCATGTTTTAGCCAAATCCTCACTGCAGAAAATGAAAGAGCTGTTTTCCGCCCCTCTCTGCCTGCTTCCCATTCATCTCTTTTCTCTTTCTCTCTCTGTCTGTCATATTTTGCGGATAGAAGGCTGTCCGTAGCACTTTGATAAAAGCATTCCTGTCATGCATTAACTGTAAAAACTGAATATGCCTGTATTTTAAGTATGCATTTCTAATAAAGGGTATTCCGACTTCAGGGACTTTTTTTAAATTAATTGATTACTTACATAATAGCAAGAAAATGAATGGATGTCTACCAGGACTGAAATTAAGAGCAAATGTAGCTATTGATAAATGAGGGATTGACATTTAGCTTGCATAAAGATTTCAAATAAATTGATATATTTTAAATATTCTTTTGAAATGTTGATGTGAAAAAGCAGCAAAGTGAAATACCAGTTGATGCCAAAAAAAAAAAAAAAAAAAAAACAGTGTTGCAAATACTTATATTTGTGTGGTCCTGCACCAAAATGATGTCACTTCCTGGGAGTTGATGTCACTATGACACTATTAAATGAATATTACTAAAGACTATTAATGGAAAGTGAAATTGAATGAAGTTAATGCATAACTATGGAAGCTTGTTTCCACTTTAAGATTGAAAAATGAAACAGGTAATAATAAAGTTTGAAATAATAAGATATGAGAGTCACAATTATGATAAATAAAGCTGAAATTGTGAGAAATAAAGTCACATTGAAATATGTTACGTCATACTTGCTTTTTCTTTTTTATGGCAGAATGTTTGAGTCATGAAGCGTGGCAATCAGATTAGAAAGAGTGCAATGTAAAACTATTGACTTAAAATAAATTACTTATTAGTAAAATAATAATATATTGCAATTTATGAAAAATGTACATTTATTGCAAAATCGTCAAATTAAAGATTTTTGAAAGACGTCTCGAGCCTATATTTATTTGATCAATAATACAGCAGTAAATAGTTGTAGTTTGAAATAATATAAAAATTTCTTGTTTTTCTATTTGAATATATTTTTTTTATGTAATTCATTCCTGTGATGCAAAACTGAATTTTCAGCATCATTACTCCAGTCTCCAGTGTCACATGATCCTTCAGAAATCATTCTAATATGCTGATTTGCTGCTCAAGAAACATTTTTTTCCAAAGCGACTTGCATTGCATTCAAGATAAACACTTTATAAGATTTGTGAATATTTTACCTGATCTATTAATATGAATTGACTGAAGATATGAAAACTGTCCAGTAGGAATGATCCTTCTCATGGGTTCAGTCCAATCAGATCTCCTATACTTGATCCGAGAGCAGATTGCTGAAATATATGAAAAACCTGTTCGTGATTTATGAATAACACATAACTACTCACATGCACAGTCAAATAAATGAAAGAGAGCACTGATGAGGTGCAGAAATGTGTTTGTGTCGTGTGTTTATGTGTGTGGGCAAAAACTGAGAGCAGGAAGAAAAAGAAACAGACAAATAAAGTCTGTCTGTTAAATTGATGACCTCATGTATCTGTGGCACACGCCTCTCTAGCGTCTCAGAACCTCAGGGCCATCACACACAATCAAATCTGCCGCTCACTGATGTGTTACATCTGGTCTTGTATAGCACTGCTCTGCCTCTCTCTCTCTGGAAACAAATGCAGTCTGTTCAAACAGTCAAAATAAATACAGATGACATGAAAGAATCACAAAGACAAGCAAAGAACTGCATGCATGTGTGTATATATAGTTATACAATATTATACAATAATATTATACAATATTATTTACCTTGTAATGTAGCTGCAGTTCATGTTTCCAATCACTCACTCAGCAGGGATTCTTACAATAGTATGATTTTTACCTTGATGTGGGAGGCTGTAGCTTTGCTTACGGATTGCATATTTTTTTCCATCTGTACTTAAGAGTTTCAGCTCAGAGGAAATAAAGCAAATGGGAAGGCCCTGTCTTATGATACATACTGTCACACACACACACACACACGCACGCATGCACGCACACTCACACGCACGCACGCACGCACACACACACACACTTTTTATATCTAAGATGATAAACATAACCAGCACTGAAGGGTAAGCAGATCATATGAAAATATCCAAATGACATTGAATTCATTTAAATTAGCTAAAAATTTGCCAAAACTTAAAAAAATAGAAATTACAATACAATACAAATTGCCATGAGATTGCGTTGATAATATGAATACTACCATTCAAATATTTTGGGTTGGTAAGATTTCTTAATGTTTTTGAAAGTAGTCTCTTCTTGCTCACCAAGGATGCATTTATTTAATCAAAAATACAGTAAACATAGCAATGTGTTGAGATATTATTAAAATTTTAAATAACTGTCTTCCATTTGAATATATTTCCAAATGTCATTTATTCCTGTGATGCAAAGCTGAATTGTTAGGATCATTGTCAATTGTCAGAAATCATTCTAATATGCTGATTTGCTGCTCAATAAACATTTATTATTATCAATGTTGTGCTGTTTTATTTTTATTTTTTTTATGTACTTACTACTTACTTACTTTTACTTTTGTCATTTAGCAGACGCTTTTGTCCAAAGCGACTTACAAATAAGAAAAAGTAACTAAAACTAAAAGTTACAACTCTATATATGAAACCATGAGATATATATATGTCATACGATTAATCACATCCAAAATAAAAGTTTTTGTTTACATAATATATGTGTGTGCTGTGTATTTTTATGATGTATATATAAATACACACACATGCATGCATATATTTAAGAAAAATATGTTATGTTTATATTTTAAATAGATTTATATATCATATAAATTATGTTAATGTAAATATATACATGTAAATACATGAAAATATTTTCAGAATATATACTGTATCTGTGTGTGTTTATATATACATCATAAATATACACAGTACACACACATATGTGACCCTGGACCACAAAACCAGTCATAGGTGTAAATTTTTCGAAATTGAGATTTATACATAATCTGAAAGCTGAATAAATACGTTTTGTTAGGATGGGACAATATTTGGCCAAGATACAACTATTTTAAAATCTGGAATCTGAGGGTGCAAAAAAAAAAAAATCTAAATACTGAGAAAATTGCCTTTATTTAGAAAATTTGCGGAAACCGCCGCAAAGGGCGATGTATGTTGCGCCGTTCGTGACGAAGAGGATCCCGCCGTCAATAAAGGTTCACCCCGAACCACCGAGGGAGGAAAAACAGGTGCCGGTGGGGATTTTGATAGAGTTTGAGGGCATGTCAGTCCCTCCAGTGCCTGTTCCTCGCCAGTGCCATCCAGTGCCTGCTCCTCGTCTGTGCCCTCCTATCCCTGCACCTCGAAAGAGGGTCCCGTCCAGCCCACCTGAGTTCCCGCTGGTCCCGTCCAGCCCACCTGAGTTCCCGCTGGTCCCGTCCAGCCCCGCGCCTCCCGTGCGCCCTCCAGTGTCCGCGCTGCAAGAGCGCCCTCAACTGTCCGCGCTGCAAGAGCGCCCTCAAGTGTCCGCGCTGCAAGAGCGCCCTCCTGCATCTACGCTGGTCCCGTCCAGCTCTCCTTCGTCTCCGCTGGTTCCGTCCAGCTCCGCGCCTCCCGTGCGCCCCCAAGAGTCCGCTCCTCCAGAGCGCCCTCAAGCGCCCGCTCCTCCAGAGCGCCCCCAAGCGCCCGCTCCTCCAGAGCGCCCTCAAGCGCCCGCTCCTCCAGAGCGCCCCCAAGCGCCCGCTCCTCCAGAGCGCCCGCAAGCGCCCGCTCCTCCAGAGCGCCCTCATGTGCCCGCTCCTCCAGAGCGCCCCCAAGATCCCTCTCCTCCAATATGGCCGCCTGAGGGGAACTTTCCCAAAGAAATTTGGGGGGGGGGGGGCCATATAGCCTCAGTTTGTGTGGCCAGGCCAAAGGCCAAGGCCACAAAGGACCCCGATCCGCCAAGGCCGCCCGAGGACCCCGACCCGCCATGGCCGCCCGAGGACCCCAACCCGCCATGGCCTCCCGAGGATCCAGATCCGCCATGGCCGCCCGAGGATCCAGATCCGCCATGGTCGCCCGAGGACCCCGACCCGCCATGGCCGCCCGAGGATCCAGATCCGCCATGGTCGCCCGAGGACCCAGATCCATCATGGCCTTCCAAGGCCCCAGATCCGCCATGGCCTCCCGAATCTCCAGTCCTGCCATGGCCTCCCAAGGCTCCTGATCCGTCCTGGAGGCTTCCCTATCCTATCCTGGTCCTGCTCCAGCCTCCAGGACGCCCGCCCCCCCTCCCCGATGTTACTGTTACGGTGCGGGACGCACCTTCCGGGAGGGGGGCGATATCTGTAACAGAACTGTTTGTTTAGTTTCCTTTTTGTCCTTATTTGGTTCTTCCTGTTTTAGTTTCTGACCTAGTTCTGTTAATTAGTTATATGCATCACCTGTGTTCGATTAATTACCTTGTTTCCTTGTTTGTTCCTCTCACTTTAAAAGTCCTCAGTTCTCCTTGTTTAGTTGTCGGATCTTAAGTTAGTAATGGTTAAATGTGTGTTGATGCTGAATAAATATACCTTTTGTTATTCCTCGTTGTGGGCGCCCTTACTACAACCACCAACCGTGACAACAAATATACTCCAGCAACTTAAGACTGGTTTTGTGGTCCAGGGTCATTATGTAAACAAAAACTTTTATTTTGGATGTGATTAATCATTTGACAGCACTAATATATACACACAAACACCCAGTTTTAATCTAAAAAAGACCCATATACAGTGGCTCCTAAAAAATATTTGGGTAGTTATGCTTACAAATATATGCTTGACATTGCATTATATAATAACATATTTGAGCAAAATGGCTTTATTTTAAAGTAAGATAGCACAGGCACTCTTTCAACAAATCAATAAAAGAAGCTTGTTAGGTTTGAAATTATAAAACGATACTTTAAAATGCAGACAAAATGTATTTGGACACTTGTGTCCTGGAGAAGTGACTTCATAATTCAACTCATAATTACAAGAATGAAATTTGGAGATAAAAAGTGACAACTGCTTTTTTTTTATTCTGTTGCAGAAACAAAAAAACAGAACTGGGAAATGTAAACTCAGATTTTCAAGAAAAAGGGCAGAATTGTAAGTTTGTATCTCACATATCTGACTTTTTTTTTTTAAAACAAAGTCCTTATTGTGAGTGAAAAAGTCACAATTACCTTTTTTTTTTTTATCCTGTGGGTACTATGTACATTTTAGGTACAAATTTCAGGTATCCCACTCTGAAATTATTCATTTGCATGAGCTGCCATTAATACTATACTTTATTCAGCACTATGATATAATAGCGTGTGATGAAAAAGGTGCGAGGGTCTCCACAAAATCAGAAGGCATGTGGACACAGAAAACGCATTTGAAATGCATAATAATATCAGGTAATCTGTCTTGAATGCATCTAGGCATCACTTCACCAAAAACACATTTTAATACCACATGGAAACAGGCTTTATCTCTTGCTTACACGATTTCAGGGATATTGTATATAATTTGCAGGCATCAGGGAGCCACTATCAATATGCAGGAGAATCCCGGACCTTCCGGGAGAGGTGGGATGTCTGTAATTTGTACATTCAAAGTACTAATATGTAGTTTTATGGCACTAATATGTACTATTTAGGAGTGAATAAGGTACAAAGATATACCTTTTAGCTTTTGCACCTCAGGGTACAGCACCAGCGATAGCTTTGCACGTTATTTTCTCTGTGGATTTCTATTGACCATGTGCAGTGTTTTCATGCAGAAGATTTCTACAGTTTCCAATTGAGATTTAGATGATAATATAAGCAGTTTAGTAGCTTCAATAAATATAAGTCCATTTTCTTTCATGTGGAATGTGGGTGCATAAATATGTATGTGTGGCCTTAAGACAAACCTGCACAGATTTGGCCAAACCTGTCCTGAACGTCACTATATGTAGTGAACTCAGCTCTGCCGATTTCGATTCTTAGCCGTCTGTAGGCTGTGTGTGAACGTTTTACACAAGAATAAAGGCAAGAGAGCTCTTTGAGTGGGCCTTGGCCTGCCCGCCTGTGTCTGGCGAAGGCCCCGGAGGACTAGTAGACGCGTGGCTAGCTTTATGCAGTATTCATAGGATGTAAAGAATTGCCCGTCTCACAGAAAAAAAGGAGAAAGAAACAGAAAGAGAGGGAGAGTAAGAGAGAAAAATGGAGCCATTATTCCAGGCCTCTAATGGGAGCTGTTGTTTTTACAGCACAAGCAGGGGAGCCTGAATATTAGTATGTACAGAGGAAGCTAAGTGTGTGTGTGTGTGTGTGTGTGTGTGTGTGTGTGTGTGTGTGTGTGTGTGTGTACGTCCAGATGTGTATACACAAGGGGTCATTTACTGGGAACTGCAACATTTACACTATATGAATATACAGGAGTGTGTGTGAGCGAATACTCACGACATCTGTGCTAAACTTCAGACGGAGCGGCTGAATATACACACAGACAGATTCAGACACAGTTTCTTATTAGAAATCATCTATGACGAATGCAAAATTACCAAAAAGGATTTAGCATTATTTATGTCCAAAAACTGCTTAAGTTTCATTTTAGGTGGTGTGCAAGAATAAACATTTTCATTTGAATAAATGAAATGATAGATAGATAGATAGATAGATAGATAGATAGATAGATAGATAGATAGATAGATAGATAGATAGATAGATAGATAGATAGATAGATAGATAGATAGATAGATTTTATATAGTTTATATCCCGCAATTCATGCTTTATATCTCAAAATTCTGACTTTATTTCTCACAATTCTGACTTTATATCAATTTTATTTATTTCTCAGAACAGAAATACAGAATTCATATAAATTCATAATTGCAAGAAAAAAAGTCTGCTTTGAAATACGAATTGAAATACATTTTTTATTTGTCTTACACACACACACACACACACAGTCACAAACACACACACACACACACACACACAGACACACACACACACACACACACACACACACACTTTTTATATCTAAGACGTTAAGGAACAATTAATGTTTTAATTCATTTTCAAGTATTTTTTAATAAATGCTACTCTTTTCCATACAAACTTTTGTATTAAAATTAAAAAGATTTTCACGAATACCTATATTTTAACTCCTTAAACCACAATATATGCAATTTCAAATGCTGCCTGTCTCATTTTCAGTCATTTAAAATTAATATTTGTTATTATTGTTGCTGTTTTCACTATGGAAGTGAGGAAACCATTTCAAATTGCAGATGAAAAATAGTACAGAATTTTAAAGTATAATTTAAAGTGATCATTTTATTCACTTCAAAATCACTTTTCTTTCACACCTCATTTCCACTTCAAAACAAAATAAGTAATTGTCATTGATCAAAGCTCATTTCCTAAAATCCTCAGGCTTATGATTGGACTGACTGGGCTTGCAGTAGTAAGCGCAGACTTCGGGATACACAAGATGTGTGCACGCGCACACACACACACACACACACCTTTTCCTTTGTGATATTGACCGCATGAACAATGGGTTGATTGTGAGGTCTGGTAGAGTATTGTGGAGGGGTGTAGGCAGAGGGCATGAGGATGACCCCTCTTACAGGCTCACAGCATCCCTGGACACCTTCTCAAACTAATCACAGCAGGACAACGAAAATACTGTATGAGGAGCAAAATAATAAAGTTCTCTAAAGAGAGAGTGACTATCTAAAAACTGGAAGGGCTACAAAAGAGGTATAGATAGTGAATATAAATACATACACCACATGTGTTTAAAAAAAAAAAAAAACAGTGCAATACCTGGAGAGAGCTATCTGTTAGAATTCCCATTCATCTCAATGGCAGCTGCCTGGCTGGCACAGGATCTGTTGGAAGTACAAGATTTGAGGAAAATAATGAGACAATTATTTGAGACAATCATCTGAACTGTAAATGCCATGTGACTAATCAATCTAGAGCCATAGTAAAATAATAATAATAATAATTATAATAACAACAATAGTAAACACAAAATAAAAAATAAAATTAAATAATCAGAATATAGAGCTAATTTTGAAGGATTTCAAAGGGGAAATTGCTGTTTGGGTTCAGCTGATGTAGTTACAACATCTACCAGCAGGGGCTAACAGGGTCATGCCAACCAGCTAAACATTTAGTCATGTTGAAGATAGTTCCTCTTCAGGAACTCGAGCTGCGTCCAAAGACGCTAGGGGAACGCCTTCAGTGTGTCCGCACTCTGATACAAGTGTAATCTGTCCAAAGGATGGGCGAGACGTCACGGGCAGGTGACGTAATGGCCAGGAAGCATAAAAGCACGTGCGATGGAACCGGCATCAGCTTTTGTCATTCAGCAACCGCTACTCTGTGTGTTTCTGTCGATCTGTGAGGTAAGTCTTATTTAGTGTTGTTTGTTTACAGTCACTTGAAATAAGCTCCACAATGTCTTTAAGTGCAGGGAACTAGCACTTGGGCAAGAGCAGATCGCATTACAGGCTGTGTGTTCTTCACTGCTGGGGATGCACAGTCCATGTGTGGTCTGCTTGAGAGCAGAGCACGCAGAGTCAGCTCTTGAGGGAGCTGACTGCCCGCTTTGTGAGTGTTTGTCACTGCGTATGCTTGAGGGCTCTCTTTGAGTGTTCCTCATGGTGCCGGTCCCACTTTCGCCGAAAAGGGCGGGGCGGCGGCTGCCCTCGTGGGAATCGCAGATGGATCAGGTGGAGGGAATGAAGATGGGCGATCCCCTATCTTCTTCCTTTCCATTAGATTCAGCGCCCGCTCTCTGGGTTCGGAAGCCCGCCTCGCGGTTTGTTCCCCCTAGAGAGGGAGGGCTTATTGTGAACGAGGATCTCGCGGTTCTGGTCCCGCCGCTGCTGAGGCACGGCGGCGAGTGAGATCGCGGGGATCACACTTAGATCTGGCGGACGGGTTGGAGACTGGTTCGCCCTATCTCCACCTGCATTCCCCAGAGCTAGCACTCTTGCTCGGGACTGAAAGCCCGCGGTGCTGTTCTTTCCCCTTTGAGTGAGAGCTCGCTGTTGCAGCGCGCATTGCCGAGGCAATGACGAGCATTACATCATTCTCGTTCATATTGTTTACTTGTCTGGTTGTTTTCTGCATTTAATTTTGAGGAATTAAATGATGTAAAAGATACATATATGTGATGTATAGGAGCCTTTTGAAAAAAAAAAGCATTCTCGAGTGAGAGCACGATGCTTTATCTCTCTTCCTCTGAAGAGGTTGAGGTGGTCAGCAGGGGATGCTTGGCGGAGCAGCCCCAACCGTGTTCCAGCTCCTCATTTAGGGGGCGTCACTTCTCATACTCCCCAGAATGTTGGAGTCAGAGTGGCGCTCTCGGGCCATAGCTTTCTAGCAGAAGGCGGATCTGCAGACCTTCATTCTTGCTGGATAGTCTTCGGCTAAAACATCCTGCTGCCTATGGCTTAGGACTTCTGAGGGCCGGCACCTCTGGGGAAGAACGGTGTACACCGCGGTACTCTGTGCCTGTCTCTCCTCAGTGCCATCAGGAGATCGGTCTGCCAACCCTGCCACGCACGGTGTTTCAGGGCGCAGCGATCTCCAGCGAGCACACATCTCAGTTTCTTCCACCCGGAAACGTAGCAGAGCTGAGATGCTCGCCACCCCTTCGGGGGTCTCTAGAACGGCTAGTTCGTCATTTTCCTGCCAGTGTGCCGTTCCAGGATACCAAACTAGTCGCTCTGATTACACCAGAGGCCAGTCTCCAGAGACTGGTTCCCTTAGTGGGCACCTGGCGGTGTGGGAGCCCCTGCCAAGCGTGTCTCATTGGGTCCTGCTTTGCAGGCTCTGGTTCTACCAGTCTATTATTCCTGGAAGATGACGGGTCTGAGGACAGTCGCTTCAATAGGAGACTTCGGCTGAGGCAGTCCTGGTGCCCATGGCCCAGGACTCATGAGGGCAGGTCCCGCTGGGGAAGAGCGGTGTACACGGTGCCCGTCTCTCCTCAGTGCCCTCAGGAGATCGGTCTGCCAACCCTGCCATGTTCGGTGTTCCAGGGTGAATACATGTGAGCATACATCCCAGTTTCTTCCGCCCGGAAACGTAGCGGAACTGGGATGATCGCCACCCCTTCGGGGGTTTCTAGGGCAGCTAGTTCGGCCTTCCCCTGCCGTTGTACCATTCCAGGGCACCGAACTTGCCGCTCTGATTGCACCAGAGGCCAGTTTCGGGAGACTGGTTCCCTTAGCATTGGGTTCGTGAGGTTTGCTTTGGGGGCAAAGCATACCAATATCGGTTCTTCCCCTCGAAACGGTAGAGCTCCGCTGGGAGCCTGTGAGTGGTAGTCCCCAGGTGAGTCTCCTTACAAAATCTCAGCATGTGGAGCATAGCAGGCCTCCTCTCAGTTCTAGAGAGTCGTCATGCTGAGGCCTCTGCTCCTAGAGCCTGACCGTTTTGGCGAGTGTCGCAGGCCTTCTCTCACTCAGAAAGTTTTTGAGGCCTCCAGAGCTCTACTGGCGCAGTTTTGTGAGGGGTAGCTTACCTCTTCACAGCATACCTAGTGTACGGAACCTCCTCTCGTTCCAGAGAGTCATCATGCTGAGGCCTCCGCTCCAAGAGCTCGTCCCTTTGGTGACTGTCATCAGGCTTCCTCTTGCTCAGAGAGTTTTAGAGGCGTCTGCTCGCCAGAGCTCTGCCTGGACTGTATCTGTGAGTAGTAGGCTCTAAGTAAGTCTCCTTATAAGACATCTAGTGTGTGGAGGGTAGTAGGCCTCCTCTCAATTCGAGAGTCGTCATGCTGAGGCCTCCGCTCCAAGAGCTCGACTGGTCGGTGAGTGTCGTCAGGCCTCCTCTTGCCTACAGAGAGTTTTAGAGGCCTCCGCTCGCCAGAGCTGCGCTGGGGCAGCTATGTGAGTCATAGGTGGACCTCCTTACAAAATGCCCAGTGTCTGGAGTGTTGCAGGCCTCCTCTCGGTCCAGAGAGTCGTCATGCTGAGGCCTTCAATACAAGAGCTCGACCATTTGGCGAGTGTCGTCAAGGCCTCCTCTCGCTCTGAGAGTTTTAGAGGCCTCCGCTCGCCAGAGTGCCGTTAGGAGTATGCCCAGTATACGGAGTGTTGCAGGCCTCCTCTCGATTCAGAGAGTCGTCTTGCTGAGGCCTCCGCTCCAAGAGCTCGGTTGTTTCAGCAAGTGTCGTCAGGCCTCCTCTCGCTCAGGGAGTTTTTAGAGGTCTATTCTCGCCAGAGCTCCGCCTGGACAGCATCTGTGAGTATTAGGCTCTAAGTCTCCTTACAAGACGACCAGTGTGTGGAGGGTAGTAGGCCTCCTCTCAATTCGAGAGTCGTCATGCTGAGGCCTCCACTCCGAGAACTCGGCCATCCGACGAGTGTCGTCAGGCCTCCTCTCGCTCTGAGAGTTTTAGAGGCCTCTGCTTGCCAGAGCTCCGTGGGGGCAGTTGTGTGAGTGGTAGGCTCTAAGTGAGTTTCCTTGCAAGATCTCCAGCGTATAGAGTGTAACAGGCCTCCTCTCGATCTAGAGAGTCGTCATGCAGAGGTCTCCAATCCAAGAACTCGACCGTTTCGGTGAGTGTCGTCAGGCCTCCTCTCGCTCAGAGAGTTCTAGAGGCCTCCACTCGCCAGAGCTCCGCCCAGACAGCATCTGTGAGTTGTAGGCTCTAAGTGAGTCTCCTTACAAGACGTTCAGTGTGTGGAGTGTAGAGGCCTCCTCTTATTTCGAGAGTCGTCATGCTGAGGCCTCCAATCCAATGAGAGCTTGGCCGTTCGGCGAGTGTCGTCAGGCCTCTGCTCAGAGAGTTCTAGAGGCCTCTGTTCGCCGGAGCACAAGGAAACTGTACGCCCTGAAGTGGAAGTCTCACTTCATGGTGCGGAGGTTGCTAGCTCGACCCAGTCAACGTCCCGATTGGCACAGTTCTGGAGTTTGTGCAGGCCTGTTCCTCCGCAGGGTTAACCCACTCCACCCTGAAGGTCTACATGGCGGCTTTACCGGCCTACCACGCCCCTCTTGGTGGCCAATCAGTGGACACCCCCTAGTTACATGTTTCCTCCAGAGGCTGAGGCCTCCGGCCAGGGAGTATGTGGTGGATGCAGGATGCTATAGCTTCGAGTCCTCTGCTCTCCCCTTTCCTAGTGATCAAGACTCATTTCTCAGAAGTTGGCCTTCGGGACGCTGGCCCCGCCCACTTTAGCCACTTGTGGCCTTTTTCTCTCACCCTAGCTGTGCTCCATCCACTCTAGGCAGGGATTTGTCAGTCTGGCGGTGTAGGTATCTCGTTCCCCTAGCGTCTTCGGACACAGCTCGAGCTCCTGAAGAGGAGCTGCGTCTCAAGGCCATACTTCCTGCATGCCTGCTAGCGGTTGCTTCATTCCTGAAGCTGACGCCGGTTCCATCGTACGTGCTTTTATGCTTCCTGGTCATTACGTCACCCGCCCGTGACATCTCGCCCATCCTTTGGACAGATTACACTTGTATCAGAGTGCGGTCACGCTGAAGGCGTTCCCCTAGCGTCTTCGGACGCCGCGTCTTGTTCCTTCGAGGAACTGGGGTTACGTATGTAACCTAAGACGTTTTATGCCGCCAAATGTTAAACTATCAACATATAGTCTGGTCCTATTTGAAGCTAATTCTCTAATCACCCAATTACAGGAAAAGTCTGTGTGGTCACAGTTCATGTTGTTTGGTGTGTCATTTAGGGTTGGGTTGATCTGAAATAGTTGATGCCAATAATAAACAACTGCACAGTAGTGTCATGTAGACTCATATCTAAAATAAAGTTATAAAATTAGTAATGCATGATATCATATTTTATTGGAGTGCATGTTTAGCGTTTCCTATGATATGTGAACTGTTATGAATAGTAACTTTTTTATTTTATTTATTTGTATATTTTGTATTTTGCCATGTATCAGCAAGGATAAAGGAACAAATATACGTTTTCCTTGGAAATAACAGCACACAGACATCAAAGGGAGCACTCATTTAATTTTTAGGTTACTATATTAGTTGCATTTATAGTACATGATTTGTAGTCTAAATATGGGATTACATAAAAAAATATTGTGGTTTACAATATAGGTCATATGGCTCTGGGAGTAGGGCAAGCTCTCAGACATCCTTACGGGACATGTTACATTTACAATTAACTGAAAGAATGCAATTCTTTATTAGGTTATGAATTAGCATATGCTATTAAGAGTTTTTTTTCTGATGAGTTGTGTAACTTTAACTTAGTGTAACACTAGTTGTGTTATAGTGTTAGCACTGCTTTCACTAGAATCTCTCTCAGACGGCTAATTAACATGTTAAAATATCAGTGTTATTACTGTAAGGTGTATTAAAAACCACTCAACCTCAAATGTGAGCTAAAAAAGCTTAATGTGTAAAAAATACCAGAGATTTTCAATGACATCGAGCCTAAACTTAAAAAATAAAAATAAACTCATTGAAAAGTTGTAATGCATAATATGACAGCTGTACGAAAAATGCGTCCCACTGTTCAGATAAAAGAGTAAATCAAATATATAAAAAAATTAATGTCCATATCACAGTTTTAAAACAATAAAATAAATAAAAATTATTACAAAAATGTTTTATGGGAACAGCAGTACTATTTTCTAATGTCTCAGTTTCAGTCTCAACTCACTGTTTACATATTCTGCATTTATTCTGAATATGACGACATACTGATTAAGTAGTTTACATAGGTTGTGAACTGTTTACATGGGTTGTTTGTACAACTG
Organism: Barbus barbus; assembly: GCF_936440315.1. NCBI lineage: Eukaryota > Metazoa > Chordata > Actinopteri > Cypriniformes > Cyprinidae > Barbus > Barbus barbus. Next base: position 9,965,911 of record NC_136730.1, read on the forward strand.
TTTCATTCAGATTCCCCATTCATGCTCATGCGGTCTGATTAATGACTGCTTATAAGGAATGTAAAGCACGTGCTGTGAAGTGACTGCCATATGCTGCCAGTCGCTCACAAACTAAATAGAGAGTTATAGCCCGATTAAAATGTCTGCATGTCTTAAATAATATGACACAATTTGAAAAATGTTCCACATGCCTTATTACAGCTATTTTCTCATCCAAAATATTGTCTGTGGTCATATTACCGCCGTCTATGTAAACACAGCCACCGTCTGATCTTTAATCACATAATTGACACCACGTGTGGCAGAACTCAGGTGCAGAATCACAGCACCTCACCAGACCAGGTATAAATCATGTGTGATTACTGGAGCGAGCGCTCGGCCTCCGCCAGCCAGGTAGCCTCTGGCTCTATATATGGAGATCTATTTATAACCCCCTGTGTCACTGCCGCTGCTCTTTGCTGTTTTGCAATGCACAGCAAATCTCCTTCGTCTCTGTTCTTGTTCTGTTCTCCAACCCATCCTTCCTCTGCCGCTTACCACCCATCCCCATTCATCCAAAACAGCAGCACTGTCACTCTGAATATGAATTCCAAGACCAGAATAAAGCTTTATGTTTGGAAATATACACCTGGAGCGGAGAACATCTGACATATGAAGAGTTTCAGTGATGTGCCACCTTAAAATGACCTAAAAGTTGCAGAAATCGCAGAAAGTGTTTGTGCATTGAATCCTGTTTATGAAGTATATGCAACTACATTATATGATCATAAGATACTTTATACTGTTTGTAATTCAAAAAGGCATAAAACAGATGGATTTGTTCTATTTTTGCAATATTGCAAGTATACTGAAAAAATGCTTTAGAAGACATTTTCAATCATTAATTTATAAATTTCACAATCAAAGAAATGGCAAGTAACACATTGAATTAAAAGTCAAATAGTAGAAAAACTGTGATAAAGTAAAAAAAACTGAAATAGTATTTTCTTGTAAAATGCATAATAATCTTTTATTTATTGTTTTATTTACAACTTAGAAAAATCATATTTTACAGCATAGTTATGAATGTAAAATTAATTAAATTAAATTTGACCAATAATAGCATGAAATTAGTATTATTAATGTTTATTTATTTATGCATTTGTTTAATTTCAACTTTATTTTATTGTTTTATTTTTAGAGTAATATGCTTGTACAGTTTGCTTTAACTATTTCATTTTAATAAAATAAATGTTAGCATTTTTTAGCATTTAGGATTTATTTTTTTTTAAATGTGAAAGTAACAACAAAATGGTTAGTTTGGTTGAAATTAATTTAACTTTGCATTTTTGTCTGAATAATATATATAAAAAAATCAAGTAATAAATGGTGCACTTGTTGAAGACCCCTGCTATATAACGCTGCCTGATTTTAAAAGCCAGCTCAGAGATGTGGCACCATGGTTAATACATACATTTGAACCAATGAGGAGCTGCTGCGGTTCAAGGCTGACCTCTATCTCCTTCCAGTTTTCTGTCGCTTTCACCTATCCTAAAGACAAAAGTGCATAAATAATATGTAATTTGCACTCTCTTTTAATTTACATGAGTATGAAGAGATCTACCAGGAACATCAGCTAAATTAGCACAGATTTTGGACTTCTGTTATGATATGAAACACCATTAAAATAATTAACATAGCACATTCCTCCAAAGACTGCATAAAAAACACATTAAATAAAGATTAGGCGTTCTTTTATTTTGCGCAATAAAAGAAGAATAAAATCTTTTTGTTGTCTGCTAGTTCTTTTGCAGAAGAGGTCACATGACTTTTTGTGTGTCAGGGAAAGAGAAAAGAAGAAGAAGGAAAAAAAAAACACGGGGGAAAATTACCTGTCTTAATGCTAGTGGCAGCCTGTAATTTCTGAGAATTTTTCATGAAAGCTCTGAGGTTAAGTAGGCAGGCCTTTTCAGTTCTGGTATTGATGGTGTTTCGCCGCTAAAAATGAGTGACTAAAATAGCAGTTCCTTTATGGACCGGCCACGCTGTTGCTTCTGAACATCTGCACATACATTTCCCATAAAGCCTTTTAAAATACCTCAAGTCTCAAAAGCAATATTCAAGACTGGGAAAAAAAGAAAAGGCCGGAGACAGAAGAGAGAACAGAAAAGTGGGGGTAATTTCTTAAGTGCTCTTAGCCTGAAATGCAAGTTTTGTCTTACATCTAAAATTAGACTACAGGAAAACGGGAATGAGGTAAGGGGTTGAGATGACATCAGTAGAGGTCAGCGGGTGCGAGGAGGACGTGAAAGAGTCAATGTTTAATCTGAGCCTGAGACACAGAGGTCAAACTCTGAGGTCACATATGACATAAGAAATAGCGAAAGATCGCCTGTTGACTACATAAACAGCTTTTTCCTTTTTTTTGCCATTTTCCTTTTGTTTCTTTTTTTTTTTTTTACTCAAGTAAATTGTTTTCAGTCAAATCTGTAAAAAACAGAAATGGTCACCATATAAATCATCTGAAAAAAAAAAAAAAATAGAGAAAAAATATTCACCATACGTTTTTATATGTTTTTTTTTAAATTCTTTGGTGGTGAATACATTTTCATAATTGTAATTATATATATATATATATATATATATATATAATAAGAAAAGCTCAATGCACCAGCATATAGAGATAGCCTTAATTAATACCTAGTCCAGAGCATTCAGAACCTCAGACCGAGCAGAAGGTTCACCTTCCAACAGGACAATGACCCTAAACACACAGCAAGAGTGGCTTATAGACAACTTTGTGAATGTCCTTAAACCCAGCCAAATACTTCTGGAGATACCTGAAAATGTGCAACTGCCCCTATCCAACCTGACAGTGTCAGTCCTTGTCTTGTGTTTCCCCTCCTCCCGTGCCCATATTTGGCCTTCCTGTTCCTGTCCTCGTTTGTTTTCATTAGTTTAATTAGTCCCTAGCCCTGTGTTTGATTAGTCCACACCTGTTCCTTGTTTTCCTAGTGTTTATAAGCCCTGTGTTTCCTAGCCCCTGTGTCCGGTCATCACGTCAGATGTGTTCGTCTCTCCCCATGATCCCTGTTTGTATGCTGGATTCTAATAAAGAACCTTATAGGAACCTTCACGTCTCCGCACCTCCTTGTATCCCGAGAGGGAACGTGACAGATGACCGGACCCACAAAGTAAGCGGCGCTCCTTTTCCCCCGTTTTGTTTTCCGTTTTTGAAAGTTTTTTGTTTGCTCCTTTTTTCCCGCTCCCTCCATGGCGATGGAGTTCGCCGCCCGCCTCCGCGCCCTGATACTCCGCGAGCTTCCCTTCGTGGAGTACGCAGAGGAGTTCTGCGGGCTCGCGCGGAGTTCGGATCTGCACGACGCGGCCATCCTCCACCTGTTCCGGCTCGGAGCCTGTTACAACTACCCCATGGACCTCCCAGACACCACAGGATTGACCTAGAGGGTAGGAATATACCGGTGTCTGGGAGACTTCCGGGTCCGAGTCGGAGCTAGCCCGCCGTCGTCCGCGGCTCTCCCGAGCCCGCCGCCGCTCGCGCTTCCAGAGCGCCCCCGCGAACTCGCGCTTCCAGAGCGCCCTCCAGTGCCTGCTCCTCGCAGGTGGACTCCCGCGTCTCCGCTGGTCCCGCCCAGCTCTCCTGCATCTCCGCTGGTCCCGTCCAGCTCAGCTCTTCCCGAGCGCCCCCAAGTGTCCGCGCTTCCAGAGCGCCCTCCAGTGCCGGCTCCACGCACGTGCCCTCCAGTGCCGGCTCCACGCACGTGCCCGCCAGTGCCGGCTCCACGCACGTGCCCTCCAGTGCCGGCTCCACGCACGTGCCCTCCAGTGCCGGCTCCACGCACGTGCCCTCCAGTGCCGGCTCCACGCACGTGCCCTCCAGTGCCGGCTCCACGCACGTGCCCTCCTGAGTTCCCGCTGGTTCCGTCCAGCCCTCCTGAGTTCCCGCTGGTTCCGTCCAGCCCTCCTGAGTTCCCGCTGGGTCCGTCCAGCCCTCCTGAGTTCCCGCTGGTTCCGTCCAGCCCTCCTGAGTTCCCGCTGGTTCCGTCCAGCCCTCCTGAGTTCCCGCTGGTTCCGTCCAGCCCTCCTGAGTTCCCGCTGGTTCCGTCCAGCCCTCCTGAGTTCCCGCTGGTTCCGTCCAGCCCTCCTGAGTTCCCGCTGGTTCCGTCCAGCCCTCCTGAGTTCCCGCTGGTTCCGTCCAGCCCCGCGCTGCAAGAGCGCCCGACAGAGTCCGCGCTGCAAGAGCGCCCGACAGAGTCCGCGCTGCAAGAGCGCCCGACAGAGTCCGCGCTGCAAGAGCGCCCGACAGAGCCCGCTCCTCTGTGGCTCCCAGGGGGGAGCTTCCCCAAGAAAATTTTGGGGGGGGGGGGGGGGGGTAAGAGGGTCACAGCCTGTGTGGCCGGGCCAAGGGCCAAGGCCACAGAACCCCTTGGGCCCGAAAAAAATAGGCCGTGGCCTCCCGAGTCCGCTGACCCGCCCTGGCCTCCCGAGTCCCCTGACCCGCCATGGCCTCCAGAGTCCCCTGACCCGCCATGGCCTCCAGAGTCCCCTGACCCGCCATGGCCTCCAGAGTCCCCTGACCCGCCATGGCCTCCAGAGTCCCCGGACCCGCCATGGCCTCCAGAGTCCCCGGACCCGCCATGGCCTCCAGAGTCCCCTGACCCGCCATGGCCTCCCGAGTCTCCAGACCCGCCATGGCCCCTGGAACGGGCACCGCCCTGGAGGCCTCCAGAGCGCCCACCCCCCCTCCCCATTGGATGGTGTTAGGCGTGAGGACACGCCTTCCGGAGGGGGGCGTAATGTCAGTCCTTGTCTTGTGTTTCCCCTCCTCCCGTGCCCATATTTGGCCTTCCTGTTCCTGTCCTCGTTTGTTTTCATTAGTTTAATTAGTCCCTAGCCCTGTGTTTGATTAGTCCACACCTGTTCCTTGTTTTCCTAGTGTTTATAAGCCCTGTGTTTCCTAGCCCCTGTGTCCGGTCATCACGTCAGATGTGTTCGTCTCTCCCCATGATCCCTGTTTGTATGCTGGATTCTAATAAAGAACCTTATAGGAACCTTCACGTCTCCGCACCTCCTTGTATCCTGAGAGGGAACGTGACAGACAGAGCTTGAGAGGTGAAGAGGTAAGGAGAAGAATGACAGATAATTGCCAAATGCTGATGAGAAAAGCTTGTCGTATCATACCCAAAAATACTTGAGGCTGTAAAGGTGCTTCAGCTAAGTCCTGAATTAAGGGTTTGAATATTTACGCAATGTACTTATTTCAGTTTTTTTTTTTTTTTTAATAAATTTACAAAGTTGTGACAGTTCTGTTTTTGCTTTGCCATTGTGGTGTACGGAGTGTAGATTTATATAGTATATTTCCACTTTAAAATCAACTATATAATTACTACTTGCACTAAGATGTGTCTTGTCTATCTAAAAGCTGTTGGATACATTCATTTACAATGCAAACTAGTCTGACAGCTGAATATGATTGTGCACAAGTCCTCATGTAGTCTTGAATTCAGCAGTGATATTTCTTAGTGTTGTTACAAATCCATCATGCGATGGGTGAACATGTGAACAATCCATTCAGCGTGTGTGTGTGTGAGTGAGTGTGGTCAACTCATGCTGTGACACTTTTAGCTGCCCATGGGGCACTTCCTGCTTCCGTGTGCTCTGCTTTCTGCATGATGGGTATGACCAGAATAAAAGCAGAATGTATAGCTCCTACCCATACAAATATGGAGCGAGGCCTGAGGGACAAACCTGGCAGAGGTGGTACACATCACTTCCTGTCCACTGCTAAACATACATGCACTGCAATACACAAATACAAAATGACTGTGACAAAATAGACTAAAGAATAGCACAATATACATGAAGACACAAAGAAGCCACTGAAATGTCATCAAATGCTGCAGGGTGAGTCACCTTTAAAGAATCAAATCTCCAGTATCAAATAAAGTATATAAGAAATATATAGTAGAACTCCATCTATATGAATGAAATAAATTAAATAAAAATTATACTGACTGAATGCACCTCTTTTCTCTTTGTTTGCATTCTCTTGCATTCTCTCACATCTCTTTTGTTTGTGACTATGTGCATATCTCTGCTCTGTTTATCCTGTCAGGGTCTTGAAGAGATTGACAGTTCTGACAAAGCCAGTCAGCTGCTCAGCAGCAAGGTCACTTGTCAGGCACAGCTTTTGATTGGCTGCAGGCAAGAAGAGTTGATAGGTGACAGTTTCACTCCACCAAGGGCAACCTGGTTCTATAATGGGTAATTAAATCTTTTTGTAAACATTAATAAGATCTAGAGGTGCTAGTATGGTGTGCATGTTTGCTTATAATGGTATGTGTGCAAGGGCATGTAAGCTGTGCACACTTGTGTCATTTTGCATGTGTTGCTTGTGTAGGGGGCATAAAAGGGCATGTACATTACATCTGAGTGTCAGTGACAAGACATGACTATATAGAAAATGTCCAAAAGACAGTGAGGTCTCAAGGGGCCTGATCAAGGGACAAATTAAAAATTTGTTGACAAACATCAAACACATAAATACATTTAAAAAATACATAAATAAATAAACAAATGCACAAATAAATAAATTCTTGAATTTGTAGATAAAGTATAAATAAATAAATGCCTAAATAAATAATTTAATTCATAAACAAATGCACAAGCAAACAAATGCAAAAATATATAAACAAATGCTTAAATAAAATGCATAAACAAATGCACAAATAAATGAATGCTTAAATACACAAATGCATTAAATTAATGAATGCATAAATAAACAAATGCATACATAAATAGATGCTTAAATGAATAAAATAAATAAAATAAATGCATAAATACATGTAAACAATGCATAAACAAAAATGCTAAATGCAAATAAAAACATAAATCAATAATGTACAAAAATGCATAAATACATAAACTAAATGCATAAATACATAAAGCAAATACTTGAATAAATAAATGAATAAGTATTTGCTTAAAACAAAACAAAAGAACAAATAAATAAAATAAACTTATCAGCTGTCAGGATTGTGGACTGTCTTGTGTGTGCTTTGCTCCCCTGTGACCCAGTTTTTCCCTCATGTTGATTGTGTTAATTTGATTCCAGGTGTGTCTCGTCGTCTTCCCCTATTATCCTATGTTTAAAAGCCCCAGTCCTTCTGTGAATGTTTGTCGGTTCTGAACGTCATACCTAGTGTTTCCTGTGCCTCCCATGGTCCCAGTTGGATTATTAAAGACTCGTATGTGAATTCCTCGTTCCGTGCTTGCGTGTTCCATTGGCGTGTGACAGAAGAACCGACCGAAAAACCGTTACCTGCGTCTACTCTCCGTTTTGTTTTCTGTTTTTGCTCCGTGTTTTTTCTTTCCGTTGTGTCCTATGGATCCCTTCCTTCGCCCCGAATTCCTCTTCCTCCTGCTGGAGCAGGGGGAGCGTTCGCTCGAGGACCATACCAGACTGTTTCTGGCCCTCGCGGAACTCACCAGCTACCCGGACGACGTGTTCGAGGATGGTCCTCGAGCAGAATTCGCCACCTTCGTGGAGTGGACTCTTCGTGGAGATCCACTCCAGACCCAGACCCAGAGCCCAGCCCACCATCTCCCCGCGGTGCGGAGCATCAGCCCGAGCCCACCGATGACGGAGAGCCATTTCCTGCTGCGATGTGCTAAGCCGAGCGACTGAGCAGTTGATCGCCCCGGAAGTTGAGCCCAACCCGTCAGACCAGGTGCGAGAGCCGGCGACTGTGCCCATCACGAGGGAGCAAGTCGTGGACGGTGTGAGCGTGGAGTGGAGCTCCGCCCCCTGCACTGCGGCTGAGGGTGAGCTGAGGATAGATCTGGGACTGCTGGACAGAGAGGGGGCGTCTGATCCTCCAGTGCCTGCTCCTCGAATGTGCCCCCCAGTGCTCGCTCCTCGAAAATACAAACCCTCCCACCTGCTCCTGCCTCCTCCACCGCTGTCATCTGGCAGCCCCCCCGCTCGCCCTCAGCCCCCTATCTGTATGGTGCGAGCCCCGTGGGTCTGCCATCCTCCAGCATCCCCGGGGCTGGAGTATCCCTCACCTCCGCCTCCAGCCTCCAGCCTCCGAGGCCCAGACCCCACCTCGGCCCGTAGACCCAGTGGCTCCACCTCGGCTCCTAGCTCCCTCGCCTCCACCGTTACCCATCGATCCACCAGCTCCACTTGGCTCCCTCATCCCTCCGGCTCCGCCTTGGTCGGGCGTCGACCTGCCATCGCCTCAGGACTCCTCTCCTCTGGCTGCGCCTCGTCGCTCCGTCCCACCGGCTCCGTTGGGCTCCTTCCTCCCTTCTTCTCCACCTGGGTCCTCACTTGCTCCGGCTCCACCGCGGATCTCCGGGTCTCCACCTCGGTCGCCAGAGCCCTCGGCTCCACCCTGGCCCCCCGGATCCTCAGCATCCCCCTGGCTCGTTGGCTCTCCGTCTCCGCCCCGGGCTTCTCCGCCCTGAGCTCCTCCACCACCTGCTCCGCCACCGTTGGTCGGCCCCCTGGAGTCGGCGGCCATCCCTCCTCCATGGCTCCTCCCTCCGTTGGCTCCACCGTGGGCCATCTTCACGGCTGTGGCCTGGGTCCAGCTGTGCCCCTCCTGCTCCGGGTCCCTCCTGTGTCTTCCCTGGCTCCTCCCTCCTTCGTCACCTCCCTGGTCTCTGTCTGCCTGCCCCCTGAATGTTTGTCGGTTCTGAACGTCATACCTAGTGTTTCCTGTGACTCCCATGCTCCCAGTTGGATTATTAAAGACTTGTTTGTGAATTCCTCGTTCCGTGCTTGCGTGTTCCATTGGAGTGTGACATCAGCAGTACGGTCAAACAATTAGTGATCAGGCTGCAGAAACATCAAGCTCTGGTGACTGTATGGGATACATGGGCTTGATTCTGGCCTGCGTTCCTGATCCCATTCACTATAATTTTCTTTGATCAAGCTTTCCAAGTGAATTGGGACAAATTTACCCTCTTAGCAAGTTTGAGGTAAGGTTGCTGGATTGAGCCTCACAAAAACCATTGTGCTCTTAAATAAGGTAATTAATCTTCGGTTGCTCTGAGTGGGCTGTCTTTGTAATAAGTGTACTGTATGCCATGAGTGTAATCTCAGGTTTTAGTACTCGTATAGTTTCAGTGAAGCTATAAAAATGAGACTGACAACAATAAGTTTAATCCTATTCCTGCGGCCGGTTGTCTGACAGCAGAAGGGATCAATGAGCCTGAGGATGTGTTTGGGTTGATGGTGAGAAGTTACCCCGTGATCAGACGTGTTTGGTCTGTGGCTTGTAGGAGGCCGGGAGAGTAAGTCCAGCCACGGCAGGGGGAGCATCTGTGCACATATGTTTCCTGAGCCTCCCACCCCCACAGCATCCACCACAATTACTATCAACACCAGTTAGCCAAGGATGATGACCACCTATAAGACCTCTATACAACCCACTAGGATATGCCCACTTCTCTCATCTACATTCACATACAACTACCAGCAGCTGCTTTGAATGCTCCCAAACAATGACTATCCCTAAAGTAAAACATATGAAACCCCAACATATTACCGAAAGCAGTCAAAGAGTGATTTACGTATGTAAGGACCTGCAATAAGAGACTGATTGGGTATTTTTATAGGACAGCAGACTCATGGGTAATATGATGCAGACCAGAGTCGAACCCGTGACAGCACTTTACATTTTGCATGTGTTACTTGTATAGTGGCATGAACATGATGCCTAAATGTGTCAGTGACAAGAAACTGCTATACAGAAAATCTCCAAATAAAATAAAATAAATGAATAAATAAACAAATGATTGAATACTTAATGCTTAAATGCTTGAATGCTTAAATAAATAGCAAATTACTTAACATGTGCTAGCAGCAATTCTGACCTTTTCTTTTTAAGCAGTAAAGGCCCTTCACTGTATATTATATTCTTATAATGAAAGATGTATTTTCTGCTTCGCTAATACACAGTTTGTGGGTTATGCCAAACCAGGAGTGTTTGTATAAAATGTACAAAATCTTCCAAACACTAAACTTATGTTACGTTATGACCTACTGAAAAATATAGATCTGAAACATTATTGCTCTATTTGTTATGATAAATTGTAACCACAGCTGTGTAATTTGATCAGGATTTGTAGTAGGTGTAAGCAAACTGAGATCAACTAAACTGCTACAGTCAAACTTGCAGTTATTAAAATGTAGCAAAACACATCCATTATCATGTCTACTGCATAGTTTATATATACTCACATCTTACTTCTTAAAACTGAGATAGAAGAACTCTACTATGGCTAGAAGATACTTGAGCAACATAAGAACTGATGTCTGCTGGTGAAGCCAGATCTGCAAAGACCTGAACAAAGAAAAACAGCTCAATCCAGTCTAAACCGATACAAACGTTAACAAACATCAAAGCTTCGGCTGCAGAGTTTAAAATAAACTTCATCTAGAGGAACATGCCAGGGCACTGCATGCAATTCATGGTTTTGGCCTCCAAAGATGGATGGCAGAAGTAGATTTTGGACTCGGAGCGATATAACTTATTGCTTACTTTCCTTTCGCTGAACACATTGCAAACATTGAAGATATTATAAATGTGTATAGGCTTAAAAATAAAACTTTTGTTTCTATCTAAAATATTACTTAGCAAAGCCAAAAAACATATTGAGCAGACTAACCCTGATGTATTTTTGAAACAAATTCAACCAAGTAACCCACTATGAATGTGATGTATACTTGGCGAGCAGAAATTCAATATTAATACAACTGTTAAGACAGCACACTTTTCTTTTTTACTGAGGACAAGGTTAAACCTTAAAAGGTTTGCACAAGATTAACACAATAACTTGAACTCGTGAACTGAAGAAACTAAAAGCTTTCTTTTTGCGATGACCTCCAGACTTTACCTTCCAATGACTGTAGATAACAACCTCGGAGGGAAAATGATGGAATACATCACATGTGTTTTGTCCACACAAGTATCTTGACCCAGACGACCCTTAAAAGGCTTAACCTTTGACCTCTGACATTGGAAAAGCACTTATTGCCTTCTGATAATCAAAACGCGTTGTTGCTGAGTGGCGCGGGGTTCGATGGCCATGAGGTAAGAGGCCTGAAATACATCTGAAGACAGACTGCAACCTGGGAAATTACATGCTTAGTGGTGAGGTCACTTTGGAGAGGGACACAGGTGCAGAGCAACAACACTAAAGCCTTCAGCTCAGTGCCAAACAGCCTGCCAAGAAAAACCTTGAGGACACAATGGCAGGATAATATGGGAGGACAAAATGGCCTTTGGAATACAGCAATAATATAAGGCAATGATGAATTCATCTGGGCTGATGCTCTGTCTGAAAAATGTCTGAAACACTAAATAAAATCATTTTCAGACAGACAAGTTTTATTATATTAATAATATAGAATGCAGAATGGCTTCTGGGATATGAACTGCATTTATAAGTACTAAATTAATAATATAGAATATATCATTATGTATTCTAGAAAATGTCTATTAATATATCGAATGGGCATTACTTTTTTATTTTTAGTTTTTGTGTTTCGCTTGTCCTAATTATTCCATTGAATTGTTATTTAATTGTAACTTTACCCTTACCAATAATAATGAATAAATAAATAAATATCAAGCTAAAAAAAAATACAAAATAAAATATAAAACAAAATAAAAATAAACAAAAAATATGAACAAAATAATAAAATAAAATTACTAATAAAATAATACAAAACAGAATATAAAATAAATAAAACTAAATGAAATGCAATAATTAACAATAAAATAATCAAAATTAAATAATAAAAGAAACCAAATAGAAATCATACATATATATATATATATAATGATATAAATTATTAGTCAATCTGCCCTTTTATACTGGATGTCTATGGGTTTTGGTCTGTGGATCTGTTAAAATAAAATGGTCTGCTACATTATATCAAAACATTAATATTAGCATACGAAGCCATTGCAATAGCATTTTGTTATAAAATATTAATGTTATTTCAGTGATTTCAATATAAGTGATTTCAAGAGTTCCATACTGTAAATTCAAATATATACATGCGATATTCATCAATAGATTATAAGACCAAAAATGATGATGCATAAAAAAACAATGCTATAAAATGAATCAACATCAACACCAACATAGGGGATGATCAAATCAGAGACAGGAGACTCTTTTATGCCCTGTTCAATGAAATATAGAAACTGTTGAAAGAACAAATCATGTGGGGTCTTTAAAAAGACAAAGAGAAGAAGAAATCTTTTACAGAGTGATCAAACTGTTTCACCTCCAAGCCTCTATGACATTTCTGGTCTCTATATGGCTCAGGTTAGTCCTTCAAAATGTAAAGCTATACAGGAAGTCCAATCACTTACAAAAAGGTTAATATTTGTATTTGTTAATTATACAAAGCAGATGGTTGGTAAACTAATGATGTGTGGTCTTACATTCCCCCCATCGTTCATGGAGAGAGAGAGAGAGAGAGAGCGTGAATACTGCAGCGACAGACAAACTCTCAAACGCCAAACAGGCCAGCATGGTGCAATCCTCCTGACATTTTTCATTGTGTGTAATTGCCATTCATTCACTAATGGAGTGCATTGTGTCAGTAATGACAGGAAATGTCAAGTCCCCAACCCGAGTAGGGGTTCATCACAATTGTTTGCCTTTTCACATGAAAATACACATACGTTTCCCCCTGGAAAGGGGAAGAAAGAAAGGTATGGCCGTGTTGTCACTGGAGATCCTTACTGCCATTTTCAAGATTGTGTTAAGCCTTATTACTTTGCATTCATCATATTTAATTATGCTGTGGTATGCAAAGTCATAGTACAACCCATCATTTTCTCCACCGTCTCAGTGAAAGGTGAAGGACATCATTTGAGAGTAAAATGTCAGTCGTGAAGTTCGCGTTCGTGTTTTGAAACCTTTGAAACCTTTCAAAATATTGGAACAATAAAAGCTGTAATTTGGTTCATAAAAACGGAGAAATGAGAAAATAACAAAGCCGAATACAATCAGACAAAAAAAATAAAAAAAGATTCTGTACAAGAGTACAGAAGCTCTTTTCCACCATGGATAAAAAAAAAAAAAGGTAATTGCGACATTCACACAATTTCTCACAAATCTTAGAATTCTGATTTTTTTTTCATTATTTCTTCATTTATTTCTAGGTAAATATCTCAACCTAATTTGTAATGCAAATTTTTGTATTAAATTACTAAATAATTTTCAAATGTGGTCTTATATTTTTGAAACTACAAAGTTATTTCTACTTGATAAATTATCCATCGATGATACACAAACCCAACATATTTTTGCAGGGTTTGGCATAAAACCACTTAAACTTCAGAATGTTTTCTCAGAATGATTTCTAGTACTTACATTTTAAAACCATATGCCTGAGAGTTTAAAACTTTCTCAGAGGTATTTGCTGGCTTCATGACATACCCTGGCCGACATATTGGCCCTGAACCAAATTGGTTTGTCCTCTGTTCTGATGCATTATGGGGAAAAAGGAATTGAAAACAAGGGGACCGAGAGCTACCAAGGTTCACTTTGTGCGCCTGATTGTATTGAGAATGAGACCCCAGCAACATGCACTTCAGCCCGGGCTACAAACAGAAAATCAATACAGTGCAATTAAGCACAAAGCAAAGCTCAGAGGAGAAGCAGCGAGATTTATTTATTAAATTCAAACTCCTACGGCTACTGAAGTTAATTTGGCCTGGATGCTTTGATAGCGCTCTCAAAGCCACTTCTTATACCGAGGATAACTGCTTAGAGAAACATGGGCACACATATGAAGGCTACTGAAAAGAAATCAAGATTCAAAATAACAGACGAGATTAGTGGAAAAGAATGCTTTACCAAACTGACAAAGCTAAATTACCTTTCAAAATTAGGAGTCAGCAGTATTTGTTTTTGAAAAAAGTCTCTGCATTTATTTGATCAAAAATACAGTAAAAACAGCAAAATTGTGAAATGTTATTACAATTTAAAAGAACTGTTTTCTATTGTAATATGTTGTAAAAAGTAATTTATTTCTGTGACACAAAGCTGCATTTTCAGCATCGTTACTCTAGTCTTCCAGTCACATGATCCTTCAGAAATCATTCTAACATTCAGAAACATTTCTTATTATCAATGTTGAAAACAATTGTGATGATTATTAATTTTGTGGAATATTTTTTTTAGGGTAGTTTGATTAATAGAAAGTTCAAATTTTATTTGAAATAGAAATCTTTTGCATCACCATAAATGTCTTTACTGTCACTTTTAATCAATGTAATGCATCCTTGCTGCATAAAAGAAAATAAAAAAATAGCTGACCCCAAACTTCAATGGTATAGTGGACATTGAATGGTACCTTTAGGTGGTTGAAAAGAAGCTAGTCATTTACATTTAATCACTGAGCAGACACTAAAACGACTCAAAAATCAGTAACATCACAAGCAATTTATCTTTAATGATTTAACAATATTGCACAAGTCAGCTAGCAACAAATCGCAATGCTGAGTTGCACGAGTAAACTAGTCATGGCCCATGCATTGTGCTTGTACAACACTAAAAATATTTTTGAAGTTGTAAATGAAAACTTTTATTTTACAAAAAAATACCATTTCAGCCTTTCTACTTCAAAATTTCACAATTAATTCAATGTGTTACTTGCCATTTCTTTGTAATCAATTGTTACTTGCAATGTCTGAGTGAATAGTTTCTACGTTTTCTTCAGTAAAGGCCTATTTAAACGATCATTAAAATACCCATTTCCAGAAATACCCCAAGGACAAACAACTTCTTTGGAACAGACAAGAAGGCTATGTGACCACATCAAGTAAAATCTGCCATTTTGTCCTCTGTTGATTCTAATTGGTGCAGAAATTATGGATAAACAGAGGGCAGTGTCCCAAATATAAACTGTCATCATTTACTCACCCTCATGTCATTGCAAAACCTTAGTGACTTATTTTCCTAAAAGAAGATACTTTGCTCGGAACAATGGCTGGACCAACCTTGCTCTCACAGACTCATAATGAAGCTGACAAGGGCCTTTTCATTTCCAGCTGGTACCGAAGTAGTGAAAAGGCCATTTTTGTTGTCTAGAGTTGATTGACGTCCGCTTACCAACGTGGTTCTAATGGGTCTGTGCGTTTCCATTTGACAGTGGTGTGTAATGAATGACCTTGCACACACACACCGCCTCAGCCAGCACCCCAGAAAAATTAGAGGCCTTGTGTCGTTGTTTTCGTGAACCTTGTTTCTTTTCTCCTTCTACATCTTGTCTTTCTCTAGCTCTCGGCCTCTCTCCCTCCTTCCACGGCCGGCCGTGAAGAATTTGATACAGGTCCGGGTGTGGAAGCAAGGGGCGAGTAAATGAAATATTGATCCGCTGCTCCGTGGCCTTGCCTTCACCTTGTCCCAGTGCTGTGAGTTACTGACTTTTTCCGTTCTGCTTGTAATAGAAATTATTACAGAGGGCCTGGGCGAGTAATTACTGGGCATGGGGAAGGGGAGGGCCCCTGTCGTATATTTCTGTAAAGATGTTATTTACCGTGCCTTCTCCAAGACCAACCTGGCCCTTTTCCCTGTCACTCTCTGTCTGGCCCCTGTCTTTCTTAACCTTGATTCAATTCTGTTAACTACCATTAATCATCTGAGCTGTCTGGGGAAGTTTATCAAAAGCAAAAAGGGGGTGTGAAAGGGTTGGACAGAAGAGGAGTGTGTACTGCGGTATTTGACATTGGTTCTAAATTTAACAGTTGTGGAGTTTGAACTGAATTGACCACCATAGGATGTTGAACTGAAATGTACTAAATTGCAATTCATAGAGATACAACCAATGCACTTTATTAGTTTAATGAAACAACAAAATGGGCAAGAAAAGATAACTTACTGTGCTTTTTAAGGTGTCCATATTTGAAGTATCTAGATGATGAGTGTTTGGCCATTGCAAGACCAGTTTGGTTTAGTTGAACAATCTTGACCCAAAAGAAAAACAAAATGACCATAAAAGACAACAGTTCTTGCTATAGCGCCCCTTGTTGGCAACGCTGAGGCCTATGACTGCTCTATTTTGAAGTGATGTATTCCTCCTCTATGATCCTTAAGATGAAAAATATTAATACATTGAATATTTAATAAAAATTATATATATATATACAGGTCCTTTTCAAAAAATTAGCATATTGTGATAAAGTTCATTATTTTCTGTAATGTACTGATAAACATTAGACTTTCATATATTTTAGATTCATTACAACACAACTGAAGTAGTTCAAGCCTTTTATTGCTTTAATATTGATGATTTTGGCATACAGCTCATGAAAACCCAAAATTCCTATCTCAAAAAATTAGCATATTTCATCCGACCAATAAAAGAAAAAAGTGTTTTTAATACAAAAAAAGTCAACCTTCAAATAATTATGTTCAGTTATGCACTCAATACTTGGTCGGGAATACTTTTGCAGAAATGACTGCTTCAATGCGGCGTGGCATGGAGGCAATCAGCCTGTGGCACTGCTGAGGTGTTATGGAGGCCCAGGATGCTTCGATAGCGGCCTTAAGCTCATCCAGAGTGTTGGGTCTTGCGTCTCTCAACTTTCTCTTCACAATATCCCACAGATTCTCTATGGGGTTCAGGTCAGGAGAGTTGGCAGGCCAATTGAGCACAGTCATACCATGGTCAGTAAACCATTTACCAGTGGTTTTGGCACTGTGAGCAGGTGCCAGGTCGTGCTGAAAAATGAAATCTTCATCTCCATAAAGCTTTTCAGCAGATGGAAGCATGAAGTGCTCCAAAATCTCCTGATAGCTAGCTGCATTGACCCTGCCCTTGATAAAACACGGTGGACCAACACCAGCAGCTGACATGGCACCCCAGACCATCACTGATTGTGGGTACTTGACACTGGACTTCAGGCATTTTGGCATTTCCCTCTCCCCAGTCTTCCTCCAGACTCTGGCACCTTGATTTCCGAATGACATGCAAAATTTGCTTTCATCCGAAAAAAGTACTTCGGACCACTGAGCAACAGTCCAGTGCTGCTTCTCTGTAGCCCAGGTCAGGCGCTTCTGCCGCTGTTTCTGGTTCAAAAGTGGCTTGACCTGGGGAATGCGGCACCTGTAGCCCATTTCCTGCACACGCCTGTACACGGTGGCTCTGGATGTTTCTACTCCAGACTCAGTCCACTGCTTCCGCAGGTCCCCCAAGGTCTGGAATCGGTCCTTCTCCACAATCTTCCTCAGGGTCCGGTCACCTCTTCTCGTTGTGCTGCGTTTTCTGCCACACTTTTTCCTTCCCACAGACTTCCCACTGAGGTGCCTTGATACAGCACTCTGGGAACAGCCTATTCGTTCAGAAATTTCTTTCTGTGTCTTACCCTCTTGCTTGAGGGTGTTAATGATGGCCTTCTGGACAGCAGTCAGGTCGGCAGTCTTACCCATGATTGCGGTTTTGAGTAATGAACCAGGCTGGGAGTTTTTAAAAGCCTCAGGAATCTTTTGCAGGTGTTTAGAGTTAATTAGTTGATTCAGATGATTAGGTTAATAGCTCGTTTAGAGAACCTTTTCATGATATGCTAATTTTTTGAGATAGGACTTTTGGGTTTTCATGAGCTGTATGCCAAAATCATCAATATTAAAACAATAAAAGGCTTGAACTACTTCAGTTGTGTTGTAATGAATCTAAAATATATGAAAGTCTAATGTTTATCAGTACATTACAGAAAATAATGAACTTTATCACAATATGCTAATTTTTTGAAAAGGACCTGTATATGTGTGTGTGTGTGTGACCCTGGAGCACAAAATCAGTCTTAAGTCGCTGGGGTATATTTGTAGTAACAGCCAATAAACAGTTGTGCTGCTTAATATTTATGTTTAATATTAAATTAATATATTCATATGTAATCTTAATGTTTATAATAATTGTATATATTCATAGAAATAGTTTATATATATATATATATAAAAAACTTAAAAACTATTTATATGAATATATACAATTATTATAAACATATGAATATATTAATTTAACATTAAACATAAATATTAAGCAGCACAACTGTTTTATCATGGATGATAATAAGAAATGTTTCTTCAAATCAGCATATTAGAATGATTTCTGAAGGATCATGTGACACTTAATTAAATAATAATAATTATGGAAACACCCAATTTGTTGTGTATTTGATAACTAAGTTGTGTGCTGCACAACTAAAGCATTTATATGAATTTCTTCCAAGTTCAATTCATTTTAATTCTACTTTCTCAGATTCATATTACAAATCCACATTCAGTTTGCTGTTCAAATTCAATTTAAATTCAAGAATTGTTTCCAATATAATTCCCAATTCAGTTCGCACAGCTCTGGTCAGGTCATGGTGTAATGTGGTTCGATCTGATCATGTCTTTACACACCTGCACCTGCTGCCATACATATGAAAAAAAGACTTGAAAAAAGGTCTATGTTGGTGTTGATGTATACCAGCGTCACTTCTGGAAGAAACAGACGTTTATTTGGCTGATAGATCGGGTGCACCAGTGCCCTTGCTTTGCTTTGCAGGCAGGAAAGGGTGTATGTTGGATGCATATACCGAAGGTCACTGTCCAGAATAGTTCTGGGGTTAGTGGGGGATTCATCTTGGGTACGTACCCCTGAGGGGAAGATATGACATCCCAATTTAACCTTTTCCTGTCTTACTACAGTCTCTTCCTGCAGAACACCAGTATTTATGTAGCATACATGCTCTAGAGTCTAAATGGATTTGAGCGTGAGATCCACTTGGGGACATGATGCATTAGATTAATAATTCTAATGCAACTCTTCTCCATTCCTGATTTCTGTGGCCTTTGGGACCTTAACTTGCCAGCCACATAGAAAATATTTGTTAAGCTCATTCAACTTGAAAGGGTATACAGAAGTTTAAGAGTTGGAGCACTAAAGTACAAGAGTAAGAGAGTGAAATATGTTTTTTCTAATGCAGTATGGAGAGGACAGGACCTGATTTGATTCATTTGTAGAAAGAATGAGAGGATAAAAGCAATAGAGATGGAAAACGAGGGGGAGGGAAGAGAGCCAATAAGGTATGAATGATGAGTGAGGAGAAATCAGGAGCAAGGGCAGATGGAGAAAAAAAACTAATGGATATAAAAGAACAGGAGAGGGAGAGAGAAAAAAGAACTAAACTTTACTCAATACTGAAAATGAAGACTTGAAGAGATTTAATGCCATAGTTGCAGATAGCCTAAATACATTTATTGCAATTTTATAACAATGAAGTCATTTTATGCAATTACAAAAAAGATTTAATTTCACAGTGATTTCTAAATACATTATGACATGTTATTAAGCTAATATCAATAGGAATTAACAAGTGGCTTGCACCAAAACCTAGTGAGGTTAACCTTTAAGGTTATATTTCAGTAAAGCATGACAACTGAGGTCTGAATGGATCGAAACATAAAAGTGGAATTAACAGTTGCTTATTTGATAAGATGTTCTGTTGCTAAGATGTTCTGAATGTTTTTTAAGAGTGTTGCTAGGTGGTTGTTTGTTGGCCCATGTCAACAGAGTGCACAAACCAGTTGGTCTCTATGTCTTGAGGATTTTTAAAATCTGTTTTATCATGAAATTGGTGAAAACTGCAGCCAGAACAGTGAAACACTCTTCCTAAACTACACAATTTGAGTCGTCAGTGATATCAAATGCACAACAGCATGAATTATGCACTAAATGTAATATTTAAGATTAAGGGATTTAGTAGAAAGTGGTACTGTAGAAAGGCAGAAAAAACTCAACTCAACTCAAAATAGAGTGTTCCTGCTGCATTAAAAATGTTAAGTTTAGTCAACTTGAAATGTTAAATTGTTCTATGTGACAATTTGGATATTTGAGTTGTGTAAACTTACAATTTTAAATCAGCAAGAACCCTTCATTTTTAAGTTGAAACAACTTTTTTTTTTTTTTACATTATAATGTGTAATGCACTCTTTGTGCTAGGAGATCAGCAAATTGGTGTTTAGTGATACAAATTAATATTTTGAGTCTGATCTTTTTAGTACATTGTTAACAAAAACCATTTAAATAGAGTTTAAATCAAGACATATATGTAACGTGTTGGTTTTAATAAACTGTAGTCTATTATGTTTGAATCATGGCTGCAACAAACTAATCTCGAAACTTGAAATTAAAATAAACACCCTTATTTATAAAGCACAATTAAAAATCCATAATAAACAGCGCTTAGAAACGGAATGTGTTAGAATATTTCATATGATGGGCAAGAAACCAGAACCACTGAAACTTTCTTTCAAGCCGATTCATTGAAATAAACTGTTCAAAGCAAAACAATATGAATCACTTTAGATCATGAATAGTAACTTAACAAGCACAATCACAATACCATTCAAACATCCGGGGTAGTGTTGTCAAAAATACCGACCATGAAACTATTCGATACTGTAATTTAAAAAAAATTCATTTTTAAGATTACAGTACAGAATGGTATCGCGGTCAGTACTTTTGACAACACTAATTTGGGGTCAGTAATATTTCTATTATTCATGAAGGATGCATTAAATATGAAAAGTGACAGTAAAGACATTTGTTACAAAATATTTATATTTTGAATGTGTGTTCAAAAGTTCTTTTGAACTTTCTATTTTTCAAAGAATCCTTAAAATATCCCTTTGTTTACAAAAATATTACGCAGAACAACTTTTTTCAACATTGATAATAAGAAATGTTTCTTGAGCAACAAATCAGCATATTAGAACGATTTCTGAAGGTACATGTGACACTGAAGACTGGAGTAATGATGTTGAAAATTAAGCTTTGACTACAGAAATAAATAGCATTTTAAAATATATTAACATAGAAACTGGTTAGTGTAAATTGCAATAATATTTCATAATAACTGTTTTTACTGTATTTTTTGATCAATAAATGCAGTCTTGGTGAGTATAAGAGTCCAGCTTTTTGAATGGTAGTACATCTTCAATACATGACCAACCAGTATCTGATACAAGAGCTACTGTTACGATACTACAAACATCTACAGGCTGTTCTCAATTTACAGAATGCACATATTGATAGGGGTCAAGACAGAAAGAGAGACGTCGAAAAAGAGAACTCCACTAAAAGCCTCTTCTTCAATTCAAGCAAAGCTGCACCTTTGATTTTTTTTATCCTTATGGAGCCTGTCCAGACCTTGCCCTGATAGATTCCATTACCCTCTTCTCAATTAAATTACATCTACATTTGTGCAGGTTAAGGACCGGCGCGTACTGCCAAGACTGCGACTTCATTGGACGGAAAGAGATCCTGGCATTCGCCCTCCCTGACACAGGAGTGAGTACAAACAAGCCAAGAACACGAGAGAGTAGAGGAGAGCAAGAGATAGAGAGAAGAGGGGGAAAAGAAGAGAATAGAAAATCAATAGAGCAGGAAAGCAGGGATGAAGATTGAAGGGTGGGACAGAAGGAGAGAGAGGGTGAGCGTGAGACCACCGCCATCTCAGATGCGACTGACTGGCAATCGCCGAGAGCATATCGATGAAAGTCGGCAGGGAGAGGTTCGGTAGAGGTGACCTAGTGGCAGTGAGCATCTCTGGGGATGCGCACAAGCAGTCTGCCCTGTCAGATGGGTCTGAAAGTAGAGGTTATTGAGGCCTGTCTCCCCATAGCAATTCCCATTGCACAAATCAGATGTGTGTGTATGTGTGCAGGCATCTCTGTGCTTTTGAAAGCATTGCAGACAGCCCTTCAGGGACCGCTAGAGCCCACCCGGAATTCTTTTATTTGGTCAAAAGCTGCGACACTAAAGCAATGAGGTGAAATGCTTGAAGGCCAAAGTCTATGACTGCCTGGATACAACAGTATCTTAAAGTGGAACTACCCGTTTGTCAGTTTGAATTAAGAAATGCTATGAAATCTTTGTGGAGGACAAAATTTTTTTACTTGTGATTAAAAAAGGACATAAAATGGTTTATGGCCATATTCCTAGATGTGCAGTATGTTAACATTCAGTGCTCATATAGGCCTGTTCACCTTCAAACTTTTTTCAAAACTTCAAACAAAGTTTTAACATGTCAACATTAGTTTGCACTGATACACCTTGTAAAAAATTGCAATTAAAATTCTGCGTCCAGTGACTCAAATCAAATTCAGGAACTGAACGGGAACTTCAACTTTCAACTCCACAAAGATTTAAATAAATAATATTAATTATATTTGTTACCAACCCCAGTTAGTCTAGAGGAAATAAGGCGTGCAACATTAAAATATTGAACGCGTACTGGAAAACATCTCACACACAAGCCAACCTAGTGTAAGAAAGGTGGTAATTTATTACAATGAGAAACAATATAACCAGGACACCTCAAAATAATTAATTATATAAACAATTTATATAAACCCCACAAAAAGTTCACAAAAAGGAAAAAGAGAAAAGAACTAGACCGTGCCAAATCAAAAACAAAATAAAACCAAAACCAATCCTACTAAAAACAAACAATATCTAATCTAACTAAATTAACATTCAACAAAGACAACAACAAAAGATCTTCAGCGTCAAAGACGCCCTAAATAAACTACCCTCACTAACCAAAACGAAAAATACACAAAATGGCACAGGTCACTAAACTAGTGTTCTAGACATAATTGATAACTCAGTGTAGCACATGTATATCACGTGATATCTCAGCTGTTCTTTTCTCTTCCCCGTTTAATAACAGATCAACCCGCCAGAACAAAATAAACGGCGAACTACTCACAGAGAAAAGTCAGCCCAAATGAGCCTCAATTACCAAGCTCTCAAAGAACACATTTCTCAAAACACTATAACAGTACAGGTCAAGCAAACATGCATCACAAAAGGATCAAGTGCTCTAGCGTGCAAATCATCTCCCGCATCCCACGCAGCGCTCTTTAAAGGCACATCGCGCGCCCTCATTGGAGAAGCGGTGTTGTATCGTCACCCGGCATCTTGATGATGGACAGATGGATCAACCAATCAGATATTAATTATATATAATTCATAAATTAGCTTTTTAATTTTTTATAATATATATATATATATATATATATATATATATAGACAAATATGATACACATACATAAATATTTAAATAAACGTTTAATAAATAAATTATATTAATGAAATAGATAAAACATTTTGAAAAATAAATTAAGTAAATAATACGCAAGACAAACAAGTAACAAGCTAAACTCTTGAGAAAACGTCCATCTTAAAGGTGTTATAGACATACAACACCTACTACAGGCCAAAAAGAGGTTACAAACCTGGAACCTGGAAGGAAGCTAAAACACCCACAGAAGAGGTGGGAGATCAAAATGTAGGAAAACATCTTAGGTTACGTATGTAACCCAGTTCCTCGAGGGAACTCGACGCTTTGTGGCACGAGATATCCACGCTTCCAGACTTCCAAGTCCCTGCCCAGTGTGTATCCCTGCGGAGCACATTTTGGGGCGAGACGACGGAAGAGCCTGGAGTGTCCTGCATGTCCAAGCCTTAGAACCTGATAAAAGTCAGGGGCGTAGACCATCCCGCAGCGTTGCAGATGTCCTGTATTGGGACACCTGCGAGGAAGGCCTTGGAGGCCGCCACACTCCTAGTGGAATGAACCCTGACTCCCATCAGCGAGGGGAGGTCAGAGGACTCGTAGGCAATGTTGATGGCATCCACAATCCACCGACTGAGGGTCTGCTTGGAAGCAGGAAGACCTCTCTTAGGGGGACCATAGCAAATCAGCAGTTGGTCTGCCCTTCTCCACAGGGCAGCTTTGTGGACGTATGTGTCCAGTGCTTGCAGTACGACAGGCTGTGGCATGACAGAAGGAACTTTGGGGATGTACCCTGCACGAGGGTACAAAAAGGCTTTGGCCGGGCGCAAAGTCCAAGTGAGTAGGGGCCACTGACAGGGCCTGCAGATCCCCAACTCTCTTCAGAGAAGAAATCGCCAGAAGAAACACAGTCTTCAGGGTGAGATGGCGATCAGAGATCTCCTCAGTAGACTCGAAGAGAGGCCTACAGAGAGCATCCAATACCACAGCCAGGTCCCAAGAAGGAATCTGGGACCGTACTGGGGCCTTAGCCTCAGTGCACCACGGAGGAAACGTGTAACTAGGGGGTGTCTACCCACCGACTGTCCACCAAGAGAGGCGTGGTAGGCCGAAATCACCACCACATAAACCTTCAAGGTGGAGTGGGTTAACCCTGCGGAGAGTCAAGCCTGCAGGAACTCCAGCACTGTACGATGAGTCTCCCCTTCAGGGCGTACATTTTCCTCGTTGATGGAGCTCTGAATTGGAGGATGGTCTCAGCAACCTCGGTTGAGAGACCGGAAGCTATGAGCTGTGCCCCCTCAGGGGCCACACCCACAGCTTCCATAACTCCGGGCGGGGGTGCACAAGGGTGCCTCCTGCCTGTGAGAGGAGATCTCTCCTGATGGGAATCTCCCATGGAGAGCCGTCGAGGAGAGAAATCAGGTCCGAGAACCATACTCGGCCCGGCCAGAACAGGGCTACTAGCAGCAGCCGGACCCCATCCCGGCGCACTCTCTCCAGAACTAAGCCTCGGCCACGTCTGCACCATGTCATCCAGCCCCAGTGGAGCTGGATGAACTAGAGAGTACCAGAGGGGACATTGCGCTGTCTCCCGAGTAGCAAAGAGGTCCACCTGTGCCTGGCCAAACACTCTCCAGATCTGCTTCACCACCTCGGTGTGAAGTATCCATTCCCCGGGCCACGGCCCCTGTCTTGACAGGATGTCTGCTCCCACATTGAGATGCCCAGGGATGTAGACTGCTCTCAGTGAGAGGAGTTTGCCCTGGGACCACACAAGGATCTGGTGCACCAGCCTGTTCAGGGGGCGCGACCGCAAACCTCCTTGTTGGTTGATATAAGATACCACCGCTGTATTGTCTGTGCCAGAGTTTCCGCTAGAAAAAAATGGTGCCGGTCAAAGTGACCGGCAGAGGTTTCGTTTTCCGGACATTTTGGTGATGTGCCGGTCAAATGTCGCCTCTTAATTAGTCAAGTTGAGGAAAACTGGAAGCAGGCTATGTAACTTAAAAAAATGACATAATCAGGCCGTATAGAATGCAACGTTTATTAGCCTAACTTTCAAATAGACGGAAAAAAACATGAACGTCCGATTGGCATCAATCAACACCAATTGTTTTTACTATGGTTTCACATTCATAGTTTAACAAACCAATCCCCCTTCCCCACATAAAATATCTGAATAGTAGCCTATTGTTTTTACTCAAGCGAACTTAATTATACACTCTCAATATGTCTCATTTAACTGGTAACATTTAAATTGGCCACCGTGAAATGACTCCTTGTCAACAAACAAATGACTAGGCCTATAACACTGTCATTTTAGGCTACTTTTTACGCTGTTTTGCAGTGCTGAATTGTGCAGCTGCCGACTTAAAATCAAAACTTCCCAGAGTCTCTCCACAACTTGCAATGCGCATAAGCCGCGTAACCTTGTTCTCCGCAAGGCGACTTCGCTGCTTCGTCTTGATCCGATTCTGCAGCGAGAACCCCCTCTCTGCAGGAACACTCGAGACAGGGATTACACAGGCGAGCATTACATCTTGGCGAGCTTGGTCCACTCTGGATACATTTAGTTGAAATCACATATGAGGACTTCGCAGGATGTGGAGAAATGCAATCCTCCATAGCCACGGAGCTCTGTCATGACAGCGAGGGCATCACGTCGCAGGCTTATGGCATCGATAAGAGGAGCGGTGTCCGCAGACTCAATGCTTGTAAAATGGCAAATAATCCTTCTGATCGCTGGTTCTGCATATTATTGATAGCGATAAGATAATATAATAGGTGAGAACGATATTAGAATTATAGGCCAACAAAAGAATGCTGGCTTATTATAAATAGACGTCTCTGGGGCCATTCACATATCGCGCCTAAAAACGCGTGGAAAACGCTAGGCGCGCCGCTTTCTCTTTTTTTCCAAAGCGCTCGGGCGGTTGCGCTCTGGAGGCGTCTGTCGTTGCTAAACAACCATCAGCTGCGCTCTCAGTTACAACAAGGAAATTTCAGCAATGGATTTCCAACACCGAAAAACACTTGCTGTAACTCTGTTACAAGATTTATTTACTAAGAAAAGTAAAAAACGCCGCAGTGTTTGGGTGCACCCCATACTTCAAAAACGCTGCTGAGGTTTCAAAGTAACGGAAAAGGTGAGGAAGCTGATTGGTTGGTTCTTGTCACATGACCTGCGGTGCGCTTGCGGCATTCTGAAAAGTTGAGATGTTTTTATCTCGATGCGGCGCGGACGCGCCTGAAAAAAACGAGCGCGTCGCTTCCATTATGAGCGCGCATACCGCGCGTCTCCATTTGAAATAACGAACTTGAGCGCGCAAAAGACGCGATATGTGAGCGGCCCCTTAGGCGTGCGCTTTATTTTAAATGCAGCATGCGATGTTGTTTAATAACTTTCAAACGGTAGAGCCTGTTCCTTTATAGCATAGCCAAAGGTCGGTGAATTTTTGCTTTATACATTTTAGGCTTATTCTCAAATTCAGATTGTGTTTGTGGGGCGGGATTATTAGGCCATTTTAATCGGACAATTTGACCGGAGAGATTTAATTTTGTCGGACATTTCATTTTTTTTCCGGCCAATGTCCGGCAATTACCGGACAACGGAAACCCTGGTCTGTGCACACCAACACATGGTAATCTCTTAGGTCTGGGAGAAACTGTTTCAGAGCTTGAAACACTGCCAGCATCTCCAGCCGGTTGATGTGCCAAGCGAGATGATGACAACTCCACAGACCGCGGGCAGGGTGGCCACTCATGACCGCTCCCCAACCGGTGAGGGACGCATCCGTCACTAGTGTTATGCGGCGACAAGGAGCTCCCAGCACCGGGCCCTGAGACAAGAACCAAGGTTGTCTCCACATGTCTAAGGCACGTAGGCACCGCCGCGTGACCTTGATCATGCGAAACGGGGTTTCCCTCGGGGAGAACCCCTTGGTCTTGAGCCACAACTGTAAGGGTCTCATGTACAGCAGGCCAAGAGGTATCACGTTGGACGCAGCTGCCATCAGACCCAGCAATCTTTGAAACTGCTTGACAGTGAGTGACTGGCCTTCTTTCACTCTCCAGACTTCCGTGAGGATTGACTAGATCCGAGCAGGGGACATACGTGCCTGCATCGTGGTCGAATCCCACACCACACCAAGATAAGTGGTTCTCTGTGATGGAGAAAGCACACTCTTCTTGGTGTTCAGTCTTAACCCCAACACTTTCATGTGAGCAAGAACAACATCTCGATGTTGAGCCGCCATCCGCTCTGATTGAGCGAGAATCAACCAATCGTCGATGTAATTGAGTATGCGGATGCCTCGTAGCCGCAATGGAGCTAACGCGGCGGCCACACACTTTGTAAAAGTGCGGAGTGAGTGCTAGGCCGAAGGGAAGAACCTGATATTGGTAAGCTTTGCCCCCGAAAGCAAACCTCAGAAACTCCCTGTGAGTGGGAAGGATGGAGATATGGAAGTCTGCGCCTTTTAGATCGATCGTGACAAACCAGTCCTTGGACCTGATCTGAGATACTTACCTATTTGAGTTTTGAGCATCTTGAACTTCAGTCTGCTGACTGAGCGGTTCAACTAATGCATATCTAAAATGGGACGCAACCCTCCATCCTTCTTGGGAACTATGAAGTACCGGCTGTAGAACCCGGACTCTCTTTCGTGAGGAGGGACCACCTTGGTGGCCTCCTTCCTCAAGAGAGTACTCTACTTCTCGTTCCATTACCAGAGCCTGCTCGGGGCCCACTAGAGTGGAATTCACCCCGTTAAATCGAGGTGGAAGAGAACCGAACTGGATTCTGTAGCCTCTCTCTACAGTACGCAGGACCTACTGGGACACATTTGGCAGTAGTTTCCATGCTGCGAAATAGTCTACTAAGGGAACCAGTCTCTCGATCGTCTTTCCAAAGACGACCAGCACCATCTGGACCTCTGCTAGAAATGTTCATACTGGTGTGTTTGAGTAGGCTGGAGCTAAACTCCGCTGGACATTGGCCCTTCAGGAACAGGTTTGGAGATCTCTGCTTTTAAGGTATCGCATGTACCAATCTTGTAATTATTTTGATATTAATACCTAGATATAAAATGATATACATACCCTACAGCATATCACTGCATCTTAGGGTTGCCACTATATGACATATTGCTTATATAATACTGTAAATTTTAATGGTTCTGCTCTAATCATCCCACAGCTTTATCACTTTCTTGAACACTATCAATGCTATTAATGCCAGATGTACTGTAAACGCTGATTTTATCGCAACCTGCTTCAGGAGGCAGAAATTGAGACACTGCTGGAAACATTTCAGAAGTTTCATGACCTACATTCGCCATCCTGCAAGCCTACTTCCAAAGCAGCACTAATGAATATTTCCCTTTGAGTGAGCGAAAAGAAATATAATCCCACTCTCATTTCCACAGAAAGTCATTGCACTGAAGTTTGATCGTGTTTGCCATCAAAAAACAAGGGAGTCATTTTATCCTTGTTTTTCATTGCACATGTATGTTTCAAGTTGAATGCCCCAGTCAACCTTCAGCCACCATATTAAGAAAGCACCTAATAGGCGGACGTAAAGCACTAGAAGTTGACTGCAAATCAATTTTGCAAATGTAATAACTAATAGGGGAAAAAAATTGCATTCAATCCAGACTGCAAAATTAAAAGTTGGGTACAACTTGAGCAAACACTTTGGGTTATTTTGCTCTAGTGTTAAAGTTAGTTTGAACTTGTAAACATATTCCAAGTCTCTACCAGTAATAAGTGAATTAACAAACCACCAACTATTAAATTCTGACTATTTAAGCTGATTGATTGATTATATTTAACTATAACATGCATGACAGGTATGACTATGAAACCTGTTTTGACACTAGATATAGCCAGTGATTTATTGGTTGTATTCAAGTCTAAACTATGGCTGTTCTTTTAGCTAGTATCGAAGAGTAACAAAAGCTGTTATCAGTGCCAATTAATCAGCAAGAATGATAAATCATTTGACCTCTAGTGTGTACCGTGACTGTCAAGCTTACTGGAATCCCCCAAGGCTCAAACTCAGGTCCTCTTAATTTTCCCGCACTGCTGCAGGCCTCATTCTGCTCTATCAGCTGGATCAAAGGGGGCTGGTGGAGAAGATTACCCGGTAAAGGGTCTCCTTTGCAGGCCCAGGAACAGCTGGCAGATGGGGGTCCTGCAGGCATATCTGGAGTCATGCTGATGGAAGAAATGAGGAATAGGATGGACACAGATGATGAGATGGTGTCCACAAGGCTTTTACTGATAGTCTGCTCACAAATGAAGCACATCTGAGAACCCTAAGGGCAGAAGAGCAAGGATGCAATGAAGTCACATCATGCATTTGATGATGCTCAACATTATGTTTAGACCAGCTTGATATGGATAGATATATTTGCAGCACGCCTGTTCCAGATGACATTCTGGACAATATTAGACTAACAATGGTGTTTATGTGAGTAAACTGTGCTGTGCCGTTGGGACAGATATGGTCAGAATGGAACAGCCTGGGGCTAGTTGTCACACTTTTTACTGCAGAGAAAACTTCTCAGGGTGGATTAATTTTTGAAAGTCATTTTATGTAAATGTATAAACCTTAAACACTTGGTTACAGAAGGCCAGTGAACTCTTTCACTATTATTTCCATTATTCATAAAAATACTGATCTTTTTAGAGGATGTCAGTTATTGAGGCAAGATATGATAATTTCTGAAAGTTGAATAAGTGTTAAAACAAATAGATCACTTCCCACATAAAATAAGAATAAATTAAAATATTTCTATTTAAAAAAAATACTTTCATTCATAAATAAGAATTTGTGGATCCTCATGTTGTTTTTCTTGTATAGAACACACACACAAACACAAAAAGGTATTTTTACGTATTTTATGTATTTTATTTTATTAAGTAAAAAAATCTAAAGTGACATTATTTGTATGCCACTAGCAGAACTAAATGCAATTGCAATCTGCATATTTAAGCGGCCGGACCTGACATGATATGATTCAACCAATTGCATGAGTTTGGGGGTGGGACTACCTATTTTTCCAAACCTTGGCAGACAGGAGGAGTATTTAAAACAAACATTCCTTCACAGTTCCGTTTGCTGCCAACAGTGGTCCAGAAATTTCACCTAAAGAACAAAACACTATTAGTGGCCTAAGCAATATTTACACAATTATGCAAAACAAAACAGTTCATAAAACTATAATTGTAAAGGCAACATACAAAAACATAAATCTATTGTTTTGGCCAACCGATACTATAATTGCCCACCACATCTTCCAGTTATTATTATATACTGTGTGTGTGTGTGTGTGTACACATACATACATATATATTTGTGCATTTTGTGCATAATGCATTCCAAGCAGAGGTAGTACAGTAGTATATCATTTCAAACAAACCCAATGTCCTATACTTCAGGCAGCATTCAAAGTGCCAGCAGTCACACATGGCACCTCATCACCTCCAGCTGTCTCCCTTGACACTCTTTCCTTAGGCAGGAGACAATTTAAAGCGAATCGATAGCTTTTCTCCCCTGTAGCATGGGAGGCAGGTTAGTGATTTCCCTGCCTCTCCCTGTCTCACCTCATTGGCATTTTCTATTTCCATTCCATTTTCAGCTAAATGCCGTTTGGCCTGTATTAAGCCCTGAACACAGCCGTCACTAATTCAGCACACAGAGAGTTCTGGAGCCGGGTTGAGTGGGCTTACTGCTTGAGTGGAGTGCAAATGGATTTAATACCATTCCACTATGAGCTTACCTGTTGGGCAGCATTTTAAGTCCTCAAAGCCTGTTCTGCATCCCTAAAGCAGGTTTGCTGGGGATTATTTAACATTAACATTTAAAATGAATTGGGAAAGCCCCCATGAAATATTCATTCATTCATTCTATTTTCCAATAATGAATTGTATTGTCAACATAATTTTTTAATTGAAAAATGTACAGAAATGTCAGAATGTCTTAGTAGTTTCCTAAAATCCTGGATTGGTTTCAAACTCTTGGATCAACCAGTTTATTATATAAAAATGATTTGCAAGTATATTTGTTGCTTTTTTACATTACAAGCTGTCAAGTGAAGTTTTGCCAGGCTGTAAATGCAGCCCTCAGTCCTTCCAAGTCTGTAATAGAACTTACTATTTACAGTTTACAGTCTGCTGGAACAGTTTCGGTGCTCGTTTTCGTTTGCATGATGTATTTTGTGTGTTTGTCAAGAGCTGTATTGCTTCATGAAACTAAATGAATTGATATTCTCTAAGAGAAATCTGTGGTTTTAGCAGGCAAAATACTATTTGTGTTAGCAGACACAAGACTCTTTTTCCATCTTGTTTGTCTTGTTTTATCAGTCTCCAAACTTGAAAGTTTGGGGGTGGGGGGGTGTTGTATTGACAAGCAAGAGAATTGCATGCTGAATGCACACTTGGGGATGGTGGTATAGCAGTTAATACTCTGGGCTAACAGCACAAACATTTCAGATTTGGTCCCGCACTGACAGACCCATGAACTAGGAAAGTTAAGATTACTGTACGCCCTTGAATAAGGCACTTAACCAGAAGACTGCATTAAGCTTTGATGTCTTTGCCATTTAAGAACCGAATGTCACATTGATTGAAAATTGACAGAAGTAACAATGCAACTGCAACATCTTCACTAAACTGAATAACTGTCTTCCACATTAGGCATTATTGTGATTCAGCACTATGTTGGGGAAGGGGTTATTTATTATCAGTTTAAACTGCCTTTAAAAAAAACAAAATACGTGGAAATGCTCAAAATAAACATTTAATAAATTGCTCTTAGATTGCATGCTGGGTACACACTAAAATATTTTTAAAATCTTATAAGATCTTCAAAATCTGAGAGACCACAAACATGAGGACAAAAAAATCCAAGATTTAACTGTTTTGCTCCTACAGTGTGTGGTGTCCTCAGGCCCCCCCCCCCCACACACACACACACACACACAAATTAGGCTTTCTGATCGTAAATATTCAACATGTTGAATATTTACGATTCACGATCGGGGTGCCTTCGACGTTCTTCCAAGCAGATTCAATCACTCTTAACACACCTCACACCACAGGAAAATCTGATAAGATAATCTTTACAACCACTAAGATGCACGATTAACAAAATTGTTTCAAAAAGTTTTCAACTTAAAATAATTTGTTACCCCGCTGACTTAAAATTTTTAGTTTAGTCAACTTGAAATTTTAAGTTACTTAATGTTAATTTAAGTGACAACTGGAATATTTTAGTTGACTAAACTAAACATTTTAAGTCAGTGGGGTAACAAATTAGTGTAATCGGCCTAGGATTGCCGGAATGGGAGAAATCGGCCCAAAATCAGCCCGATTATCTTGTGGTGCGCACCCAGCATTAGGGGATATGTTCCAAATATTCCAATGATGTTCAAATTGATTCAGATTGGTAGAATAAAGGCCTACCAAAACACACAGACACACACACACACACACACACAAATCAGTGCAAATAGGATTTTTTCAAAACAATGCATTCTTATCCACGCTAAGGAAAAAAATCAGTCTAAAGTTTGTTTTCTCTCTGACAATGAAAAATCACTGAACAATACAAGCCTTGATTTTTCGAACACAAACAGAAAACGGCATACTTATCTTGATTTATTTATTTATTTTTTTTACTTTTCTTTTAATCCTGATAGTTTTCCCTGAAAAATCAAGCATATTAGAAAAATGTTCCTTGATCAGTTTTCTTTATGCCTTAAATAATTTTCTAATTAATCATGTGCACCAAAACACACATAAATCTCCTTCAATTTCCATTATAACCACAGTGCAGAAATTTGGATATTAAAATAATGAAAGGCCAGGAGGGAACAAATAATACTTTATGCACAGTAGCATAATGACATTATATATAGTTATTATAACTGAGTCAGATACTCACTGTGTTAAGCGTCCATGATCGGAAATGCTTGCCTCCACTTGACCACTCATTCAGCAGAGGTCTTCAAGCAATTATAATATCTAGTGCAAGCCTCAGACAGAAGAACCTGCAACGACTCCAAAAGGTAGAAAATATTTACACAGTGTAACACTAGCTGGCCATTTAAGTTTCATTGAACAGAAAGCATAAAAACTCCTCAGGTACAAAAACAAATATCTGTGAAAATGATACAATAAAGTTGAACATATTTGCACTCCCTGACAAAGTCATAAGACACTACTTAGTTTGAGAACATGAAAAGAAATACCCACCATGTGTGCTTGCCAGCTGAAAACTTGGCGCAGAACCTGAAATCCTCAAAGCAGTCTCAACATTGAACGTTACATGAAAATTCCACTGACAAAGAAAAAATCTAACATTAATCATTCGGATTCTTGAAACATAGCAAGCGGAGAAACAAATATTAGTTGATTATATACATAGTTTTGCATAAGCTTTCCATTATGTGGTGTTTACTCTGCAATGTCCCTCATCTGAATGCATGTGATAAATTCTGGATGCCAAGCTAATGCTATTATGCATGCATACTTCATGAATACTACATCTGGGGCTGTTATGTTTCTGCTTTCTACATGCATACACTGATACTGATAAGTGATTCAGCTTAACAATGTCTCTTTAATGCAACAGATGCAACACAGCAATAAATTTCCCCACAAGGCCATCAGTTGCAGTTTTATTCCCATCTTTCATCAAAGAAGCGTGTGTAATGATAAATGAGTGTGCTCCAATCCCAGGTCAGGAAGCTGTGCCTAGCTATTCTGTGCTTCTTCAAATGATTAGCCTAATGATTGTTCTGATTAAAGAAACAGAAGAGCAGCAGTCGCCTACTACTACATGTATTCCATTATTTCTACATGTATATGGGCAAGTATGCATGAGGGTGCAAAGGTTTTTCCTCAAAAATATCAAGAGTCTTTGCTTCTTCAGTTTGGTTATTAAAGCTATTCAAATCAAGGTTTTCTGTGGTAAAGACTTCCTTTTCATTACCATCGTCAATTGGCTTCAGTACAACTCGTCGACCTTCATTTTCAGAGTGGAAATTTATTACATTTTGTATTTCAAAAAGCATCAAAGCACTTGATTTTTTCCAGGTTTTCCAGACAGCACACAAAATTAGAATGTGAAATATTCAGATATTCATGCATTCAGCACACACACACACACAAATACCCACCTTTGTTTTTATTTGTTTTTAATATGCATGAAAAAATTTAAGAGGAGACAATATGTAACTGGACAAGTATGATATCTTTTGACATATTATATTATAAATATTATAAAGTCAACATGTTAAAAAAACAATCAAATAATTATTGTGCTCAACAGAAATTGTAACTAACAAATGGTATAAAATTACAAGACATAAAGATTTGACAACAACAGTGATAATTTTACTGTAATCACTTTTTTACCCAACAGCTATAACAAAAAAAAAAAAATATATATATATAATTGAGTTTGGAGAATACACACAAACTATTCTAATTTAAGAGGGTTTCTTAAATACATACCTTCTGACAACTATCCCCGGTCTCTCCCATTATATGCTATTTAAATTCTCCTAATGTAGAATCTCATCAAATTACTGTTTATTACCAATTTCATTTCTTTCTTTCTTTTTTTTTTTTTTTGTCTGGAGGCTGTGTATTTATGTGCAAGTATGTCCCTGTATATGTACAAAATGATTTATACTGATCATTTCATTCCAATAAACCCCATTCCTCTCTGAATACACAGCGGATTGCTCTTGAAAGCATGGCCGAGAAAAACTGTCTTATTAGTGCAGTTCATTAAAATCATTAATAGTCATGAAATGAGAGTCGCCAGAGTCCAAAAGGCTTAATGCCCTATCCATATTAATTAGGCACTAGCAAATCTGAACTGAAAAAGAAAAGGATAGAGAGAACGGATGGGGGGGATGGGGAAAAAACAAGGAGAGAAGCTGCACTGACAGCACATGGATTACACTGCGCTAACAACCTCCCTTGCCGGACGCACCCTGTCTCCCCCCACTCCGATTAAAATTCAGTTTAATTAAAATTGATTATATTAAGGGACTCATGTGCTTAATTAACTGCAGTCCATTCTCCTACAACTGACAGAGGCATTGTAGTACACCTGACCGTGGAAAGGTGAGGGCATAAGGAGGAGGGCAGGTGAGGTATAGGGATTTGTGTTAGCATCTAAGCGCTGACACATTTTCACTTCTTTCACCTTTGCTTTGAGCCTGTTTTCTCAGAGCAAGACTGAAAGTGACATTTAACTACATACGAAGAGTCATGCAAGAAGTTACTTTACAAACTGCCTGAGCCAAATCTCACAAACACATTAAAAGCACATGGTTTTCAATTGGCCATACATCTGAACACAATTGTCATTCCTCTGTAATCCTAATCCTGTTCTCTGCATACAGAATTTGGTCATTTATGCAATTGACAGCCACATTCTACAACCAAATTCGGTCTTGAAAAATTCAGGTACTGGCAACTGCAATCAGTTCATGTAGTGTGTACAAAACTGAATGCATCAGAGGGAAGGAGAGAGTAACAAGTCTAGATTTATTCACACATTTTGACAGTCTTATCTAAATATGCATACATCGCAACTAGTACACTATATAAAAGCAGTCTAAAAGTAGTAATAATTAATAATAATTTGTTACATTTATATAGCACTTTTCTGGGTACTCAAAGTGCTTTACAAAGAAGGGGGGGAATCTCCTCAACCACCACCAATCCGCAGCATCCACCTGGATGATGCGATGGCAGCCATATTGCGCCAGAACGCCCACCACAGACCAGCTTACTGGTGGAGAGGAGACAGAGTGATGAAGCCAATCAGTGTATGGGGATGATTAGGAGGCCATGATGGTCAGAGGCCAATGGGGAAATTTGGCCAGGATGCCGGGGTTACACCCCTACTCTTTTTCGAAGGACATCCTGGGATTTTTAATGACCACAGAGAGTCAGGACTTCGATTTAACGTCTCATCCAAAGGACGGTGCTTTTTACAGTATAGAGTTCCCGTCACTATACCGGGGCGTTAGGACCCACACAGACTGCAGGGTGAGCACCCCCTGCTGGCCTCACTAACACCTCTTCCAACAGCAACCTAGTTTTCCCAGGAGGTCTCCCATCCAGTTACTGACCAGGCTCAACCCTGCTTAGCTTCAGTGGGCAACCAGTCTTGGTCTGCAGGGTTATATGGCTGCTAGTATGTCTGAATATGCAGTATTCAAGCAAAGGTTTGAGGCTAAAAACGTCTTGATGGATTTGTTTATTACAAACACACAGCTTTCACAAGACATTAATTGATGGCTTGGAGTGGTGTGGATTACTTGTGGATTATTGTGATGTTTTTATCAGTGGTTTGGACTCTCAATCTGACGACAATCATTCACTACAGATGATCCATTGGTCATGTAATGCTAAATTTCACCATATCTGTTCTGAAGAAGAAACAAACTCATCTACAACTTGGATGGCCTGAGGGTGAAAAAACTG
This sequence comes from Barbus barbus, assembly GCF_936440315.1. NCBI lineage: Eukaryota > Metazoa > Chordata > Actinopteri > Cypriniformes > Cyprinidae > Barbus > Barbus barbus. The sequence goes on from NC_136730.1 coordinate 10,002,537, forward strand.
TTAGCAAATTCAAATTTTTGGTTGAACTGTTCCGATAATGAGATTTTCCACATCTAAACCAGGGTTTCCCAAACTGGGGTTCACAAGGGGATTGCAGAGGGTTTGTGAGCTGATAAAAGCAAAACACTTAAATAACTCAAACTTATTTCAATCAAACCTCTGCAAGGTTATTTACTGAAGTTATAGTCATAGTTGATTTTTTTTAGAACAGGTAAGTCACATATTTCAAGGGAAAGAAATCAGTGAAGCAAAAGTAAAAGTCAGTCAGTGCATGAAACTAAACAAGAACCATTTGTAGTACTGCAGAAATAGTAAGGCTAGTATATGGTACGTATCAAATAACATCCTCATCTTCAATAAGATCGTTCCTCATATTAAGAACAATTGACCTCTAGTGGAGCTTACATGAACAACATCTGCTTGCTTTCCCTCGGCAGAGTGAGAACTTATGGGTTCCGGCCAGAAAGATGACAGCGGTACAAACGCTGGATAGATAAGGCTGTGACCCAAGGGCCGGCCGAAGGATGAGATGAATACATTACTCTGACAGCGACGAGGGACCTGGGTCAGTACGGTTCGAGATCCAGCGCGCCCTTAACTAAATCTGCTGCATCTGTAACAAGGAGGGCCAAGGGAGAAGAGAGCACGGCGCATGTAGAGAAGCAGAAAGCGAGAGAGAAACAGAAAGGGAGGGGGTTTGTCCTCCAGAGCCCCCTATGGCATCTCGCCGCACTCGAGCAAGGTCTGCAAAATTGGCCGACGTCCCAAATGCAAGGCCTCTTTACCACAAGGCCCCACTCTATCAAGTCTGCGAGTTGAGATGATGTGTGTGAGTGTGTGTGCCAGCCAATGGCATCATTTATCCAGCAGGGCAGACAAAAACAAGCTGCTGCCAGTATTGATGGGCCCTCCTCAGGGCCCTCTGCGGATTGGGGTCGCCGGGTCAGCGGTCGCCAGCAATCTGGAGGTAAATGGAATCTGGGGGCTGTTAGATGTATGACCGGCCGCCGCAGAACAAAGCCCAGGTGTGTGTATGTGTGTGTTCGTATAAAAGCAAGCAGCTCCCTTTCCACTATATTGTACCATTCTTCCTCTAACCCTGCCCTTTATAGATAACCGGATTAAGTTCTTGTTTATTGCCAGGATTTTGACCTCACTTACTCTCATAACTTCATTGCACTGCCTTCCCAGTGTACCGTGATAGCAAGCCGGTCAATTTAGAACAATAGGATTGTGCTGTGAGGCACACGCTTGGAGAAGCACTCCTCTCACTGAGGCTGATCAAAGGGGATGGCAGTACTAAACTTAAAGGGGCTTTGAAACGAACGGTCTAGATATTAGAGAAAATTTGAATTTGAGGAAATGAGAAATTGAAGAAAATTTGAGTGGTGCTTGCCTATGCAATACTCACTGCCAAGATGCTTGTGGATGCTTCTTAGAGAGTTGGTAGATGGTTGCTCATGTCTTCTGATAGGATGCAAAAACGCTTACTCGCCCCAAGCCAACATATCCCAAAGTCCCCACGATATTCTTGTCACTAGATACAGCTCAAAACACTATATACAGCTAAGGGGCCGTTTATACAACACCATTTTCATTTAAAAACATAAAACTTTTAATGCATTTTTTTTTGCCCATTCATTTACATGACAGCAGCATTTTGAGGGCCTCGACAATGTTGTCGTCTGTACTCTAAGTCAATTTTTTTGGCCTATTTGACAATCTGCCAAGTGAAAATAAGTCACTTAATCACTTAAAGTAACAGCACACCTCTTATATGATTCACCTCAACATGAAATTTGAAAGTCATTTACTCACTCCTGTCATTCCAACCCTGTATTGTGGAACGTTTTTTTCACTTTATTTACATTAGTTATCTACATTATTTAACATGCACTAGCAATGAATAATAAGTTTAAAACATTTATTAATCTTAATGTCTATTTAAACATTCAATATTACATTTTTTAAATAAAAACTTGTATCTGTTACCATTATTGCACTCTGAACATGAATGAACAATTAACCAATTGTATTTTTAATAAATAACTTTAACAAAGATTAATAAATTCTGTAAAAAGTACTGTATATTGTTAGCTAATACATAACTAAAGTTAACAAATGAGAGTGCTGTAAAGTGTTCCACCATGCTCCACAGTAGAAAGAAGATTATGCAGCTTTGATACAACATAAAGGTGAGTAAATAAAGGGATAGTTTTGGGGTGACCTATTCCTTTAACAAACTATAAAAATATAATGGGACAAGAAATGTGCTAAAGATCATAAGTGCCTAGATACTGACCACTTTATGATTCAAGGATAGACTACAAAAATTAAAACTAATCATTATTCTAACAAAGTAATCATTGTCTATTAGGATTATTTGTTTAAGTATTGCCTTAACATTGAAAAAAAAAAATCAGTTTATTTATTCTAACTGACCTGGCGTTTTCCACACCCTCAAAACGCATCTTAACGCATCTCAAAACGTTTGGCAGGCACATCTACTAAAGGAAAGCATAGGGCAAGAGAAAAGAGCATAGTAAGATGGCAGAAGAGGAGGAAATGCTGCTGATGGGAACCTGAGACCATGCCCTTCCATTCACTCCGGTATCATTGTAACACATCATCCAATTTTCCGAGAGCTGGAGAGGGGAATGGGCCTGCATTTACATAATGCTGCGTCCTCACTATTTTAATTCACTTCAAGCACAGCCGCATGTGTGAGCTGCTGCTATAGCTGTTTGTGCGAGTGTGTTGTTGCAGGGAGGGTTCTTCAATGCTAACAGTAGATGAACTCTCAGGTAAGTTAAGCACAGTGCTCTTCAGTTGAAGTACTGTAGCCTTACAGAGACGAGCACATGTTGCCAACATATTTTCCACTGCATTATTAAACAGCCAATAATATCGAAGCATTTGATACCCTGGCACAAATTAGGCCTTGTTGTTAGACAAAATTCTGATTAATAGGCATTCCTGTAAGAAAATGTTTGAAATGACCATGTAGGCTAGTCATATACTGTCAAGATAATCACCAGTGCATCAGCTATGATACAGTCTGTTTTCAACTGGGATTACAATGAATAAAAAAATTACTTTTATAACTGCAGTAGCACAACTAACAGCATCTCACATCTCTGAAATGCATGACATTTAAAAAGAATATACAGATTTAAATACTATCATATGCTATCTTAGATATTTTGTGAATTAAAAATACATATTTAAAAAAAATCAATGATGAGGGTGAAACAGATGCAAACACTCATATCTACACTAACTTTCTCCTTGAAACAGGACTAGTATTCACTTTAAAAGTCAGTATGCAGTTCAGCATACAGTATAAAACACATACTTCAGCGCCACCTGCTGTCAAAGATGACAAAAGAAAAGGATGTGTCTGCACTACAATATATTTACAGTATTTAGTTTCTCTTTTGTACATTGCTACTCAAACTGGACAGAATTGCTTTCCTTTTCCATATTGTTAATCTATGGCCATAAAGTTATTTCAGCTAAAAGAATAAAGGTGTGAGGAGCCAAGCAGTTTTCAATGTTTACACAGCCCACAGCAAACATACACTTTCATTTAAACAATGGAGCCTAATGTTATCCCTAATGTAAAAAGTCATTAAATTTTTCTAATGGAAAAACTTGGTACTACCGGTTTTCGTACTAATCTAAAACAAAACATGTGGCCCCTTTTTGTAAAAGCTTCTGAGTACAATAATTGTACAATACTCCTAATTCAAAAGCCAAGCACAAAGTCATCCAATATTCCTGCAATACAGTGTCTGTTCTATTTGCAGTAGCATGGAAATCATTACAAATAGTTTCTGCTCTAATATCTGATTGGAAAATACAGGTCCCACCCACTCGTGGAAGAAAACAAACTCAAGTTTCCATAGCTACTCAATTTTGAAAAATACAAAAAAGCCATTTTTGAAGGAAAAATACAACAGAACTCTGTAAACTTAAAGCATCAATGAAATTATATATGAATGCACCAAGTTTGTTGTTGTCTGGCAACATTTTGGCTATATGACATGGCAGAAGAATATTATTTGCAATTATTAGTTATGCCAAATCTAATTATTTTCATATTTAACCAAAGCCAAACAATTAGCATTAAATCCTAAAACACAGAGGATTTGGATGGCTCACAGAGGTTGTGCAGTTATCATGAGATCCTAGTCACTAGTCTACATGAACTGAAGTGGATGCAAATTGGTATTAAATAGATGATTATGTGAGAACAGCAGCATGGTGAATCATTACACATAGAGGGCAAATTGAATTACACCAACATCCTTCCATATGCCATGAAATTTCTCATTTTCTATTGCATGTGCAATATGTTTTGCCTCCAAACGGAGGCACTGAAACCCCTCTCACAAAGTCTATTTTTGCTACACAAAGATTTTAGGTGATCATATAGTTGCTTTAAGTTGTGCTATTATATGTTTTCGATGTCATCAATGGTTAAGGTTAGAGTTCCTGTGTTGTTTGCCACATTTATTTCAATGTTAGAAAAATTCAGACTGGGAAAAGTGCAACTTAAATCTATTTTATTCACAACTTGCCTTTTCTCTTTCCAAATGCTGTTCTATGCTGTTGTTCTGCATGAGTTTATTTCACCAAGACTATTCAGAGCAAATACTTCATAAATGTGCATTACTAATAAGACTTGCAAATAGTATTTTGACAATGTACAGCGTAGAATCAAGTTAAATGGTTTTACTCCCAATGGTGTTCAATGCATTGTTGACTGCTCATTTTATGTCGGAGTGAACAGCCCTTATATGATAGATCTGTTCAGTTGTTGTTGGTATGAATTAACAGAGTGTGTGTTCATATAAAATAATACATTCACATTCAGCAGTGCAATCTTAATATTGAGTGGGGTGAATTGCCCTAAAGTGGGACACTGCCTAAGGTCAAGTGTTACTAGCTCCCCCATAAATACATGAATGTCAATGAAACTCTGGGTTAGCCAAAGCTCTCAAATTTCCAAACATATATGTGACCTTGGAACACAAAACCAGTCATAAGTAGCACGGGTATATTTGTAGTAATAGCCAAAAATACATTGTATGGATCAAAATGATCTATTTTTCTTTTATGTCAAATATCATTAAGATATTAAGTAAAGATGATGTTTCATGAAGATATTTTTGTAAATTTACTACCGTAAATATATCAAAACCTAATTTTTTATTTGTAATATGCATTTCTAATAACTTCATTTTGTCAACTTGAAAGGCGATTTTCTCAGTATTTAGATTTTTTTGCACCCTCAGATTCCAGATTTTCAAATAGTTGTAGCTCAGCCAAATATTGTCCTATCCTATCCTAACCATGCCATACATAATGCATTGACATTTCCATACATCAATGGAAAGATTATTTATTCACCTTTCAGAAAATGTATTTATCTCAATTTTGAAGAATTTACCCTTATGACCGGTTTTGTGGTCCAGTGTCACATATGAGGGAGGAGCGATCATCAAACAAAAAGCACCTTGTGTGAAGACCAGTTTTGACCAACTTGATATATAAGGAGTATAAATTAGTTTTAAATAGAGTTGTAAAAATGTGGCAAGTTTTCAGTAAATTTCGGAAACTTTCCAGAAATTTGGGAAACTTTTGAGGATTTTTTGCAATCTTGCAGGAATTTTTGGAAAGTTTCTGGAAGTTTAATTTGAAACAAAACAATCCTGTGCTAATGTTCTTATAAAAATTTTGTCCATCAAAAAATAGTATAACTTTGTATGTATAAACTATTTATTTTATATTTTAATCAAATTTAGTGTCCCACATTAGGAAATATGGTTACTAAAAGGGGGATAGTATGATTAGCCTAATGTAGCACAGTACTTCAGTCAGTCATATACGTGCAGTGGGGCATGATTTGTAGGGCAAAAATGGTTATTTACAGGGTATATCAGGGTAATTAGTGTTGTTATGCAATATTAGAATGCTGTTACTGCAGAAGGGGTTATAGATAAAGATGATGGTGGGTGTCTTGACATGCAAGAACTGCTTGTTTTCAGAGATGTAATGAGTTAATCTCTGCAGGTTGTTTTTATTATAGTTCTCAAGGTTTGTGCAGGCTAAAGGTTTTTATGTTTGTGCGTTTGTTGTTTAGTAAAATATATAATAAGGCAATATGGTCTTAAATGTTTTTAACAACAGTTCTCTGTACTATCCTGAATTCTGACTCAAAGTTGAATCTAGCATAAAGTTTGTTCAAACTGTGGGTTGATATTTTTTGCTAGATGTTATATTTTGCCTTCAAATAGGCCTAGGCCTGTTGTGGTCATATGTGTTTGTTGTAACGTAAAATGAACTAGAGAACAATCAGGCATTTTCTACACATCTACATAATATAACACACTCTAAAAAAATAGTTGTTTCAACTTAAAATAATTTGTTACCCCTCTGACTTAAAAGTTTTAGTTTAGTCAACTAAAATATTCTTGTCCCTTAAATTAACATTGAGTAACTTAACATTTCAAGTTGACTAAACTAAAAAAATTAAGTCAGCGGGGTAACACATTTTTTTTAAGTTGAAACAACTTATTTAATTTTTTTTTACAGTGCATAAGCCTATGATAATAGTTGCTTAATGTCTTTATAAATGCATCAAAACTATCATATTGGATTATTTGTCTGATGATGTTCTTTTATCCATATTTAATTCCTCCATAACCAAGAGAATTATTAACTTGCACATGCTTTAATGACATTGGGAAAAAACCATAAAAGATATACATGATACAGGGTCAAAGTCTGATTTGCTCCAGAAAGTATGGTAGCCTGTATAGACAACAGACTTTAATATGCTTATCCTTCTTAAAAACCAAAATCCTAATTGAAGCACTCTAAGACATCTGCGATATTCACTCACAGGTAAGTTATGGAAATATTATGAAACGTCGACGTTTGTTGCTGAGCCTAGTTTAGACAGATTGAACACACTGAAAACTGCACTCTGTGGGTTAGATGAGAAGATTCAATTAAATGAATGTTTTGATGTGGTCATGAATTCATCTGACTTATAAAAATATAAAACACTTATTTGGAATCATTTAATTCAGCTTTATGCTAATAACAGCTGTATACAAGAGTGAATATAATCTGTTTTGCATCCTTAAATTGAATTTGTGAAGTGCTGCCATTAATAGGTAAAATCTTAATAAATGGTGAAATGTTACAAATAGAGTGGTTTTAGTGAGAGTGGTTGTCAGTGAAACGTGACTTGGGCAGTAAATTAGTTGCTCTTGTAAAAAATCACCTTCGCTTACTTCAGTGACATTGCAATACTTCGGCTTCTGGGGTCATCTCCAGTCATGTTTACTGACTAACTTTAAAATACCATTTTATTGGTTTGAATTGAGAAACATGAGGGAAAGAAAAAAGGAGGGGATTGGAGATTTCATGCTGTGAAATGAAATATGTGCTGTGACTTTTTTTTTATGATGAGGCCTAAAGAAAAGCAGAGAAATAGCAGATTTTTTTCAATCACAGAAATACAGAGAGAGTATGGATGACCCTCCATGTGTCAATCGCTAAAAAAAAATATTGCATAAAGCAAACGATAAAAAGAACTGTAAAGTCTTAGCATCACGTCTTCCAATGACACTTAATTTCTGCCTTTTTTTTTTTTTTTACTGTACAAGTAATAATATTCTTTATATAAGATCTAAGATGTATCTAAGATACATTTTTATTATTTGTCTTGTTTTCAGCTATGTCATCCTCCGGTGGTCTTCTGGCTGAGGAGCTTCAGTGTTCAGTGTGTCTGGATGTGTTCACTGATCCAGTCAGCACTCCATGTGGACACAACTTCTGTAAGAGCTGCCTGAACCAGTGCTGGGAAAACAGTCAGGAGTGTAAATGTCCATTGTGCAAAGAAACATTCAGTAAAAGACCCAACCTCAAGATCAACACAGCACTTAGACAGGTTGCGCAACTTTTTCAGAAAAAGTCCAGTCTCAGAAGATCTGAAGTTCTCTGTGACATCTGTGATGAAAGAAAAAAGAAAGCAATGAAATCCTGTCTGCTGTGTCAGGCCTCTTACTGTGAAACTCACCTGGAATTTCATCACAAAATCTATTTAAAGAAACACAAACTGATGGACCCTGTGAAGAATATGAAGAACTATATATGTCAGAAACATGAGAGACCTCTGGAGCTGTTCTGTAGAGATGATCAGACGTATGTGTGTGTGTTTTGCTCTGATGGAGACCACAAGACTCACAACACTGTTCCTCTAGAGGAGGAGAGTAAAGAGAAGAAGGCATGAGTTCATAACAATATATATATAAAAAAAACTTCAATAACCTCATTTTAAATAATACAACTAGATCTTTTGTCAAAAGATGGAACATTCTGATGTGATCAAATGTTTCTTTGTTTCTGTCTGTCTATAGACTCAGCTGATGAAGACACAGAAAGACGTGCAGCAGATGATCCAGGACAGAATCAGGAAGATTCAAGACATTGAATACTTTGCAGAACTCAGAAAAGTGAGCTGAAGATGTTAAATCTTTAATGAAGAATATTTTAATTTGATACTGTAAAAAATTATGGCAATTATTTAAAAATATAACTTTTTCAGAAAAGCACAGAGCGAGAGAAAGCAGCCAATGTTGAGCTCTTCAGCGATCTGATGCGCTCCATTGAGAGATGTCAGGCTGAGCTGCTGGAGATGATGGAGGAGAAGCAGAAAGCGGCAGAGAATCAGGAGGAAAAGCTCATTCAAGAGCTGCAGCAGGAAATCACTGAGCTCAAGATGACAAACACTGAGCTGGATCATCTCTTACACACTGAGGATCACCTCCAGCTCCTACAGGTCAGTGTCTCTCTGTCTGCTCACATCATGGGACAGCACTCACACTCCTCATGCTGAGGGATTTCTGCTCTCTCCTGCTGTAGATTGATCCATCCCTGTGCAGTCCTCCACACACCAGGAACTGGCCTGAGATCAGTATGAACACTGATGTGAGTGTGGAGACTCTGAGGAGAGCTCTGACTCAACTGCAGGAAACTCTAGACCAGAAACTCAGTCAAACTGGTAAGTCAATATCAAATACAGCACACAGATCATTAGATACTATTGACAGAATTTGTAAAATTATATACAACACATACAACAGATTTGTATACAAAAAATTGAAAATATTTTTATTATTGTTTGACTTTACAGTGTTGAGGAGGATGCAGCAGTATGCAGGTAGAATGTGTGATTTTTACTCACATACTCACATACAGTACATAGTATACTGATAGTTTACATTTATTCTGCCAAACACTTGTCAGCATATGGAGATCTTTGTTAAAATGTATTATCTGATTTCTCTCTCAGTGGATGTGACTCTGGATACTGATACAGCTCATCCTAAACTCATCCTGTCTAATGATGGGAAACAAGTGAGACATGGAGACATTAAGCATAAACTCCCAGATTACCCAGAGCGGTTTGATAAGTGTGCCTCTGTTCTGGGAAAAGAGGGATTCTTGTCAGGTAGATTTTATTTTGAAGTGCAGCTGAAGGGAAAGAGTCAGTGGGATTTAGGAGTGGCCAGAGAATCTATTAACAGGAAGGGAAAGATCACAGTGAGTCCTCAGGATGGATACTGGGCTGTGGCACTGAGGAATGGGGATGAATATTGGGCTTGGGCTGATCCCTGTGTTTATCTCTCTCTGAGAGTGAAACCACAGAAGGTGGGGGTGTTTGTGGATTATGAGGAGGGTCTGGTCTCCTTCTATGATGTGGAGTCCAAATCTCATATCTACTCTTTCACTGGTCAGTCTTTCACTAATCGACTATATTCATATCTTTGCCCCTTTCCTGATGATACTGGTAAAGATTCAGCACCAATGATCATCTCACCTGTTAATTACAATGAATGAATTAATAACCCAGATACTCTATGAAATAAACAATGAAAACAAAGCGGTGTAATACATATTCATCTGAATGGCAGATATATTGAATGCAGGTATTAGCCAAATGAGAAAATGTTACAATCATAGTGCTTTCTATCTGATTTTTTTATCTTTGAAAATCTGCTGTTATTATGCATAATCTGTAAAATTCTACAAAAAATAAAAAATTAAATGTTTGACAATGTCCTGTAAATTTCTGTATAATAATTGGATCAGTAAGATTACATGAGTACACTTATTAAAACATAACTGAAAGAATATTGAGTTTATAGATGTTAATGCAAAAGGTTTTACAACCACATCTCCCCTACGATTTCAATTGAATTATACACCAAAAAATTGGAAAAACATACCAAAACATACAATTCACTGCACTTTACAGCTCAAATTCATGCTAATGGCAGTAAAACGCCAACCTTTATTCTTTTTCACATATACTATGATTACAGTAGCAGATTATCTATTAATTTTCATGTTATGAACCCATTAACACTTTTACCATAGTGCTTGATTAGGAAATATTGCATGTTGACGTTTGCATCACATAGCTCTGAATGTCTGGCTAAGCAAACTTACGAAATATGAAGACTTGAACATACATCAGCGTGAAATGACATAAAATGACAGAAAACATCTTTGAAAAAAACATTCTTTGAAGTGTTATTTGATTATTTAGTTTGTCTTGCATACCATTAGATTACAGAGGGTGGGGTTTATAACGTATACTGATTCCAGCCACCTGGGGGCGATGTTGTGGGTTCACATTTCAGCTCTTGTGCGACACACTTGAACAGCACTACTGGTGAGGGCTTCTGGTTTTCTGTGAAAGTGAAACTAAACTGATGAACAACAGTCTGAAAGCTTTTAAGCTTTTTAATAAATATTATTTTTCTGAGACATTCAAAGATGTATGTGAACACACCTCACATGTACGTGACAGACACTCACAGATACTCACAGACAGATACTCACTCACATGTACGTGACAGATTGTGAGATAAATTTATTTTAATACGTTTATGAAACAGCAGAGTGCATGACTAAAATCAGGGCCAGATTAAGGTCTACACAGGCCCCTAGGCTAAGGGATTTCTAGAGGCCCCCCACCCCCAAGACAACCCACATGCTTACCCAATACAAACACATGTGCATAACTTGTATGTTATGTCCAGCCACCTGGGGGCGATGTTGTGGGTTCACTTTTCAGTTCTTTTGCGACACGCTTGAACAGCACTACTGGTGAGGGCTTCTGGTTTTCTGTGAAAGTGATACTAACCATAGTCTAGTATAGTATAACTAAAATCAGGGCCAGATTAAGGTCTACACAGGCCCCTAGGCTAAGGGATTTCTAGAGGCCCCCCACCCCCATGACAACCCACATGCTTACCCAATACAATACAAGTTCCATACAGTTTTTTCTTTGGTGTGGGGGGTGGTCCATGTTTCAGGAGGTAGGGGTTTGCATGGGGTTTCAGAGGGGGTTTGAGTTCAGGGCTCTCACAGCCTGGGGGAAAAAGCTGTTGAGCAGTCTGGCGGAGTGGGCTCTGATGCTCCGGTACCGTCTTCCTGTTGGTAGGAGCTGGAAGAGACTGTGGGAGGGATGGGTGGAGTCCTTCAGGATGCTGTTGGTTTTGCTGGAGCATCGTGTAAGGAAAATGTCCAGGATGGAGGGGAGAGGGGTACCAATGATCTTTGCAGCTGTGTTCACTGTCCGCTGGAGGGTCTTGCGGTCAGCAGCACTGCAGTTCCCGTCCCAGACAGTGATGCAGCTGGTCAGCACACTCTCAATGGTGCCCCTGTAGAATGTGGTGAGGATGGGCTCTTTTCAGCCGGCGGAGAAAGTGTAGGCGCTGTTGTGCCTTTCTGGAGAGTGACATGGTGTTGGTGGTCCAGGTGAGATCCTCTGTGATGTGCACCCTCAGGAATTTAGTGCTGCTGACTCTCTCCACAGTCGAGCTGTCGATGGTCAGTGGGGGGTGGTCAACGGAGTTTCTCCTGATGTCCATCACAACCTCCTTTGAATTCTCCACATTGAGGGACAGATTGCTAGTGCCACACCATTCAGCCAGCTGTGCCACTTCCTCTCTGTAGTGCGTTTCATAGTTGTTGCTGATGAGACCTACCACTGTTGTGTCATCAGCAAACTTGATGATGTGGTTGGAGCTGAACTTGGCAGTGCAGTCGTGGGTCAGCAGTGTGAAGAGCAGCGGGCTGAGCACACAGCCTTGTGGGGCACCTGTGCTCAGTGTGGTAGTGCTCGAGGTGTTGTGGCCGACACGGACTGACTGAGGTCTTCCGTTTAGAAAGTCCAGTATCCAATTACAAAGGGAATTGTTAAGGCCCAGCAGGTTTAGCTTATTTATGAGCTGTTGTGGGATTATTGTGTTCAATATCAAGCTGAAGTCAATGAACAGCATTCTAATATAGGAGTCTTTATTTTCTAGGTGGGTAAGAGCCAGGTGGAGGGTGGAGGAAATTGCATCGTCCGTAGAGCGGTTTGGACGGTATGCAAACTGGAGCGGGTCGAGTGTGTTGGGGAGGCTGGTTTTGATGTTGTGCATGACTAACCTCTCAAAGCACTTCATCATGATTGGAGTCAGTGCTATGGGACGATAGTCATTTAGACAGGACACAGGTGATTACTTTGGTACCGGTATGATTGTTGTGGATTTGAGACATGTGGGGACGACTGCCTAGCTCAGCGAGGTGTTGAAGATATCTGTAAGCACATCTGTCAGCTGTGCAGCACAGTCTCTCAGAATACGGCCAGGTATGTTGTCAGGACCCGCAGCCTTGCGTGGGTTAATCCTAGAAAAAAAATGGGGAAGTCGTGGCCTAATGGTTAGAGAGTCGGACTTGTAATCCGAAGGTTGCGGGTTCGAGTCTCCGGCTGGCAGGAATTGTAGGTGGGGGGAGTGAATGTCCAGCGCTCTCTCCACCCTCAATACCACGACTGAGGTGCCCTTGAGCAAGGCACCGAACCCCCAACTGCTCCCCGGGCGCTGCAGCATAAAATGGCTGCCCACTGCTCCGGGTGTGTGTTCACGGTGTGTGTGTGTTCACTGCTGTGTGTGTGCATGTTGGATGGGTTAAATGCAGAGCACGAATTCCGAGTATGGGTCACCATACTTGGCTGAATGTCACTTCACTTCACTTCCTTATGTCGGCTGGAGACAGACAGAGCGCCCGGTCGTTGGGAGGTGTGGGCAGTTTTTGTGCAGGTGTATCATTCTGCATTTTAAACCATGAATAAAAGTGGTTGAGTGCATCGGGGAGGGATGTGTCATCATCACAGGCCTGTGGCGGGGGCTTGTAGTCAGTGAGGGTCTGAATGGCTTGCCACAGGCTCCATGTGTCTCTGCTGTCTGTGAAGTGATTGTTGATTTTTTGAGCATATGACCATTTTAAATTTTTAATGCCACAGGACAGATTGGCTCTTGCTGTTTGGGCTGCTTTATCTCCTGATCTGAATGCTTCATCTCTGGTCTTTAGCAGCCCACGAACCTCTGCTGTCATCCATGGCTTCTGGTTTGCACATGTGGTGATGGTCTTGGTGACTGTCACATCATCAGTGCACTTTTTGATGTAAGCAGTCACAGTTTCAGTGTACTCATGCAGGTCTGTGTGGTTGTTGTAGGTGGCTGCCTCTTTAAACATGTTCCAGTCTGTGCACTGAAAGCAGTCCTGTAGTGTTGAGGTAGCATCATTTGCCCAAATTGTGATGAGTTTTTGAACCGGTTTGGCAAGTTTGAGAAGTGGTCTGTATGCTGGTCCGAGTGCCCGAGGTGGGGGCGGGGTACAGCCTTGTAAGCGTTCTTTACTGTTGTGTAAACAAAGTCCAGTGTGTTGTTTCCCCTTGTTGCAAAGTTCACATGTTGGTAGAACTTTGGCAAAACTGTCTTTAAGTTTGCGTGGTTAAAGTCACCGGCTATGATGAAAAAGCCGTTGGGGTTATTTGTTTGTTGTTCACTGATGGCGCTATACAGTTCACGAAGCGCGTCCTTTGCATTTGCACACGGGGGAATGTAAACCGCGACAATAACAATGACCGTGAACTCCCGCGGCAGATAGAACGGTCGACACTTCACAAACATAAACTCCACCAGCGATGAACAGTGTTTTGATAATACCGCAGCATTGTTATACCAGTCTTTGTTGATGTACACACACCTCCACAGGTCTTACCAGACAGTGATGAATCTCTATCCGCTCGGAAGCTGGTTAGCCCGTGCTGCTGAATGGCGGAGTCCGGGATGTTGTCGTTTAGCCATGTTTCGGTGAAAACAAACACACAACAATCCCTTGCCTCATGCTGTGTAGACTGACTGAGTTGAATTAAGTCCAGTTTGTTTTCCAGAGAGCGAACGTTTGAGAGCATGAGTGTTGGAAGAGCCGGTCTTGTGGGGTTAGCCCTTAGCCTAGCTCGTATACCTCTGCACTTACCGCGCTTCCGCCCTCTCTCACACCACTTGCGATGCTGCCTTGTAGCGTCAGTAGGCGAGGCCGCGGTCTCGAGGTCCGGCTCCAGCAGTAAACAAAGGCCTCGTAGCTTCTCAGTAGCCGCCGGCGAGAGTTGTTGTTTTTTATATCGAAAAGAGAAGTATCTTGTGTTTTGTGCTCACAAGTTAATGTCTTAATCTGCCAATCTTGTTACTGTGCTATTAAATATCACTACATCAATCATCACTATATTTTGGATTTTAATATCCAGTGCAGAGTTTGTTATACGGCTCGTTCAGTGATCAGCTGTAAAACAGTGATTCTGTTCAAATTCCCTATAAAATCATAAATTATTCCCTTTGAGCTAAATTAAACTATTTGCTTTAAATTACATATTAATATTACGTTTTTATTACGTTACACCAACGTTAGGAAAGAGTGAATTAAAAGTCAGTAAGAACTTGGTCCTTGGTTAACTTCATTTTACCACAGATTCGTTTACAAACAAGGCACAATTCGATGAGGGATTTTCAAAAAGATTGAAACTAAAAGACGATGCTGTGCCAACTATTATTGGATCTGACAGTAATGTCGCAACACAAGTGTGAGTAACTGTTTTCATTACATGGTCACTATTGCTTTGTCTCTTCTTACAGATTGTTTGATATGTATTTAATTATTTATGCGTTTTTGACCTAAATCACAGCAGCCTCCATCTATGAGGAATGTACACTGTCAAACATACAAGTATTAGCCAATCATAGCAGTGGGCATTGACTTCCGAGTCTACAATCCTCTACGACTATTCAAACAGAGCGTTCTGATGAGGGGGGTCAAAAACAGGACAGAAAATAGCTTATTTCGTCTGTTATTTTTTATTATGTAAAAATCTTTATACTATTATAAGTGGACCTCAGAGAACAGTACAAAATAAAAAACAAAGGCAGTTTATGACCACTTTAAAGAGTGCTCACTTTGGTTGACGTCCTCATTCCATGAAGAGGCAACATCTCATCTCTGTCACTGTCGGTATCCTCTCTGACTGGGGTGGGGTGGGGAAGGGAATGGAGTGAGCGGGGGGCACAATCATCAATAATATTTCCGCATCCCTGTCTTCACTGGGTGTTTTTAGGAAATATTTGCATTTATTCACATGCCATTGATTTAGCTACTCGTGCTGGACTGTCCTGATTTTGGCTAATGCAGGACATTGAATGATGTGCATCAGATTTATAAGTGGGTATATGCAGTGCCTGCTGATAAAGAATTGGGCATACACCTTACCAGGTACCTACACCACTGGTATACATACCATGAACAGAAATTTTGTGCCCTATCATAAACCTGACACAATGCGGCACCAGGGGCGACGCAATTGTTTTTTGCTAGTTTCAGCCTGACGCAGTTATCTGTTCACGTCCTGTGCCACATTGTTTAAATAGCAAATGCATTCGCGCCCATTTGTGCGCTCATGGGTGTGCTGGTCTGAGGTGTGTTCAGGCGCATTGTTGGCACGTTGCTATTTTGAGGCATCTGAAATAGACTGTGCCATTGACCAACTAAAACCTAAAACTAAAAAAAAGTAAATTTTTCTTTTGTTATTTAAAGAGCAAGTTAGTAATATGTGCCTACAGGTGGGTCCACAATGCACGTACACTTTGATTGTTATACACACAGGGATGCGCAGCAGCACACAAACATGCTTTAGACCATGCGCTTAGATCGTTAAAATAGGGCCCTTGGTCTGCGGTCTCTCAAAGTCCCTTTAAGACAAGTCATTTCACTCGGCGGCTATCTTTGAAATGCTGAAGTGCAGCTCCTATCTCTCTGAAAGGAGAACATCAAATTATCCAAAAGTGTTCACCAAGATTGCGATTAAATTCCATATTTGAAATCACCAATTAAATCTGACAACATCCATCCCAAAAATGTTGTTCTTATGCTGAAATAACAATACGAGCCGTCTTCCTAATTCTCATTATTCCATTTCAGATAGGATATTAAACGGGTAAAAAAGCAGAAGGGCATAAGTGACATTTCACCAACGCCAAAACAAAAATGCACCATAGTTTGATCTGATTTTGTGTAGGCTACCGATTGCAATCTTTTATAATAAAAATGTGTACACATATTCATGACAGTATACTTATTGAACGCTATTTTAACATTTATTCAGAAAATGATGTGCCCTTACATCAGCTTAGTTAATGGAATGTGATTCATTTTACTGAAATGACCATCTCAGTCACTTAAAAATTTGGTCTGAAAATCCTTTACAGATGCCTTCCCTAGAAAAAAATAAATATACAAAAATGTATTTGAAATACATATATTTCATGCTATACTACAAATAAGCAAGTTTCTGATGGGGCTATAGCCCCGTCAAGCCTCGCCCTGGCACCGCCACTGGTAGTGTGAACTTGCCTTAAACTGCCTCAGAAGTCATTGCCTGATAGCAGTGTGGCAAGTTGGCTGCCTAAGTTTTTGGACGCAGCCAAAATTAGCTAAGCACTGGAAATAATATGATCCTCAGATCTTGAGTGTACGTCAGACTTGACAGACATACAAACTGCCTATTGCAACTCAGAAGGAAGCACTTCTGTGGAAGTGAAACTAAACTTAGGAACAACAGTCTGGGTTGGTTTTAAGGTTTTTAATAAACAAAAAAATTATGTATTTCTAAGACGTGCAAAGACGAATGTGAACAGCCGATACTCGCAGGTACGTGATGGACATGCAAGAGAAATTTAAACGTGTAGCCTATGTGATGATTACGCATCTGTGTCTGACTAAATCTAGGCAAAATCAGGTTAAAGCACTGTAGAAACTTGTTTATTCGACTAGTTTAGTTGTATAGGCAACTATGAAAAAAAAAAATGTGGGTTGTAAAACTGTTTATTGGGTGTCTGTCATTGTAAAGCATGATTGTGAACAGGAACAGGAAGATTGTGAACTACTGACTGAATCTGTAAAAGATCTGTATGAGTATATAACCATTATATAACTATATAAATATTTCCAGAACTATAACAGAGAACAGATAAAAACAAATAAAGAGTAAAGAGTGAATCTCTTTCACATCCAATAATTTAATTTGTGTTGTAGCAGTTTTGGTATAAATCTATTAATTCACAGTAGTATAAAATATTTGCAGACATATTAGAGAGTTTAAAATATAATTGCATTGGCTGTATTTGAAATTTGGAAGTAAAAGTGATTAACAGATTTCATTTCATCCTGTGAAATAAAAATGTGTTATGACCTTTTCCTGCAAAGACACAAAGAGAAGAGCAATGGCAGAATTTTTACCAAGACAAACCAGGAGACAACTTATGGATAAACCTCCATGTACTGTAAGTCAGTGGTGTAGTGGAGGGTAGCCTACGCAGGTAGGCTACCCTCCACTTCTTTATCAGTCGGCATTCTGTACACACTTCTATATGCGCATCATTCAGTAGTGTCCTGCACTAGCCAAATCATGACAGTCCACCATATGAGTAACTAATCCAATCGCATGTGAATAAATGCAAATATTCCCTAAAAACATCCAGTAAAGACAGTGATGCGGTCAGGAACGAGACATTTATTCATTTATAGGCTACTCGAAGCTGGACGGTGATCTCGCGCAGAAAGTCCGAAAGGGCCTCATATAGAACCTATAATTTACGAGTCACGACGTGCAAGAATCCAGCTATAGCTGTAGCCAAAGCTATCTCTACTGTAGCTAAGCTGAATTCAAAAGAAACATGAAGACAGTAAACACATGATTGCGCCAATATGGTTTATGTGTGTTTTTCAAGACATCTCCATGTAATAAAAAAACATCTGATTCTGAATAATGTAGTGCTAACTGACATAGCATTTATTATACTTGGCAATAGATAAAATATATCTAATTCTGTGATAAAAATGGGGGGAAAAATATATAAACAAATCATAAAATTGTCATTAGGAAAACACAGGAAAATATATTATAAATTAGCCTATTGGTTATTGTCCAGCAGTGCATTTGATTTCTCAGCCAATTAAAAGCAAGAGGTAATAATGAATAAATAGTCTCAAAACCTGTCAATTAGACAAAAAAGTTATTTTATTTGTCTCCCTCACTGTAAGAGAACTGTTGTGTGTGTCATGTGTTCCTGCCTCTTGTGCCCTTATTTGGTTTGTTTCCTGTTCTCGTTTCAGGTAATCAGTATTTTATTCGGTTCCAGGTGTGTTTGAGTTAATTTACCTGTGTATTTATAGTCCTGTCTGTGTTGTGCCATTTTGTCTGGTCTACTCGTTACTCCCCGGTGTTCCTGTCAGTGTCTGCCTTGCCTTGTCCTTTCTCTGATGTCCTAGTAAAGTATGTTTTTGAGTTACATCCTCGTTTCCGTGTTTCCTGTGTCCTCCCTGCTGTGTGCACCGTGACAGAAGACCAGACCCGTACAGTAAGCGTCGTCCCTTCACCGCGTTTTGTTTCGTCCAAGTTTTTCTAGTGTTTTTTTGGTTCCTGTGTTTTGTGTCATACCCGCCGTTTGCGGGAGTCAAGCCCGCCGGATCGCCGCTGAGTCAAGCCCGCCGGATCGCCGCTGACTCAATGCCCGCCGGATCGCCGCTGACTCAATGCCCGCCGGATCGCCGCTGACTCAATGCCCGCCGGATCGCCGCTGACTCAATGCCCGCCGGATCGCCGCTGACTCAATGCCCGCCGGATCGCCGCTGACTCAATGCCCGCCGGATCGCCGCTGACTCAATGCCCGCCGGATCGCCGCTGACTCCAGCTCGCCGTGCGCGGGGCATCACGCCGCCGTCCGCGGCTCACCTTGGCCACTGTTTCGCGGGGAAAGCCAACCCGCCGTCCGAGGTCACTCGGCCTGACACCGGTTGGGGCTGCCTCCAGCCCACCGGTCCCTGCCGTTGGGATGGTCAGCCGGCCGGCTGCCACCGTTGTGGTAGTGGCAGCCGGCTGCCGCCGTATTGACCAGTGACCGAGGACTTTTTAACTTGTGTCTAGCCCCGGAGGGCTCCTGATACCCCCAACATCCCCAGGGAAATTTTTGGGGGGGGTAGTAGGGTTCCGGCTGTAGGGGCCGGGCCGAGAGGGGTCCGAGGCCAAGGCTCCGTAGACCTTCTGCCTTGGCCTTCTGTGCTCCCTGCACCGCCATGGTCACCTGAGCCCCTGGCTCCACCATGGCCTCCTGGGCTCTCCTGGGTCTCCGCTGGTCTCGTCCAGCTCTCCTGGGTCTCCGCTGGTCTCGTCCAGCTCCGCTGTGTCTCCGCTGGTCTCGTCCAGCTCTCCTGTGTCTCCACTGGTCTCGTCCAGCTCTCCGTCTGTCTGTATCGCTCTGGAGGTCCCTGTCCTGTGTTCCGGTCCGTGTCTGTCCTGAGAGGCCTCCAGAGCGCCCACCCCCCCTCCCCGATGGAACTGTTAAGGCTCGGGACGAGCCTTTCGGGAGGGGGGAGTAATGTAAGAGAACTGTTGTGTGTGTCATGTGTTCCTGCCTCTTGTGCCCTTATTTGGTTTGTTTCCTGTTCTCGTTTCATGTAATCAGTAGTTTATTCGGTTCCAGGTGTGTTTGAGTTAATTTACCTGTGTATTTATAGTCCTGTCTGTGTTGTGCCATTTTGTCTGGTCTACTCGTTACTCCCCGGTGTTCCTGTCAGTGTCTGCCTTGCCTTGTCCTTTCTCTGATGTCCTAGTAAAGTATGTTTTTGAGTTACATCCTCGTTTCCTGTGTCCTCCCTGCTGTGTGCACCGTGACACTCACGTCTGAAATGATTGAGAATCACGATTTTTGTTTGTTTCAAGTAGAGATCACAATTCTCCCACAATACTGAACAGACAACTAAACAAAATAGCATGCAATTTATTAGAGGTTCTCACAAAATGTCAGTTGCTGCAGTTTGTTTATTGATTATTAATAATTGTTTGTTAATTATTTATTGCAAAATCTGCACCTCTTCTGTGGATAATATTATTTTCATAATGATCCTTACTCGAGCAGCAGAAGGTAAGTGACAGTGTGCAAATATTACTGGCCCATTTTGGAGTGAACTAAATATGCAAGACTATTTAATAGTTTTATATATATATGACACAGGTCGTTCATCCTTTGCCGGGCCAAAAAAATAAACAAATCGGGGGCATAAATTAAGAGTATGGCCAGGCACCACTACACCACTGATGTAAGTCAATAGCCAAGATAATGAATGAATGATGCAAATAATAATAGCAACAATGACATCTTTAATTGTTAGTTTCTGGGTTATATATTGAATATCTTTTAACTTGATCTCCTTGTTTTAGCACGTTGTGCAGGAAATGCAACAAGAGATGTGAGCGCAATTTTAAAAGATGCATGTTTACAGTTAAAAATAATGGAGACCTAGCACAGAATGCGCTCTGTGAGAACGACCTCCATTTCTTCTTTGGCTCTGTTTAGAGCTAGTTTTGGCAGAGGCTCTGGGCTGCACAAAATAGATAGATTAACTGACTACACTGTATCTAAAATGCAAGTTACTTGATATTAATTTCCTGTTTATTGATCTGTTTGATAAAATTGATTCCGTTGGTTTTAATGTAAGCACAGCTGGGACTGATATTTGGAACAACAATACTGCAGGTGATGCATGTTTTTATTATTTCTTTCCTCATCAGCTATGTCATCATCCAGTGGTCTTCTTGCTGAGGAGCATCAATGTTCAGTGTGTCTGGATGTGTTCACTGATCCAGTCAGCACTCCATGTGGTCACAACTTCTGTAAGAGCTGCCTGAACCAGTGCTGGAACAACAGTCTGAACTGCTATTGTCCATTCTGTAAGGAAACATTCAGTAAAAGACCCGACCTCAAGATCAACACAGCACTTAGAGAGGTTGTACAACTCTTTCAGGAAAAGTTCAGTCTGAGTAAAACTGATGTTCTCTGTGATATCTGTGATGAAAGAAAACTGAAAGCCCTGAAGTCCTGTCTGCTGTGTCAAAACTCATACTGTGAAACTCACCTGGAGCCTCATCAGAGAGTCCCAAACTTAAAGAAACACAAACTGATGGACCCTGTGAAAAATATAAAGGACTATATATGCCAGAAACATGAGAGACCTCTGGAGCTGTTCTGTAGAGATGATCAGACGTATGTGTGTGTGTTTTGCTCTGATGGAGACCACAAGACTCACAACACTGTTCCTCTAGAGGAGGAGAGTAAAGAGAAGAAGGCACGAGTTACTAACAATACAATAAACTTACTTCAGTAATATGGTTTTAAATATTCCAACAATATCTTCTGTCAGAAATAGAAAATACATGTTAAGAAAAGTGATTAAGTATAGCTTGATAAAATATCAAATATGTTCATGTCTGTCTATAGGCTCGGCTGGTGAAGACACAGAAAGACATGCAGCAGATGATCCAGGACAGAATCAGGAAGATTCAGGACATCAGACACTCAGCAAAACTCAGAAAAGTGAGCAGACTTTCAATATGTGATGAATAATGCTCTTATTTGACAAAGCTGATGTAATTATATTAAAAAAAAAACGAATTTTCAGAAAAGCACAGAGCGAGAGAAAACAGCCAATGTTGAGCTCTTCAGTGATCTGATGCGCTCCATTGAGAGATGTCAGGCTGAGCTGCTGGAGATGATGGAGGAGAAGCAGAAAGCAGCAGAGTATCAGGAGGAAAAGCTCATTCAAGAGCTGCAGCAGGAAATCACTGAGCTCAAGATGAGAAACACTGAGCTGGATCATCTCTTACACACTGAGGATCACCTCCAGCTCCTAGGTCAGTGTCTCTCTGTCTGCTCACATCATGGGACAGCACTCACACTCCTCATGCTGAGGGATTTCTGCTCTCTCCTGCTGTAGATTGATCCATCCCTGTGCAGTCCTCCACACACCAGGAACTGGCCTGAGATCAGTATGAACACTGATGTGAGTGTGGAGACTCTGAGGAGAGCTCTGACTCAACTGCAGGAAACTCTAGACCAGAAACTCAGTCAAACTAGTAAGTCAATATCAAATACAGCACACAAATCATTAGATACTATTGATAGAATTTGTAAAATTACATAAAACACATACAACCGTTTTGTATAAAAAAAATTGAAACTATTTTTATTATTGTTTGACTTTACAGTGTTGAGGAGGATGCAGCAGTATGCAGGTAGAATGTGTGATTTTTACTCACATACTCACATACAGTACATAGTATACTGATAGTTTACATTTATTCTGCCAAACACTTGTCAGCATATGGAGATCTTTGTTAAAATGTATTATCTGATTTCTCTCTCAGTGGATGTGACTCTGGATACTGATACAGCTCATCCTAAACTCATCCTGTCTAATGATGGGAAACAAGTGAGACATGGAGACATTAAGCATAAACTCCCAGATTACCCAGAGCGGTTTGATAAGTGTGCCTCTGTTCTGGGAAAAGAGGGATTCTTGTCAGGTAGATTTTATTTTGAAGTGCAGCTGAAGGGAAAGAGTCAGTGGGATTTAGGAGTGGCCAGAGAATCTATTAACAGGAAGGGAAAGATCACAGTGAGTCCTCAGGATGGATACTGGGCTGTGGCACTGAGGAATGGGGATGAATATTGGGCTTGGGCTGATCCCTGTGTTTATCTCTCTCTGAGAGTGAAACCACAGAAGGTGGGGGTGTTTGTGGATTACGAGGAGGGTCTGGTCTCCTATGATGTGGAGTCCAAATCTCATATCTACTCTTTCACTGGTCAGTCTTTCACTAATCGACTATTTTCATATCTTTGCCCCTTTCCTGATGATACTGGTAAAGATTCAGCACCAATGATCATCTCAACTGTTAATTACAATGAATGAATTAATAACCCAGATACTCTATGAAATAAACAATGAAAACAAAGCGGTGTAATACAAATTAATCTGAAAGGCTATATAAGATATATTGAATGCAGCTATTAGCCAAATGAGAAAATGTTACAATCATAGTGCTTTCTATCTGATTTTTTATCTTTGAAAATCTGCTGTTATTATGCATAATCTGTAAAATTCTACAAAAAATAAAAAATTAAATGTTTGACAATGTCCTGTAAATTTCTGTATAATAATTGGATCAGTAAGATTACATGAGTACACTTATTAAAACATAACTGAAAGAATATTGAGTTTATAGATGTTAATGCAAAAGGTTTTACCACCACATCTCCCCTATGATTTCAATTGAATTATACACCAAAAAATTGGAAAAACATACCAAAACATACAATTCACTGCACTTTACAGCTCAAATTCATGCTAATGGCCGTAAAACACCAACCTTTATTCTTTTTCACATATACTATGATTACAGTAGCAGATTATCTATTAATTTTCATGTTATGAACCCATTAACACTTTTAGCATAGTGCTTGATTAGTAAACTATTGCATGTTGACGTTTGCATCACATAGCTCTGAATGTGTGGCTAAGCAAACATACGAAAAACGAGCACTTGAACATACATCAGCGTGAAATGACATAAAATGACAGAAAACATCTTTGAAAAAAAAATTATTTGAAATGTAATTGGATTATTTAGTTTGTCTTGCATCATATTAGTTTACAGAGGGTGGGTTTTATGGCCTATACTGGGTCCAGCCACCTGGGGGCGATGTTGTGGGTTCACTTTTCAGTTCTTGTGCGACACACTTGAACAGCACTACTGGTGAGGGCTTCTGGTTTTCTGTGAAAGTGAAACTAACTATAGTATAGTATAGTATAGTATAACTAAAATCAGGGCCGGATTAAGGTCTACACAGGCCCCTAGGCTAAGGGATTTCTAGAGGCCCCCCACCCCCAAGACAACCCACATGCTTACCCAATACAAACACATGCGCATAACTTGTACACTCACCAAAAGGATTATTAGGAACACCATACTAATACTGTGTTTGACCCCCTTTCGCCTTCAGAACTGCCTTAATTCTACGTGGCATTGATTCAACAAGGTGCTGAAAGCATTCTTTAGAAATGTTGGCCCATATTGATAGGATAGCATCTTGCAGTTGATGGAGATTTGTGGGATGCACATCCAGGGCACGAAGCTCCCGTTCCACCACATCCCAAAGATGCTCTATTGGGTTGAGATCTGGTGACTGTGAGGGCCATTTTAGTACAGTGAACTCATTGTCATGTTCAAGAAACCAATTTGAAATGATTCGAGCTTTGTGACATGGTGCATTATCCTGCTGGAAGTAGCCATCAGAGGATGGGTACATGGTGGTCATAAAGGGATGGACATGGTCAGAAACAATGCTCAGGTAGGCCGTGGCATTTAAACGATGCCCAATTGGCACTAAGGGGCCTAAAGTGTGCCAAGAAAACATCCCCCACACCATTACACCACCACCACCACCAGCCTGCACAGTGGTAACAAGGCATGATGGATCCATGTTCTCATTCTGTTTACGCCAAATTCTGACTCTACCATCTGAATGTCTCAACAGAAATCGAGACTCATCAGACCAGGCAACATTTTTCCAGTCTTCAACCGTCCAATTTTGGTGAGCTCGTGCAAATTGTAGCCTCTTTTCCCTATTTGTAGTGGAGATGAGTGGTACCCGGTGGGGTCTTCTGCTGTTGTAGCCCATCCGCCTCAAGGTTGTGCGTGTTGTGGCTTCACAAATGCTTTGCTGCATACCTCGGTTGTAACAAGTGGTTATTTCAGTCAAAGTTGCTCTTCTATCAGCTTGAATCAGTCGGCCCATTCTCCTCTGACCTCTAGCATCAACAAGGCATTTTCGCCCACAGGACTGCCGCATACTGGATGTTTTTCCCTTTTCACACCATTCTTTGTAAACCCTAGAAATGGCTGTGTGTGAAAATCCCAGTAACGGAGCAGATTGTGAAATACTCAGACCGGCCCGTCTGGCACCAACAACCATGCCACGCTCAAAATTGCTTAAATCACCTTTCTTTCCCATTCTGACATTCAGTTTGGAGTTCAGGAGATTGTCTTGACCAGGACCACACCCCTAAATGCATCGAAGCAACTGCCATGTGATTGGTTGATTAGATAATTGCATTAATGAGAAATTGAACAGGTGTTCCTAATAATCCTCTAGGTGTGTGTATGTTGTACTAGCCTATATCACTAATAATAATCAGAAAAAATTGTTAAATGCATTTTCTGAAAGAGGTGGCACAGGGGACCATAAAAAGAAAATTAAATACTAAAATACTATAATATTTTATGGTACTTTATGTACCTCTAAATTATGAACCTTTTATCATCTGTAATATCATTTGGCCAATATAGCCCCATATATAAAAATGGCTGTGTGTTCCCTAGTTGCTGGGAACATTGTTTTCAGACATAATGTAATGGACCCTTTCCCTTTCCTTAGTTACCGTTGCTATGTCTGACAAGCCAGACAATGCCGCTCTCACACTACACATTTGACACTTTTCCACTGCATGGTACGACTCAGCTCGGCACAGCTAAAAATATTGACCTGCAGAGGTGGGTATATTCTTAATTTATGCAAAGGATGAAAGCCCTGTGTTATCAACAGTGGCAAGTAAGACTAATCTTGCTTAATTAGTTCACCCAAAATGGGCCAGTAGTATATACACATTGTCACTTAACTTCTGCTGCTTGTCCTCATAGAGTATGTATCATTATGAAATTAATATTAGCCACAGAACAGGTGCAGATTTTGCAAGAAATAATTCAAATAAAAAATATAATAGACTGCAGCAATTAACATTTAGTCAGAATCTCTAGTAAATTACATGGTATTTTGTTTAGTTGTCTGTTCATAACTGTGGGAGAATCATGATCTCTATTTGAAATATAATTCACAATAATTCACAATTTATGTAGATAGTGTCACAAAAAATAAACAAACAAATAAAATAGTTTGGAGCATAATACAAATAAGCACCAGTCAAGCTGCGATATCAAACAGGACCACAGGGAGATGCCAAAAGACCACTTAACCTGCTCCCTTGACCTGACTGTACATGCTAGCCTAATATATGGATCGATTCAGAGTTAGTAAACCACTGACCACAGCATAATCTAAAACACCTCCAGCCAGCGTCCAGTATAAAATGCCCATGCTTTAAAGCCAAATACATGCTGAAAATAATAATTTACTGACATCGAACGTGACTCTCTGCCATCTCTGATGAAATCAGTCAGGCTTTCTCTACATTAGCGATGTTTTGAACGTACCGTTTGAATGCATACATGTAATTTGTTTACTGGATCCTTGGAATTAAAAGTTTACAGGAGTTTACAGGTTTAAAAAATACCTGCTTCTTTTCATTTTTAAGGTATTGTTTGAATTATAATGTACTGATTCAAACTAGTATTAATAATTGATTATTATTTTACAACTCTGTCAAGATGAGGTAGCCTAATTCACAGTGCCCAATCTTGGGTAGTGTGATTTACACCCACCTTATTTTTCCCGTAAGAGTGGGTGGGGCCATTAGTAAAAAAAAAAATTGCTGCTTGATATTGCAAATTGGTGTCTTATTTTAATGTATCTTAATTATAAACACACTAGTTTGTAGTGCAAACAGATTTACCATTTACTGCACATTGTTTTTCAACTCGTTATTTCCCAGTGGCGGCTAATGAACCGGAAGTGTCACCCATAGGTTTATTTCCGTGTTGAAGAATAAGGTGGATAGTGTCACATCTCATCACCCAAACACAGAGTACCGGTGCCGGTATGCACGAAAAAGTGTTGTACAGTACTGTATAGTACTTGAACGGATCTTACAATTTAGTGTATAAAAACATGGGCGCATCTGCTGACAATATGAAAAAAACTTTACATTAATGAATTTAAAAGAAATAACAATCCATTGTAATAAATTAATATATCACATAAAAAGCCCTTACATCAACTTAGTTAAAAGTAATAAATATTATAAAATAATAAATATTAACAGTAAAATGATACAAATAGTGGTTGTAGTGTACCGTGATACTGGTTGTCATTAAAACATGATCAAACATTTTTTTTATTAGAATTTATTTATTAATATTAAAAATGTATTAACAAAAATGGTGCGCGTCAATTAATTTTTTTAGTTATAATTATAGTATTCATTTGAGAAGAACATTCTACTTACAACAGTATGTTATAATTTCTTCTATTGGGATGGGCTGTCACGAAGGTCTGTGAGTTTGTGTATATGGTTGGATGATAGTTTTTCTCAAATTAATTAGTGAAATGCTGGTGGATCATCACAGACACTATGGTGATTTGATACCCCCACTTTTAATTTATTCATCCTAAACTCCATGTACAGTAAATTCCATTTTCATGACTGGGTTCCACATTGTGGAAATTGTAAAAAACTAAAATGTTATGAAATGAAATATGTACTGTGACTTTTTTTCTGACAAGGTTTAAAGAAAAGAATTGCAATGGCAGAAAAAATGTTACCACGGAAATACAGATGCAGTAGGGATAACCCTCCATGTAAGTCAATTACTAAAAATATTATTGTATAATGTAAGTCATAATAAGAACTGTACAATCTAGACAATGATACTTAACAGTCTGAACTGCTGTCCATTCTGTAAAGAAACATTTAGTAAAAGACCTGACCTCAAGATCAACACAGCACTTAGCGAGGTTGTACAACTCTTCCAGAAAAAGTTTAGTCTGAGTAAATCTGAAGTTCCCCTTCAGGAACTCGAGCTGCGTCAGATACGCTTAACGTCTTCAGCGTGACCGCGCTCTGAATCATCTGTACAATCAGTCCAATGGAAGGGCGAGGCGTCACTGGCGGGTGACGTCACGACCAGGAAGCTTTAAAAGCACGTGAGGTGGAGCCGGCTTCAGCTTTCTGTCATTCTGTAAGCGATATGTGTCTGTCAGTCCGATATTTGTTTTGTGAGTCTTATTTGGTGTTGTTTGTCAAGATAAAGCACTATGTCCAAGGCCACAAGTAAATCAAAGCATAAGGGCGATCTCGGATCACGCTTCAAGCTGTGTGTTCCTCCCTGGTCTCGCTACAATCACGAGCGGGGATACACACAGCTCTAAGATAAAGGGCTCATTGTGCTTCTCCCCGCCGTAAGATCTCGCGCTTCCGGTCCGCCACTGCTGAGGCATGGCGGCGAGTGAGATCGCGGGGATTGCAACATGGATCTGGCGGATGGGTTGGAGACGGGTTCGCCCTATCTCCACCTGCATTCCCCAGATCTAGCACTCTCGCTTGGGGCTGGAAGCCCGCGGTGCGGTTCTTCCCCTTTGAGTGAGAGCTGCTGTTGCAGCGCGCGTTGCCGAGGCGACCGCGTGCATTACGTCATTCTCATTCTTATGAATCCTTTTCATATCAGACCGTGTTCACTCGTCTGGTTGTCAATGGCGCCACCAGGGGGTGGCCAGGCCGACTCCTGGCCACCCCACTGGCCAGTATAAATTTTAGTAGCATCAGTTATGCATTTCATCCCTAATGCACAGCCAGGCAGGCAAGCCGCTCTAGACCTTCGATCGCACACAGTAGTCTATGCAAATTATATACTTAGTAACATTAAATATAACACAATAAACCAAAGTATATCAGTAGGAGTTTCCTTAAGTCTTTCTGATAGTTTTCTACAGGCCGGTTTACTACAACAGTAGAATAAAATTCTGAAATTATGGTTTATAGTTTTGGTGTGCCACCCCAAGATTTTAAGTGGCCCCATCTGGCCACCCCTATGAAAAATTTCTGGAGGCGCCACTGCTGGTTGTCTTTCTGCATTTAATTTTTGAGGAATTAAATTATGTATTTCATCTAACTAGAAGTTAGAAGTGTATATATGTATACACATACATATGTGTATATAGGCGCCTCTTGGGACTTTCTCGAGTGAGAGCACCATGCTTTACCTCTCTCCCTCTGAGGAGGTTGAGGTGATCAACCGTGGTCCAGCTCCTCATTTAGGGAGTATCACCTCTCGTACTCCCGATAATATTGAAGTCAGAGGGGCCAAAGGCTTCTAGCAGAAGGTGGATCTGCGGATCGTCATTCTCGCTGGATAGTCTTTGGCTAAAACGTCCTGCTGCCTATGACCCAGGACTTCAGAGGGCCGGCCCCTCTGGGGAAGAGCGGCGTACATCGCATTACACAGTGCCCGTCTCTCCTCAGTGCCCTCGGGAGATCGGTCTGCCAACCCTGCCAGTGTTCCAGGGCGTAGCGGTCTCCAGCGAGCGCTTCACTCAGTCCCCTTCGGGGGTCTCTAGAGCAGCTAGTTCGGCCGTCTCCTGCCGGTGTGCCGTTTCAGGACACCGAGCTAGCCGCTCTGGGTACACCAGAAGCCAGTCTCGAGAGACTGGTTCCCTTAGTAGACTATTTGGCTACTGCCTAATGTGTCTCCATGGGTCCTGCATACTGTAGAGAGAGGCTACAGAATCTAGTTTGGTTCTCCTCCGTCTCAATTCAACGTGGTGAATCCCACTCAGGTGGGCCCTGAGCAGGCTCTGGTAATGGAACGAGAAGTAGAGTACTCTCTTGAGGAAGGAGGCCATCGAGGTGGTCCCTCCTCACGAAAGAGAGTCTGGGTTCTACAGCCGGTACCTCATAGTTCCCAAGAAGGATGGAGGGTTGCGTCCCATTTTAGATCTGCGTCAGCTGAACCGCTCAGTCATGCGACTGAAGTTCAACATGCTCACAATCAAACATGGTGGTTGCGTCCGAAACCGCCTACTCAATGAGTAGGTACTTATTTTCAAGAAGTACTTGCTTAACGAGCGCTAAAAGAGTACGTAATCTACAGCCAAATCTCATTGAGTATGAATGAGATCCGCCATGTTTACGTTAACAAGTGCAAAAACTTGTTGTTGAATGTCCTTCTCGTTTCATCATTGAGGCTTATAAATAACAAAAACAAATGCAATTTTAATGCATTATGATTATATTAATTTTATGATTATTCAAAGATATTTAATCTTTTTGTCCCTGTGTATATAATGTCATACTATGATGTACGCAAACCAATTAGTTGTTTTCTTTTTCTTTTTTTTTGTGTGTCATTTATGATTGTTCATTGTTAAAGCTACTACCATCTTTCCCTGAGCTTGTATTCTGCAGTAATAATAAATAATAATAAAAATGAAATAAGAGCGACAGGCGCACAAACGTCTCAAAGCATCAATAAATCCACAACCCTACCTAGTATGTTTTCCTCCATGTTTGTAATTTCTGCACAAAGGAGGTGTCAATCAGCTGCTCAAAGATCTTACCTTTGGAGAGGATTGTTGATTTTACACTCGAAAAATTTAAGTATTACTACTTAGAAATTAATATTCCTTCAGAATGCATTGCTTTCCCAACACTTATGAACAATAATAATGATAAATGCTGAGCAATAATTAATTATTTTTTTAGTGAAACAAGCAAAATGTAATTTGCTTTTTCATATGCCATAGCTATGCATGACTGTACACTAGACAAATGCAGCCAAGGTGAATACATCTCAATTTTCAGTCAAGTAATGAATTAATGCATATGTTAATGAAACAATTATATTTTATTTACTGACAACAGGAAACATGAACAAATGAGTAAAATGTAAATAAAAGTAACCATGACAATAAATAAACAAGTCAACAACACATGAAAAAGCTTTATTCAAACATTGTTCTAACAATCATGTATTTACAGGCAGTGAACCCACATCCTGCCATCTCAACACCAGTGGCGCCTCCAAGGGGGGGGGCCAGGTGGGGCCACGGCCACCCCTAAAATGACATTGGCCCCCCCAACCAACGCCAAAAAAATATTGTCTGCCATTGGATTATTGTGCCAGTGCCGCCCTAACATTTTTACTGGCCCCTTTCGGCCACCCCATAAAAAAAATCCTGGAGGCACCACTGCTCAACACAGCTGAGCCAGTTCTGCAGCTTTATTCTGATGAAGACCACCGTGTCCACCTTCACCTGTCTCTGCTGTCCATCACGTCCCTCATTGCTGCAGTCAGACTTTATATTTTTGTTATCCTTTTTTTCCCACAAATACCGCTGTCACCTGCTCCACCACAAAATCTCTGCATCAAATGCACAGAAATCAAGAATCAGAAAAGCGCTGTAACAGCTTCGTTTGAAATTACAATAATTAAAATAAACGAAACCTTAAGATTTAAAATAATTTATTAATTTCAGTAACTGAAAGGTTTTCAGCTCACTGAGAGCCTTTGAATATTCTTTTAGAATATTTTCCTGTCTCTTATTAAATAGACATTTAATAGTCTTTAAGATGTACAAGGTTTATGTAAATGCACTTTGGAGACGTGTGTGTTTACTGGAGCTCCGCTGTTCACTATACAAATATACTGTAACGTTACTGTCTAGCATCTACACCTTCAGTAAATCAACAGTTTACTATACAGTAGCTCAAGAAATGTGATTTTAACATGTAACCATGTTTTTGATCGATAATACTCACATTTGTAAACACCCGCATCGCTGATCTCCATCACGTTCGATGATGACGTATCCTCTCGCGTGGGGCTTCTGGGATAGAAAAGTGTCCATCGGATGAACACTCAAGAATCTGGGCAGAAGCAGTAGGACATCCGGGAACTTCTCGACTACTCTTCTATGAATACTGAGGTATCGGACATACTTATTCGTTCACCTACTGCTTTCCCCCTACCATATAGTAGAGAAGTAGGCATATTCGGACTCACTTTAAGTAGACGCACGTCCGAATCTCGCGAGAATTAGTATGTCACCCAGGTAATTCCTGCCTACTCTTTTATGAATCCGAAGGATTCGGACATACTTATTCGCTTGCCTACTGCATTTCCCCTACTATATAATAGAGAAGAAGGCAGTTTCAGAAGCAGCCGTTGTGTCTCAAATCAGGTCCGAGGACTGGTTTGTCACGATAGACCTAAAGGACACGTACTTCATGTCTCCATCCTTCCCAGTCACAGGAAGTTCCTGAGGTTTGCTTCCAGGGGCGAAGCTTACCAATATAGAGTTCTTCCTTTTGGCCTAGCACTCTCACCCCATACTTTCACGAAGTGTGTGGATGCGGCACTGGCCCCACTGAGGCTTCAGGGCATCCGCATACTGAATTATATCGACGATTGGGGTAAGACTAAACACCAAGAAAAGTGTGCTTTCTCCATTACAGAGGACCACTTATCTGGACGTGGTGTGGGATTCGACCAAGATGCAGGCACGTCTGTCCCCTGCTCGTAACGAGTCGATCCTCACAGTCAAGAGAGTGAAAGAAGGCCAGTCACTCACTGTCAAGCAGTTTCAGAGACTGCTGGGTCTGAGGGCAGCTGCGTCCAACGTGATACCTTTTGGCCTGCTGTAAATGAGACCCCTACAGTGGTGGTACCTTAAACAACACTCGCACTATTTTTGCTACTGTCCCGTCTTTTGGATGAGACGTTAAACCGAGGTCCTGACTCTCTGTGGTCATTAAAAATCCCAGGATGTGCTTCGAAAAAGAGTAGGGGTGTAACCCTGGCATCCTGGCCAAATTTCCCCATTGGCCTCTGACCATCATGGCCTCCTAATCATCCCCATACACTGATTGGCTTCATTACTCTGTCTCCTCTCCACCTGTAGCTGGTGTGTGGTGGGCATTCTGGCACAATATGGCTGCCGTCGCATCATCCAGGTGGATGCTTCACATTGGTGGTGGTTGAGGAGATTCCCCCCCTTCTATGTAAAGCTCTTTGAGTACCCAGAAAAGCGCTATATAAATGCAATGAATTATAAATTATTATAAATTACTGTTGAGAGACTAACAAACACCCACAAATCAGGCTCCCAGTGAAATGCTTTCCGACAGCAAATGCAATGAGTTTGCTTCCTCCTTTTCTGAGAAGACCAATAATATCAGAAAGGCGACTGGTACATCTTCTAGTTATGCAGAGGTCACACAGATTCGACCGCAATTTCAAAAAGAAAATTGCATCTTCGTCTGTTTTTGAAGCAATTGATAGCAAAATATTGGAAGAAATAGTACAACAGCTTAAAACAACCTGCTATCTTGACACATCTTTTTTCAAAAGTGTGTTTAACTGTTTGGAAGCAGATCTTTTAAAACGCCTCACTACTTTCTGTGACTTTTCCAAACTTCATGAAAACTGCAGTTGTGTTAAGCCCTTCTGAAAAAGCGCAAATCTTCCTTTCATAAGTAAGATAATTGAAAAGGTAGTTTTTAATCAGCTGAACAACTACTTAAACTCAAATAGATATCTGGACAATCTTCAATCTGGTTTCCGAGCACATCACAGCACAGAGACAGCACTCATTAATATAATAAATGATATTCGCCTTCATTCTGATTCTGGCAAAATATCAGTGCTGGTACTACTAGATCTTAGTGCTGCATTTGACACTGTCGATCATAACATACTTCTAGAGAGACTGGAAAACTGGGTCTGGTTTCTGGGATGGTACTCAAATGGTTCAGGTCATACTTAGAAGGGAGAGGTAATTATGTGAGTATAGAAGAGCATAAGTCTAAGTGGACGTCCATGACATGCGGCGTCCCACAAGGCTCAATTCTTGCACCGCTCTTGTTTAGCTTGTATATGCTCCCACCAAGTCAGATAATGAGGAAGAACCAAATTGCCTATCACAGCTATGCTGATGATACCCAGATTTACTTAGCCTTATCTCCAAATGACTACAGCCCCATTGACTCCCTCTGCAAATGCATTGATGAAATTAACAGTTGGATGTGCAAAATCTTTCTTCAGTTAAACAAGGAGAAAACGGAAGTCATTGCATTTGGAAACAAAGATGAAGTTCTCAAGGTGAATGCATATCTTGACTCTAGGGGTCAAACAACTAAATCAAGTAAAAAATCTTGGGGTGATTTTGGAGACAGACCTTAGTTTTAGTAGTCATGTCAAAGCAGTAACTAAATCAGCATACTATTATCTCAAAAACATTGCAAGAATTAGATGTTTTGTTTCCAGTTAAGATTTGGAGAAACTTGTTCATGCCTTTATCACCAGCAGGGTGGATTGCTGTAATGGTCTCCTCACAGGCCTTCCAAAGAAGACCATTAGACAGCTGCAGCTCATCCAGAACGCTGCTGCCAGGATTATGACTTGAACCAGAAAATCTGAGCATATCACACCAATCCTCAGGTCTTTACACTGGCTTCCAGTTACATTTAGGATTGATTTTAAAGTTCTTTTAAAAATCACTAAATGGCCTAGGACCCAAATACATTGCAGATATGCTCACTGAATATAAACCTAACAGACCACTCAGATCATTAGGATTGAGTCAATTAGAAACACCAAGGGTTCACACAAAACAAGGGGAGTCTGCTTTTAGCTATTATGCGGCCCGCAGTTGGAACCAGCTTCCAGAAGAGATCAGATGTGCTAAAACATGAGCCACATTTAAATCCAGACTCACAACTCATCTATTTAGCTGTGCATTTGTTGAATGAGCACTGTGCTACGTCTGAACTGATTGCACTATACTTTCATTTTATATAATTTTCCTTGTTTTTATTGCTGTGATAATCATTTTCTATTCTTAACTGTTTTAAAATAATTTAAAATAAATTTTATATCATTTTAAAAGTTTAAACTGAAGGCTAAAGTAAGTGCTGTGATGGTACAGAGAATGTGGGCAAAGTAAGACAAGTGTGTTGGTTAATCAGTTTAAAGTAAGACCTCTGAGTTCTATTTGTTTGGTTTCTGGTTAGGGGGAGAGCGACGTACTCACTCAGATATGAGTGAGGGACACCAGCAGAAGAAAACTGGTGTCATAATTTAGGTACACCTGTAAATGTAAAGGTGTACGGGTGCACATCTATAGATTGAGAGATGTGCACAGTCCAGGAGGGACAAAATGCATTCTCTAAGACACTAAGAGCTGTATGTAAGTGTGGGGACTTTGAGGAGAGCTCTGACTCAGCTGCAGGAAATTCTAGATGAGAAACTAAGTCAATCTGGTAGGTCAATATCAAATACAGCAAACCAATTATGTTTTGTAACTGTATTAAGAAAATTAGCAATTTGAAAACTGAAAATATTTTTTGAAATAAGGGAATTAATAGTCAATCAGTAGCCTTAATATTGTGATTGACACAATGGATCACTCATGGATCTAGCAGTCAAGGCTAGAAACTGAACACTGAAATGGTAAAGAATATCATCAGAGAAAAAAAACCCCTCTTGTGCACAAAAATGTAAAGAACTTTTGGTTGTCGCTACAGTTATGAGGATTATGCAGTAGCATGCAGGTAATGTCATCTGTTCAGAAAAAAAAAATCAAATAAATTGTAATTTGTTCTACCAACCCCTTTTAAAAATTGAGATCATTGTATTGTGAAGATGTGATTCATAATCTCTCTCTCAGTGGATGTGACTCTGGATTCTGATACAGTTCATCCAAAACTCATTCTTGTCTATGATGGGAAACTATTGAGACATGGAGACATTCATTGTGACCTCCAAGATAACCCAGAGAGATTTGATCACAGCTTCTGTGTCCTTGGAAACGAAGGATTCTCTACAGGGAGATTTTATTTTGATGTGCAGGTGAAGGGAAAGACCAGCTGGATTCTAGGAGTGATCAGAGAATCTATTAACAGGAAGGGACTGATCATAATGAGTCCTGAGGATGGATTCTGAGTTGTGGGTCTGTGGCATGAGAACGAATATTGGACCTGTGCAGATTCCTATTCTATTCCATTAGATTCCTGTTCTGATTCTTTGCTGGTAAATAGGTTACATAACTGCTTAATTATATTCCAATATATCATATCAGCTGAACTTATACACATTACTTAGCTACAAGGATGGTTCGTTGATTTATTCAATAATTTATAATTGAATAATTTGAGCAAAATAAAGTAATTTTATTGTGGATTAGTTACAGAGTAGTGCCTTTGTCATTTTCAGTTACTTTATCTTGAAGTTTATTCTTTGTCCACAAGATGGAGACAACATACTAAATATTGAAGCTTCAACAGCTACAAAAGCTGTGCTGCAAAGACATGGGACTCCAAATAATTCATAATTATGATTTTTATTTAAAACAGAACCGATTCACAGGGAACTTTTCGAAGCAGTTCAAATTCAAATGCTTTATATAATGTCATTATAGCCATTTTCAAAACATAAAACACACCTAAAGTAAGGTCAAAGTCTGACGTGTTCAGAAAATATGTGAGGATCTGTAACAACTGAAAGTGAGTGAGAGCTTCAGTAAAAGTGCAACTAATGAACAAGTCTTTTAATGTCTTTAAATAAAACTGAAGCATTTTAGTAAATATGTTATCAGCTGATATTCATTAACAGGTGAGTTAAGGCAATTTTATATTGTTAATTCGTATGGTTGTACCAGGGTTTATGTAACTATAATGAGATGAGCAAAATAAGGTTAAAGCATAATATATACTTCATTTTGGCAAAAGTATGTGATTTGTTTGGTTGCAGGGATGTTGATGGTCTACCAGTTTATTGCTCATTTGATTGACTAATGCTAGTTAATTTACACCCCCAATTACTGTAATGTTAAAAATAATAAACAATACAGTTCTTTAAAAAGATATCAGGAGCAGGTGACGTTTCCTTTTTACATTTCATGCTGTGAAATGAATTGTGTTGTGACATTTTGCTGAAAAGCCTTAAAGAGAAGAAGAGCAATGTCAGAATCTTTTACCAACAAAACTAATAAAGATGAGGAGACAGAGTATGGATAACACACCTCCAGGTAAATCAATTAATGAAGTAAATAGCAGTAATAATAACAATTATTTCAAAGAAAAAGTGTTATTTTTTGCTTGCATAATTTTGAATGTATATTATCTATTATGTGCAGACATGATCTTCAAGTGATATATATTCATAATTTGTCTTATTTTCAGATGTCATCTTCCAGTGGTCTTCTGGCTGAGGATCTTCAGTGTTCAGTGTCTGGATGTGTTCACTGATCCAGCCAGCACTCCATATGGACACACTTTCTATATGAGCTGCTTGAACCAGTGCTGGAACAACAGTCAGGAGTGTAAATGTCCAATTTGTAATGAAAAGTTCAGTAAAAGACCCGACCTCAAGATCAACACAGCACTTAGGTTGCACAACTCTTTGAGGAAAAGTTCAGTCTCAGGAAATTTGAAGTTCTCCGTGATATTTGCCATGACGTAAAGCTGAAAGCCCTGAAGTCCTGTCTGCTGTGTCAGACCTCTTACTGCGAAACTCACCTGGAGACTCATCAGAGAGTCCTGAGCTTCAGGAAACACAAACTAATGGACCCTGTGAAGACTATAAAGGACAATATATGTCAGAAACATGAGACCTCTGGAGCTGTTCTGTAGAGATGATCAGACGTATGTGTGTGTGTTTTGCACTGATGGAGACCACAAGACTCACAACACTGTTCCTCTAGAGGAGGAGAGTAAAGAGAAAAAGGAATGAGTTCAGCATTAAACATAACTTGTTTGATATTTTAAATGTTTTGAATATTCCAACAAGATATTTTGCTTGAAGATACATGCTGAATGATAAAATGTCAATGTCTGCGTGTCTCTGATTGTCTACAGACTTAGCTGATGAAAACAGAAAAACGTGTATAGACACTGTAAGGACAAAAGTGTTGGGACGCCCCCTTTTTTAGAACAGAAAAAGGCACTAACAAAACTGTGGCAACAAAGATGGAAACATAATTCATGAATTTAAAAATTGTATTTCCATCTCTGTTGCAACAGTTTTGGACGTGTCTAAAATGACAGTACCCTTATGTACAAGTCATTGGTGTTTGGTGAGGAGTTTTTGGCTCAAGGTCTGCATTTAAAGTCACACCAGAGGAGTTCAGCTGGGATCAGACTTTATGCAGACCAGTCAAGTTCTTCCACACTGACTCAATCAGAGGCGCACTGTCATGTTAGAATAGAAAAGGGTCCTGTCCAAACTGTTGCTATAAAATTAGAAGTGCACAATTCCCTAGAATATCATTATATGCTTTAACATTAAGATTTGTACTCATGGAAATGACTAAAGTAGTCAAACCTGTTCATTAGAAGGGGGTGACCCAATACTTTTGGCAATATAGTGTATTTTTGATAATTACAGATCCTTGTTATAATTTAATGTTTGATTCAAGATTCAAGAGTTTTATTTGTCACATACACAATTATACAGAGTATAACCAGCAGTGAAATGTAGGTCAGGTCCGCTCCAAGGACAGTGCAATTATAAAGTATACAAATATTAAGAGAAGAAAAGTAGAAAAACAAAAATAAAAAAATAAATAAAATAAAATAAAAAGAATAAAATAAAAAGATAGATAAAAAATATAAATATAAATGTGCAGGTCAGTATGTTGTTGACTTAAATAGTACTAAGAGGAATGTGCAAAATAATGTGCAAAAAAGTTGTACAGGGTATATAATAGCAGCAATATGAGGTAGAGAAAAATTATGAATAGCTTATTGATATGGTGATATTTACATGGAGTCAAGTGATGTTATGACACAGAGTTAGAGTTTAGGAGCCTGATGGCCTGGGGGAAGAAGCTCCTCCTAAGTCTCTCAGTTTTTGCCATCAGGCTACGGAAGCGCTTACCAGATGGAAGCAAAGTGAATAGTCGGTTACCAGGGTGATTTGAGTCCTTGATTATTTTGACAGCTCTATTTTTGCAGCGTTTGAGGTAGATGTCCTGCAGAGAGGGGAGAGCAGACCCTGAGATGCGCTCAGCTAAGCGCACAACTCTCTGTAGTGCTTTGCAGTCCTGATTGGAGCTGTTTCCATACCACACTGAGATGCACTGAGTCAATACACTTTCTATGGTCCCTGAATAGAAAGTTTTCAGGATTGCTGGTGAGACCCTGAATTTCCTCAGCTGTCGCAGATGGTACAGTCTTTGCCTGGCTTTCTTTACCTGAGTTTGGATGTGTGTAGTCCAAGTCAGGTTCTCGGAGATGTTTACACCGAGGTACTTGAAGCTACTCACCCTCTCCACAGGGGTCCCACTGATCATAAGAGGTGTGTAGGGCTGCTGCTGTCTCTTCCTGAAGTCCATGATCAGCTCTTTAGTTTTGCTCGCATTCAGAGAGAGACAGTTGTCCTGGCACCATGATGTGAGTCTCTCTACCTCATCCAAGTATGCGGTCTCATCGTTGTTGGAGATGAGGCCC
The DNA here is from genome assembly GCF_936440315.1 of Barbus barbus. Classification (NCBI taxonomy): domain Eukaryota; kingdom Metazoa; phylum Chordata; class Actinopteri; order Cypriniformes; family Cyprinidae; genus Barbus; species Barbus barbus. The sequence goes on from NC_136730.1 coordinate 10,042,014, forward strand.
AGAACCACAGTATCATCAGCGAATTTGACAATAGATGTGGAGCTGTGAGAGGACACGCAGTCATGCGTGTAGAGAGAGTAGAGCAGGGGACTCAGGACACAGCCCTGTGGGGCTCCTATGTTCAGAGTGATGGAGTTTGAGGTGAACTGGCCAACTTTCACCACTTGAGGTCTGCCGGTGAGGAAGTCTTGAATCCAGTCACAGAGTGAGGAGTTTAGATGCCAGCTTGATGGGGACTATAGTGTTGAAAGCTGAGCTATAGTCAATGAATAGCAGCCTTACATAATTTCCATTGTTGCTATCCAAGTGTGTGAGGGAAGAGTGGAGAACGTGAGAAATGGCATCGTCCGTGGATCTGTTTGGGCGATAGGCAAACTGAAGAGGGTCCAGAGTATTAGATTAGATTAGATTAGATTCAACTTTATTGTCATTTATGCAGAGTACAAGTACAGAGCTAATGAAATGCATATCAGGGATGGAGGAGCAAATGTGGCTCTTTACAAGTCTCTCAAAAACCTTCATGACTATAGATGTGAGGGCAACTGGGCGATAGTCATTCAGGCAAGAGGGTTTATTGTTCTTTGGCACAGGGATAATGATGGATTTTTTGAATGAGGTAGGAACCACGGCGGTAGCAAGGGACTCATTAAAGATAGAAGTGAACAAACCAGCGAGCTGATCGGCGCAGGACCTCAGAACACGGCCGGTTATCCCATCAGGTCCGGCTGCTTTCCTGACGTTCACTCTCTTTAGCGCCCTCCGAACCTCATCCTCCGACACGGTGATTACAGGATCATCGCTGCTCTGCCTGTTGCTTCCAGACGCGCTGGTCGGCAGAAACGCGCCACCGCCGTTGCCATCGAAGCGGCCGTAGAAGATGTTTAACTCGTCGGCCAGCAACGGGTCTGCTCTCACCTCCGCGGAGGATTTGTTTCCGAAGTCACAGATGGTCCTCAGTCCCTGCCACATCCGTCGAGAGTCGTTGAGCTGGAAATGAGACTCAATTCTCTCTCTGTATCTGTGTTTGGCGGCTCTTACTGCGCGTCGGAGAGCATAGCACGATGCTTTGTACTCGCTCGTATTCCCAGACAGAAGAGCCTCATTGTAAGCGGCGGTGCGTGTGTTAACCGCGGCACGGATTGTTCTGTCCACCCACGGTTTCTGATTGGAGAATGTCCTTATCGTTATTGTTTCTGTAGCTTGCTCGGTTAGCGTGTTTACGAAGCTTAATGCTACATCCGTGAACTCGCTGACGTCAGAAGAACTCGCCCGGAACATGTCCCAGTCGACGTCATCAAGCGCCGCCTGCAGCATAGTCTCTGAGTGGGAGGACCAGCGCGTCACTACTCTCTGCACCGGAGGTTCCTGAACGAGCCTTTGTTTGTATCTCGGTGTTAGAAAGATGGCGGCATGGTCCGATTTGCCAAAAGCCGGTAATGAGCGGGCTTTGTAGGCATCCTTGAACTGAGTGTAGCAATGATCCAGTGTGTTTGGTCCTCTAGTTGGACAGGATACATGTTGGTAAAAGTTCTGCATGACCTGCTTGAGGTTGGCTTTGTTAAAGTCCCCCGCGATGATGAAGGCAGCGTCAGGATGTTTGTTAATGTGGCCGCTGAGCACATCGTGAAGTTTAGACAAAGCCAAGCCAGTGTCCGCCTGTGGTGGAATGTACACAGCAGTAACAATGATCGATGAAAACTCCCGGGGCAGATAAAATGGGCGGCAGATAATGGAAAGATGTTCCAGATGGAGTTGGAGTTGACTTGCAAATGTATATCAGATTGTAATGTGTGCAATTAAGATTTTTTTTTTTTTAATTCAAGACTGAATTTTGAAATAAAAATAGAGACCGAATTTGATACTGATTGTTACTGTGAAGCTCTGAAAAGGTAAAAAAATAACATACACATTTAATGATTAAATCAAAGAAAAATGTTAATCACCATATTCTTATCGCTATTTTGGTCAATAACGATATATGTTATACACTTTGTTCGTTTTTTACACATTGAAAGTTAATAGGAAAAAAGTTTTATCTAGATATTTCTCTTCAGCATTGTTGTTTTAGTGCAGACAATGAAATTGAACCCTCTACACTACGACAACTTAAGAAGTCTGAAATGACATTGCGTTATGTTTACGAGCCTTCAGTAGGCTTACGCATGCTTGCTTTGATCATTAGAATCAACTCAAATAGATCTATTAGACCGTTTGAGGATGTAGAGTTCATTCCCCTAGAGCTACATTGCCTCTGGACATCCGGACAGCGCCGAGCCATCCTGTAAAGAGAGTGCAAACTGATTCCGGAGTTCCGGCCGAGATGAGAACTAAACCCCTCCTCTTCCTCTCTTCTGGATCAGGATGGCTTAAAAGGCTTAGGTTCCAGCATTACTCGAGGGCAGGGACCTTGACGCTTGGGGAAGGGGAAGGGGAAGCGTTTTGCCATTCGGGAGTGCTGCTAAAGCCCGGGCTCGGACTTCCGCTGAGGTTGAGGCTGCGCTGGATTTGCCGGCTGAGTGGCGGGGGTATTCTGGCGAATAGCAGTGAGTCTGGCGAGACTGGCAAGTCCAGGAAGGCCATTTTCTCAGCATCCCTGATCTTGGTCAGATTCAGCCAGAGGTGGCACTCCAACACTACCAAGCTGACCATTGTCTTGCCAGTCGCCTGCGCCATTGCTTTCATGGCATGCAGAGCCAGGTCTGTCACTGTGCGCAACTCCTTAAATGCCTCCTGATGCTGTTGGCCTGACATAGTGGCTTCGCCCATTCTGGCGGGCTAAAGAGACATTGGTTTGGCTACACTGGCTACACAAACGTGAACAGATCAGGCTTCAGTACAGAGTAAAATAGTAGCTTTCCCCATATGCATTTCCGTGCAACGGAAGAGACCATTGGAAAGGGAACATGTCATGTTCACCTGCAACTGTCAGCAAGATAAACTTTTTCCAGTATGTTTTGATGTTCTTACCTTTCATTGCCTAGTATATAAATAAAGCTACATTTTAAAAAGACTGCTTGCTGGAGTTTGTTGCTCTAATAAAAAGCTATGCCAAAATAAAAATTCCTTTATCTGATTTCATAGAATTAACTACCCAGGTAGCCAAAACGGTTTGACCCGATAATGGCCCAGATCCGGCAGGCCGGAAGAAATAACTCAGCCCGGCTGCATTTGCCAGACTCGGCATGGACATGGGATGAATGACGCCCCAAATACACTGGCCCGAGTCCGGCTGCCATAACTGCCGACATTGGGCCACAATCACGCCGACAAGAATTGAAACACTTAGCTGGCACTGGTCCTACACTGGGTACTGAAACTGAGCAGACACTGGGTCACAATCATGCCGACACCTAGCCGGTACTAGTCTTGTTCGTTAAATAAAAAAAAAAATATATATATATAAGAATTACAACTTCTAAATTATGTGTATTAAAAACTCTTTCCTGGTTTTATATAAAATCAGAGCTTTGGATAATTTGTTTTTCCACAAAATGACATTGTTACATTAAAATCCTTAAGATGGTATCTACTTCCAACTAAAATAAAATATATATTTTACAGTGTCCTTGTTAATCCTACATGTACTTATGCATGTCAACTAAATGTCACCTTTACAAAGATTTCTGTTCATGGCATCTCCACCTACTACCCCATTAATTACCCCATAACATTCATATGTGCCCCCCCCCCCACCAAGTATAAAAATGACACAATGAAAATGAGTGATATTACAATTTATTTGGGGAAAAAAAAAAAACTCCAGGAGCTTCCTCAAGTAAGCGCACCCTAAAAGAGAGACAGACTGACGGAAAGAGACAAAAAGGGGAACAGACAATGACATGTATGGTTATTCAGACAATCTCAGACTGATAACATGAATGGTAACTCTGATAAATTTTAACATTTGGAACATAATAGAATTTGTGTACATTCGGGCCTGCTCTTTTCTTCCGCCATCTCTGTCTAAAGTGAGCAGCAGCCATCTTTTGAGTCATTTTTCAATCTCTCCATCTGATGCACTGCCAGTACTTGAATTTCTTTGCACTGATTGAAAAACAATAACAACAACAACAACAACAACAAAAAACAGATCAGTTGCAATACTATAGACCAGTGGTGTCAACTCAATTCCTGGAGGGCTGCAGCTGTGCACAGTTTAGCTTCAACCAGCTCCAAATCACACCTGCTTGGAAGTTTCTAGTGATCCCGAAGACCTTGATTACCTGGATCAGGTGTGCTTGATTATGGTTGGAGCTAAACTTTAGCACTATGTTAGCAAACTCACAATTATAGCTTCATTATAAATAAACGTTACTTTGATATTATGTGTAGAACGGTTTATTAAAATTATATTATAAATTAGATTATCAAATGTTTACTCACCAGAGTAGCAATATCTTTGGGTCTTCTGGCAGTTAGCAGCACAAAAAGCCCGTCAGGTTTTGTCATTAGATGTCTTGAAACTTGTAGCAAAAAATAATGTTAAAGTTCCCTTAACCACTTTAAGCTTGTTTCATTATGGTCTGGTTTCACAAACGGGGCTTATCTTAAGCCAGGACTAGGCCTTAGTTAAATTAAGAAATTTAAGCAATTTTTACAAAAATGCCTTAGAAGAAAATATTAAGGTCTGCATTTGGACACAGAACAATGACACTGACATATTTTAAGATATGTCAGAGCAAGATATTTTCAGTTGAGACGGCTCAAACATGCATTTTAATCTGGCTATCTTAAACCTTGTCTGTGAAACGCCAGTTACTTTTTTCCCATTTATTGACTGACAGTGCGCTGTGTGAACATGCTGTTACTGTAGTTCTAGACTAAATGTGAATGTGCATTAATTCATCCCACTCGCAAAAAAACAGATTTAGTATTCATCTAAATGAATTAAAACAGTGAAATGCAAACTCAGAATATGACACAAACCTGCAATAATTAAATGTTAAATAACACAAATATATCTAATCCCATTTTATTAACCAATGTCTTTGCTGCTGACCTTTTGATCCAGTTCAACCATGCTAAGCAAAAATGACTTTAGATAAACTAACAATTGTGCCTTATTGTTTTTTTTTTATTGCTGAAGAGTGTTGAACCTTCTCCTGCGTTCTACTTTACAGACGGGAATTTACTTTTGCTTCAGCCTGAGGTTTATTCATTACACTTTTTGGTGTGAAAGGGCTTTTACATTTGCTATAATTAGAACTTCTTGTATTAAAAACAATCAAGCCCTGCTCATATTTAAAAAGTAATGCAAAAGTAACGTAATTCATTACTTTCCATAAAAAGTAGCTAAGTAATGTAATTAGTTCCGTTTTTTAGGGAGTAACGCAATATTGTAATGCATTTACTTTTTCGGGATTAGGCCATAGTTCAATTAGTACATTTAAGTAATTTTTTATAACGTGCCTTAGGAAAAAAACATTACTGGTGTGCATCTTGAGACAAAATAAAGGCATTGACATGTTTTAAGATCATTCAGAGCAAGTTTCTTTAAATTGAAACAGCTCAGACTTACATTTTAGTCTGGGACTAGCCTTAAGCCTTGTCTGTGAAACAGATTATGTTGAAGTGTCACTGCTACATACTATTTACCACATTGTAAACGGAGACCCACCCCCAGCAGCACTCAGCCTAAACTGGTCAGGGTATGCATGCCCATATCTCAGCCAAAATCAGACCAGAACACAGACCCATTGTTAGTCACTACATCATATCTTTGCTCAATGAAATCTGCTCAAGGGTGTGCTACACCAGCAGTTGCTGTTGTTTGTGTCACCGGATATCGCCAACTGTCATTGAAAATGCATCATGTCATGTTGCTTTTTTGTCACACAATTGCTGCAGTGGAAATGCCTTAAAGTTTCCAGGCTACATGTATGCTTTATTTGGCAAAATATGGCAGCTCTGTTTGGTGTTGGTATGAATGAACTAGGTGTGTGCTCACTTCTGTGCTGACATTCCTCATTTTAGGTCAATATGAAATGTGCATGGATAATAATAAGCATATAAGAATGGTTATTTCTTGGCGTACTTCAGCAGTTTAATCTTAAATTGCTGAATAAATTAAGAAAAAGTAATTTGGTTTTTTTATTAGTTATAACAAAGCATTGCAGTATGTAATTGTCAATAATAATTCATCCTGGAATTTGTGGAACTTTGTTCACAAGATAGAGACCACATACTAAACTCTGGAGCTATAAAATAAAATAAATCATGAAAATATTTAGAGACAAACCCTAACCCATAAGCAATAGGAATACTTGGACTACAAGGGCAGACTGTACTGCAGAAAATCATGCAATATAAAATATACACAATATATTCATTTGTTCCACTTATTTCTTGTTAGTTGATTTGATTAATCTGTGGCTTTTAGTAAAGACATTGTAGCTACTTGATCAACCTTGAACTTTGATCTTTTCCGTTTATATCATCTGCACTGTGATTGGCTGTCATTGCGCTCAAACTACAATATCACGTGGGGACGATGTCAAAGAGGTTTGAAAATATTGTAGCGTTTGAGACTGCTCGAGACAGGTGCGGATCGGATCACATTGCCTACCTGCTTGTACTTATCGAGCTTCGGCGACCTCACCGACCACCCATTTGATTGAGATCTCTCGGTTTTGTCGCAGACCTTGGGAATCCGTCTGCGACAGCAAAATCAAGCCAAAAGATCTGTAGTGTGAACTTGCCTTAAACTGCCTCAGAAGTCATTGCCTGATAGCAGCGTGGCAAGTTGGCTGCCTAAGTTTTTGGACGCAGCCAAAATTAGCTAAGCACTGGAAATAATATGATCCTCAGATCTTGAGTGTACGTCAGACTTGACAGACATACAAACTGCCTATTGCAACTCAGAAGGAAGCACTTCTGTGGAAGTGAAACTAAACTAGGAACAACAGTCTGGGTTGGTTTTAAGGTTTTTAATAAACAACAAGCTTATGTATTTCTAAGACGTGCAAAGACGAATGTGAACAGCTGATACTCGCAGGTACGTGAAGGACATGCAAGAGAAATTTAAACGTGTAGCCTATGTGATGATTACGCGTCTGTGTCTGACTAAATCTAGGCAAAATAAGGTTAAAGCACTGTAGAAACTTGTTTATTCGACTAGTGTAGTTGTGTAGGCAACTATGAAAATGTCTCAGTTTTTTGGCCAAAAAAAAATTGTGGGTTGTAAAACAGTTCAATGGGTGTCTGTCATTGTAAAGTGTGATTGTGAACAGGAAGATTGTTGAACTACTGACTGAATCTGTAAAAGATCTGTATGAGTATATGTTATACTATACTATTATATAACTATTTCCAGATCTATAACAGAGAACAGATAAAAACAAAGTCATTATATAGTTCAGTGGACTAAACACAGTGTCATTGAATGGGAAAATCGAATTAATTTGAATTTTTAATCTGAATGCAAAACACTTGTCATTTTGCTGCTGTATTCAATAAAAAGTGAATCTCTTTCACGTCCAATAATTTAATTTGTGTTGTAGCAGTTTTGGCTTTAATATATTAACTCACAAAATATTTGCAGATATGAGTTTAAAATATAATTGCATTGGCTGTATTTGAGAAACTTGGAAGTAAGTGATGAACCGATTTCATCCTGCGAAATAAAAATGTGTTTTGACCTTTTCCTTCAAAGACACAAAGAGAAGAAGAGCAATGGCAGAATGTTTACCAAGACAAACCAGGAGAAAACTTGTGGATAAACCTCGATGTAACACAATAACCAAGATAATGAATGAATGATGCAAATAATAATAATAATAATAATAATAGTAACATTTAATTGTTAATTTCTCGGTTATATATTGAATATCTTTTAACTTGAGAGGTTGTTTTAGCACCTTGTGCACGAAATACAACGAGATGTGAGCGCAATTGTAAAAGATGCATGTTTACAGTTAAAAAATAATAGAGACCTAGCACAGAATGCGTTCTGTGAGAATGATCCCCATTTCTTATTTGGCTCTGTCTTTCTAGAGCTAGTTCCTGAAAGTTTCTAGTTTTGGCAGAGGCTCTGGGCGGCGCAAAATAGATAGATAGATTAACTGACTACACTGTATCTAAAATGCAAGTTACTTGATATTAATTTCCTGTTTATTGATCTGTTTTATAAAATTGATTCGGTTGGTTTTAATGTAAGCACATCTGTGACTGATATTTGGAACAACAATACTCTTTGACTGTGAGATATCGCTTACCTTTTTATGTGCAGATATAAACTGCAGGTGATACATTTTTTATTTCTTTCCTCATCAGCTATGTCATCATCCAGTGGTCTTCTGGCTGAGGAGCTTCAGTGTTCAGTGTGTCTGGATGTGTTCACTGATCCAGTCAGCACTCCATGTGGACACAACTTCTGTAAGAGCTGCCTGAACCAGTGCTGGAACAACAGTCAGGAGTGTAAATGTCCATTGTGCAAAGAAACATTCAGTAAAAGACCCAACCTCAAGATCAACACAGCACTTAGACAGGTTGTACAACTCTTTCAGGAAAAGTTCAGTCTGAGTAAAACTGATGTTCTCTGTGATATCTGTGATGAAAGAAAACTGAAAGCCCTGAAGTCCTGTCTGCTGTGTCAAAACTCATACTGTGAAACTCACCTGGAGCCTCATCAGAGAGTCCCAAACTTAAAGAAACACAAACTGATGGACCCTGTGAAGAATATGAAGAACTATATATGTCAGAAACATGAGAGACCTCTGGAGCTGTTCTGTAGAGATGATCAGACGTATGTGTGTGTGTTTTGCTCTGATGGAGACCACAAGACTCACAACACTGTTCCTCTAGAGGTGGAGAGTAAAGAGAAGAAGGCACGAGTTACTAACAATACAATAAACTTACTTCAGTAATATGGTTTTAAATATTCCAAAAATATATTTTGTCAGAAATGGAAATACATGTTAAGAAAAGTGATTAAGTATATCTTGATAAAATATAAAATATGTTCATGTCTGTCTATAGACTCAGCTGGTGAAGACACAGAAAGACATGCAGCAGATGATCCAGGACAGAATCAGGAAGATTCAGGACATCAGACACTCAGCAAAACTCAGAAAAGTGAGCAGACTTTCAATATGTGATGAATAATGCTCTTATTTGACAAAGCTGATGTAATTATATAAAAAAAACGGAATTTTCAGAAAAGCACAGAGCGAGAGAAAACAGCCAATGTTGAGCTCTTCAGCGATCTGATGCGCTCCATTGAGAGATGTCAGGCTGAGCTGCTGGAGATGATGGAGGAGAAGCAGAAAGCAGCAGAGAATCAGGAGGAAAAGCTCATTCAAGAGCTGCAGCAGGAAATCACTGAGCTCAAGATGAGAAACACTGAGCTGGATCATCTCTTACACACTGAGGATCACCTCCAGCTCCTACAGGTCAGTGTCTCTCTGTCTGCTCACATCATGGGACAGCACTCACACTCCTCATGCTGAGGGATTTCTGCTCTCTCCTGCTGTAGATTGATCCATCCCTGTGCAGTCCTCCACACACCAGGAACTGGCCTGAGATCAGTATGAACACTGATGTGAGTGTGGAGACTCTGAGGAGAGCTCTGACTCAACTGCAGGAAACTCTAGACAAGAATCTCAGTCAAACTAGTAAGTATCAAATAGAACAGCACATTATTAAAACATTTTTTAAAATTAAATTTATATTAAAAACAGATGCGTTTTCTGATAAAGGAATAGATTTTGGCTCTGAAAGGGTGTTCTATGTGTGTTTGTAAAGAGACACGTATATCTCAAAGAAAACAGCTCTTGTACACAGATATATAAATAACTCAATCTTGTTTTTCTCTACAGTTATGAGAAGGATGCAGCAGCATGCAGGTAATGTCATCTGTTAATGTACACTCTTAAAAATAAAGGTGCTTCACGATGCCATAGAAGAACCTTTTTGTCTAAATGTTTCCATAAAGAACCTTTAACATCTTTAACGGTTCTTCAGATTATAAAAAGATAAGAAAGAGATGGTTCTTTAAAGAACCTTTGACTGAATGGTTCTTTGTGCAACCAAAAATGGTTATTCTGTGGGATCACTGTGAAGAACCTTTTGAAGCACCTTTATTTTTAAGAGTGTAGCATAAAATGCAAATTATACTCTTATTCTATCAAACACTTTAAGTAAATGAAGGTCTTTGTACTGCGAAGATGTTTTTCATAATCTCTGATCTCTCTCTCTCTCTCTCAGTGGATGTGACTCTGGATCCTGATACAGCTCATCCAAATCTCATCCTGTCTGATGATGGGAAGCAAGTGAGACATGGAGACATTATGCAAACGCTCCCAAATAACCCAGAGCGGTTTGATTACAGTGCTTCTGTCCTTGGAAAAGAGGGATTCTCCTCGGGGAGAATTTATTTTGAGGTGCAGGTGAAGGGAAAAACTGGCTGGACTTTAGGAGTGGTCAGAAAATCTATTAACAGGAAGGGACCGCTTGCAGTGCGCCCACAGTGTGGATGTTGGGCAATTTGGTTGAGGAATGAGAATAAATATTGGGCCTGTGCTGGCCCTCTTGTCTCTCTTTCTCTGAGAGTGAAACCACAGAAGGTGGGGGTGTTTGTGGATTACGAGGAGGGTCTGGTCTCCTTCTATGATGTGCAGTCCAGATCTCATATCTACTCCTTCACTGGTCAGTCTTTCACTGATGGATTATATCCATATTTTAGCCCCTTTCCTAATGATAATGGTACAAATTCAGCACCACTGATCATCTCACCTGTTAATTATAATGAATGAGTATACAACCCAGATATGAAATACGCAAGGAAAATGAAGCATAGACACATTCATCTAAAAAGAGTATACTGTATATGCATTTGCTGTTTGTAAAATAATGAGAAAGTCATAGTGTTTTCCCTCTCCTTTTTAGCTTCACAAATATGTATGAATTGTATTGTAAAATTGTACATAAAATGCAAACATAAACATTTGCTCAGTTTGAGAATGTCCTCTAAGTGAGATTAAATAGCATCAGTTCCCTTTTGTTTGGTTCATGTTTATAAGCCCTCAGTTCTCTCTGTTCGTTCTTGTTTGTAGATTTGTTTTCCCTTATGTTATTCCTGTTTTCTGAGCACTTGTGGTTAATGTATATCTCTTTAAATTATCCTTTGTAGAGAGAGTTTCTAATTCAAGATTCAAGAGTTTTATTTGTCACATACACAATTATACAGGGTATAACCAGCAGTGAAATGTAGGTGCAGTGAAATGTATATAATGTTATGTAACAATTAACATGTTACATAACATTATGGATGTTAAATCAAAAGGTTTTTCAACCACCCCTGATTTCCCCTACTATTTTAGTGGATATAAGATTGACTCTATCAGCATTTGGCAGACACTTTTATCTGAAACAATTTACATTGCATTAATTTAATATATTTCAGCCCTGACCCATAACCTTGACATTTCTAGCATTATGTTCTATTGTTTGAACTGCATGAAAAAAGCAATATTAGGCAAAGTCCATTACTGATTTTTGTCAAGCCTATTCACAACATTGCCAGAAATAGACTTCCTTGTTGTTAAAAAGCTTACAACCATGCTTTACCTAATTATATTCTATCAAGTGAACATATACACAACGTAACTATAAAAATGCTCCCCGTGCCCTCAATAGTGTTAAAGAAAATAAGAGACTGTAAAACTGCATAGGTCGAAGTCTGATGTCCAGAATATAAGGGAGTGTGACATGACTGAAGGTCAGTGAAAGTTGCAGTGAAAGCGCAACTAACGAAGAACAGTCTTCAATAAAGCTATTTTCTTAATAATAATAACCACTGAATCATTCAGAGACATATATGAACAGCTGATATTCACTCACAGGTAAGTTATGGAAATTGTGTTTCTAATGTTAGTCGTCTGGTTTAATAGAGTGTAGGCTATGTCTAATTCGAATAAACTGGGCAATACCAGATTAAAGCACAAGTTCTTTTTTTCAATTAAGAAAAGTATATAAAGTCTGTTATTTGTTTCTTTTTAACTAGTTCAATACTAAACTCAAAGAAACAGGAAGTATGTGAACTACAGACAGATGGAACCGAAACCTGCACTTCTTGTATTAGATGAGATTTCATGTATTGTATATTTTAATGATGTCCAATTCATCTGACATCTATGCAAAACACTACTATATTCATGAATGAAAATGATTCATCCAAACATTTTATTTTTGCAGTGCTGGCATGAACATAGCCTATATGTTAATAAAAGGTGAAAACAAGTCACTGTCTTGATTGTCAATTTAGTCAACAATTCGTCCAATAGCAAAGTTCTGTCTTGAACCGATAACGTCTTAGGTTACGTATGTAACCCCAGTTCCTCGAGGGAACGAGATGCTTTGGGGGACGCCTTCAGCGCAACCGGCTCTGAATACAAGTGAAATCTGTCCAAAGGATGGGCGAGACGTTACGGGCGAAGTGACGTAATTACCAGCTGGTATAAAAGCATGTGCGGTGAAACTGGCATCAGCTTCTAGAATGAAGCAAGCGCTGGCAGGGATGCCGGAAGTGTGGCCTCCAGGAACTGGGGTTACAAACGTAACCTAAGACGTCCCTCTTCAGGAACTCGAGCTGCGTCTGGAGACGCTTTGGGGAATGTGATATCCACGCTGCCAGGCTTACCAATCCCTGCCCAGTGTGTATCCATGCGGAGCACATCTAGGGCAAGAGGACGGAAGAGCCTGGAGTGGCCCGCAAGTCCAGGCCGTAGAACCTGACAAAGGTCAGGGGCATAGACCATCCCGCAGCATTGCAGATGTCCTGTATTGGTACTCGCACTGGACACATACAGTTAAGCCTTTGCTGGTCAGGCTCCCAAAAGGGAGGAGGACTGAAGGCCTGCCGTACGACAGGCTGTGTGTCTCTGTCTGCTCACATCACAGGACAACACTCACACTCCTCATGCTGAGGGTTTTCTGCTCTCTCCTGCTGTAGATTGATCCATCCCTGTGTAGTCCTCCACACACCAGGAACTGGCCTGAGATCAGTATGAACACTGATGTGAGTGTGGAGACTCTGAGGAGAGCTCTGACCCAGCTGCAGGAAACTCTAGACCAGAAACTCAGTCAAACTGGTAAGTCAATATCAAATGCAGAACACACTTTCTTGGCAGTAACTGTGTTTTGCAAGGAAGTCAATATTTAAAAAGTGAAAATTATAATATCTGCCTATCAAACAATAAACAAATCTGAACAATCAAGCAATACTATTAATGTCAATATATTTCAGTAGCAAAATAGAAGTAATAAGATAATATGGTAAAAAATAAAAGACTTGACTTCGAATATTTCTTTCTTCATTGTTGTCATGTTAAATATTTTAGCCAAAATATTTTAATTAAATTATTTTTAAAATGTATGTATTATTATTAATATATTGCTGATATTATTAATATAGTATTAATATATTGCTGTGTATGTAGTGTAAAAAAAGATATATATAATTTGTAAAAACATGGTGTGATGTCTTACATTAATCATGGTAATCTTCCACAAAAGCAACACTTAGGTGTGTGTGTGTGTGTGTGTGTGTGTGTGTGTGTGTTTTGTGACAAATGAGGACATACATTTGTATAATGACACAGGTAATAAAAGGTGAAGGTGACTTTTCAGGACATTGACCCATGTCCCCACTTTTCAAAACGCTTATAAATCATAGAGAGTGAGTTTTTTGGGGGGAAATTTGAAATGCACAATGTCTCCTGTGAGGGCTAAGTTTAGGTGTAGGGCAATAGCACATACAGTTTGTACAGTATAAAAACCATTACGCCTATGGGATGTCCCCACTTTTCACAAAAATAAATGTGTGTGTGTGTGTGTGTGTGTGTGTGTACCTGGTATTATGGGGACCAAAGGTACAAGTATAGTAAAACCAGTGAATTTTGACCTTGTTGGGATATTTCTTGGTCCCTATAAGGCAACAAGCCCATCAATCATACAGAATAATCTTTTTGAAAATCTATTTTCTGTGAGAGGCAGGTTTAGTAAATAAAAAAATCTGTATTTTTACATGTTTTGTCCCGTATTTTTATATATAATATTATATATATATAATATTATAAATTTAATATTTATAATATTATATATATATTATATTATATATATATATATAAAATTTCCACATAAGACACAATCGCGAATTTATCAAAACTTAGAAATATGCATTTTTATTTAACGGATGACCTTTTATAGTAATTTTATTATTTTAAAATAGTATTTTTTACATGAATAAAAACTGTCAACGGTGATATCTGGTCCCAAATGAGTTACATACTTATTTTATCATATCATCATACATTATTTGTTAAAATAAACGGACATTTATGATAACTATGAAGAACTAGAGGAAAGCCCGCGCGGCGGAAGGATACCTCTCATCGAGGCACACAGTGGAGCAGCTGCGCGGTCGCGGTCGCGGCGGAGGGAATCACTCGACTCTCTCGCAGCAGTCATTCACGGACGTGGATCAAAAATAAGCTGGTAAAATGCCTATTTTCTGAATTAAGCCCCACACTTTCACTCCAAGACCAATAACTTATAATAACTATATTATAGGGATATAACGATATAAAAATCTCACGATACGATAATATCTAGATGAAGTCCCTGATCCCTGATAAGATATTTATTGTGATAATAAAAAAGAAAAAATGAAGACTTGGAATTATTATTATTTTTATTATTTTTAAAAAAAATTTTTACATTTTAAAGTTAAATTCTTCTATCTAATGCACTTTGAGAGGTCAAAATTACGAGCTCCAACCCATGTTCTTAACTAAGAAAAGAAAAAGTCTGAAAAAAATAAGCCATATTGTGCTTTTGGTTTTTTAGTTTGTTTGACAGGGACTGTGCCAAAACATAATGGCCCAAAACACAACTTTAAAGAACTTTTATGTTCGAATAAGAAGTTTAAATAAATATATTTTAAAAATCTACACTTTTTGCCCAGAAGACCTATCGCTTCATATTGTCATGTGACCACAATAATATTGAATTTTGCTATGGTGATACCGCGATATTGATCATTTCATTACATCCCCTAATGTATTAGCATCCACAAAAGGGATATTCTCAGTTTATTCTGAGTGGTTACATATAACACACTAACAAATTTCTGTTATTCAAATCTGTTAAAGGATTGCAATGCTAAACCGACCGAAAGTGGGAACATTTCCCATAACACCCAATGTACTTGTTATATTGTAAGAAAAATGGCATCTACACTAATATTAGTCTCTTTCATTCTTGTTCACCGGAGCCACACAGATTCAGTCTGTATCCAAACCAGATGGTGGATCAGCACCTAGAGATGACCTTAACAGCCCTGAACGTCACCAGAGACCAGGACAACTCGATGAGCCCCAGAGGCTGATCCCCAGTTAAGACCATATCACTTAGATGGCCACAGGAACCAGGTGAGTCCTCTGCACAATCTGACTTTGTTGCAGCCTAGAATTAAACTGCTGGTTTCGTCTGGCCAGGGAAGAACGATGAGGTTTTGGTTCCTTCAACACACTGTTTTCCTGTTTAATACTGTAAAGTTGCTTTGACACAATCTGTATTGTAAAAAAAGTGCTATATAAATAAAGGTGACTTTACTTGCTGCAGTTTAATTGCTTGACCTCTTTATTTCTGATTCTGATCTCTTTATTTCTGATTTCTAATTCTAATTAAATTAATTTCCTTGATGTGAATGTGCCTTTACTGAATATCTTTCAAAATGGTCATCAAAAAATTAAGCTCAAATCAGTTTTTTTTTTCTTTTGTGCATTTGACTTTGAACTAATTTTTTTTATTTGGCTGCAGTAGGAATTTGTTGCTATTGAAGATACAACCTCCTGTAAATATTTAGCCTTGGATATGTAGTGTAATTTGTATTCAGTGATGTGACCAAGATACCTTTATTGTCAAAGCTGTATGATGTCTGTGTGGTGAGCTTTTAAATTTAGTGTCTTATGCATTTCCTTGCATTCAAGTTGAACCGAATAGAGTATAATTAAACCAGGAAATGGACTTTTAGGCCCTTGACACATACTCTGTTGTTGAAAAACTGTTAATTTTACAAACTTTTTTTAGAAAAAGTGAAATTGTCTAATCTATGTGATAATGTTAATGGTATGAAAGTACAGTAAATGTTTATACTGTTTTTGGAAATGTGAAATTATTCAATATGCATCCTGCTATATTGATGACGCGATACAATATTTAATGCTCATTCTGTAAAAACAAAAAATGTGCACAGAAATGTGAGTGTAATATTTCAATGTTAAATAATAAATATGATGGAACAGCATTGTAGTCTTTTTAATGTTTTGATATGAAAATTACAGGAACAAACCTATTTTAATTGTTATTTTACCTTTTTTTTCTGGTGCCCCAGCTGCTGGAATATTTCATTTTTTTAACTACGAAAAATTACCGTATTTTTATGGTTTGAGTTTTTGTATGCTATTTTTACGGTATTACCCCAGCTGCCGGAATATTACCGTTTTTTACAGGATTTTTTTTTTTTTTTTACAGTGTAAGGGCATAGAAAAAATAGTTTGTACAGTATAAAAATCATTGTTTGTAATGTCCCCATAAAACACGTAAACACAGTGTGTGTGTGTGCATGAATATTTGTTTAACAGTGTCTAGTGTCAGTAATCTAGATGTCAAAGAAACAGCTCCTGTAATACATGAATGTTAAGATCTCTTCATCATATGTTATTATTATTTGTCTTCACAGTGTTAATGAGAATGCAGCAGTATGCAGGTACAATGTGTGATCTGTTCTCTCACACAGTAATAATTTCACAAACAATAGTTTCAATGCATACTGAATATTAAATATTAATCACATGAAGATATTTGTATTGTGAAGATGTGATTCATATTCTCTTATCTCTCTCTCTCAGTGGATGTGATTCTGGATCCTGCTACAGCTCATCCATATCTCATTCTGTCTAATGATGGGAAACATGTGAGACATGGAGACATTAAACAAATGTTCCCAAACAACCCAGAGAGGTTTGATCACTATCCCGGTGTCCTGGGAAAAGAGGGATTCTCCTCAGGGAGATTTTATTTTGAGGTGCAGGTGAATGAAAAGTAGGATTTAGGAGTGGCCAGAGAATCTATTAACAGGAAGGGAAAGGCCACAGTGAGTCCTCAGGAAGGATTCTGGGTTGTGGGTCTGTGGAATGAGAATGAATATTGGGCCTGTGCTGATTCCTATGTACTTCTGTCTCTGAGAGTGAAACCACAGAAGGTGGGAGTGTTTGTGGATTATGAAGAGGGTCTGGTCTCTTTTTATGATGTGGAGTCCAGATCTCACATCATCTCCTTCACTGGTCAGTCTTTCACTGAGAATCTCTATCCATTCTTTAGCTCATTTCCTAATGATAAAGGAAAAAAGGTCCACTGATAATTTCACCTGTTCATTTAAAATGAATTCATTTATACCATCAAATCCATGTTGATCCAAATGATGAAAGAATATAATGTCATATTTTTATTCTAAATTTACCTTTAGATTTGCAAATCGGTTACATATTTCTAAATAAAAACATATGATGAAACATGTTCTCAATTTTTGATTATTCCATTAATGAGTTTTCTGCAGTTTGCATGACATTTCAGAAAAGATTTCCTTTAGAAATAGAGTAAACTTATTACAGAAAACTGGGAAAGATCTAACATTTATTTTTAATGTAATTTTACATTAAAATGCTGTTGAATGTCCCATTTCTGGAAGTTAAAGAAATGTCATCTTTTCATTTACAGTGGAAAAACTGTAAACTGACATTCCCAAAATTCCCCTTGTGACAATGGATGTCAGTTATGCATATTAAGGTTTGTGTCACAACTTTAATTAATGTTTAAGTAATGTTTATTGCCATATTTTAGCATCATACGTGTTGCCATGATGGTGTTTTGTATCTATGTGTATGGCACTTAGCACCTTGGATTCAAAAGTTTACATACACCTTGCAGAATCTACAAAAGGTTAATTATTTTACCAAAATAAAAGGGTTCATATATGCATGTTATTGTTTATTTAGTAATGACCTGAATAAGATATTTCAAATAAAATATGTTTACATAGTCCATAAGAGAAAATAATAGTTGAATTTATAAAAATGATTCTTATTGTAACGGAGCCAACGAAACGTGAGGAGTACGGATCCATGTGCAAGCTTTTATTAAACAGAGACGTGGTCAAAACACAGGCAGGGTTAAACATCAGTTAACAGATATATTGAGGACAAGACAAAAGAATATTCCGAGGGCATGTGTGGGTCGTCGACAGACGAACAATATCCAAAGGGTTTAGACAAGAGGGGTAATCCGAGAACACGAGCAATAGTCCAAGCAGGGGCAAACAGAGTCCAAACGGAAAGACGAAGGGTAAATCTAGGAAACACGGGCAAGAATCAAAACACGAGAAAACAGACAAGGCAAGACAAAGACAACTAAGTGAGTTCCATATGGCAGTTAAAACTTGGAGAGTAATAAACACAGATCGGTAAGGTTGCAAACACTAGAGGAGTGCTATACACAGAACAATACTCGGCAACTAGATCAGGAACTGAATGTGTTTTATATGGTGTGTGTAATAGTTCTTAGGTGAGCGTGTGATTAGTGCAATCAGCTGTGTGTGTGTCGTCAGTGCAGTAGATGATGGGAATTGTAGTCCGTGGGTGACGTGCAACAGTAGTGTAGTGCAAGAGTCAATTCGATGGAAGGGCGACCTCTTATGGCTATCGGGCAAAAGGCCACAGACCGGATTCGTGACACTTATACTGTTGTTACCTGAATGATCCACAGCTGTGTTTTTGTTTGTTTGTTTGTTTTGTTTAGTGAGAGTTGTTCATGAGTCCCTTGTTTGTCCTTAACAGTTAAACTGCCTGCTGTTCTTCAGAAAAATCCTTCAGGTCCCACAAATTCTTTGGTTTTCCAGCATTTTTGTTTATTTAAACCCTTTCCAACAATGACTGTATGATTTTGAGATCGATGTTTTCATACTGAGGACAATGGGGGGACTCATAAGCAAAAAAAAAAATTAATAATAATATATATATATATATATATGTAATGTACACATCTTTATTCTGTTCAAAAGTTTTCATCCCCCCCCACCTCTTAATGCATAATTTTTCCTTCTGGAGCATCAGTGATAATTAGGAAAACCAAAGAATTTGACTCATGAACAACTATCACTAAACAAAAAACACAGCTGTGGATCATTCGGTTAACAAGAATTAAGTATATGTAAACTTTGGAAAGGGGTCATTTTTATCAATTCAACTATTTTCTCTTGTGGACTATATGTAAACATCTTCCATCCATCCATCCATCTTCTTCCGCTTATCCGGGGCCGGGTCGCGGGGGCAGCAGTCTAAGCAGGGATGCCCAGACTTCTCTCTCCCTAGACACTTCCTCCAGCTCTTCCGGGGGGACACCGAGGCGTTCCCAGGCCAGCCGGGAGACATAGTCTCTCCAGCGTGTCCTAGGTCTTCCCCGGGGTCTCCTCCCAGTGGGACGCGCCCGGAACACCTTCCCGGGAAGGCGTCCAGGAGGCATCCGGAACAGATGCCCGAGCCACCTCAGCTGACCCCTCTCAATGTGAAGGAGCAGCGGCTCTACTCTGAGCTCCTCCCGAGTGACCGAGCTTCTCACCCTATCTCTAAGGGATCGCCCAGCCACCCTGCGGAGAAAGCTCATTTCAGACGCCTGTATCCGGGATCTTGTCCTTTCGGTCATGACCCAAAGCTCATGACCATAGGTGAGAGTAGGAACGTAGATTGACCGGTAAATCGAGGTCATTTTCTTCACCACGACAGACCGGTACATCGACCGCATTACTGCAGAAGATGCACCGATCCGTCTGTCAATCTCCCGTTCCATCCTTCCCTCACTCGTGAACAAAACCCCAAGATACTTAAACTCCTCCACTTGAGGCAGGAACTCTCCAGCAACCTGAAGTGGGCAAACCACCCTTTTCCGACTGTGAAAAGTGAATTGAAGATGCTTAATATTCAATTGATGATGTTTTGATTTGGCTTTTAAATAAAAAAAATGGTTAAAATAAAACTGTTTTTCAGAAAAGCACAGAGCGAGAGAAAGCAGCTAATGTTGAGCTCTTCAGTGATCTGATGCGCTCCATTGAGAGATGTCAGGCTGAGCTGCTGGAGATGATGGAGGAGAAGCAGAAAGCGGACATTAAACAAAAGCTCCCAAAAAATCCAGAGAGGTTTGATCACTATCCTGGTGTCCTGGGAAAAGATGGATTCTCTTCAGGGAGATTTTATTTTGAAGTGCAGCTGAAGGGAAAGAGTCAGTGGGATTTAGG
The DNA here is from genome assembly GCF_936440315.1 of Barbus barbus. Taxonomy (NCBI): domain Eukaryota; kingdom Metazoa; phylum Chordata; class Actinopteri; order Cypriniformes; family Cyprinidae; genus Barbus; species Barbus barbus. The sequence goes on from NC_136730.1 coordinate 10,062,361, forward strand.
AGTGGCCAGAGAATCTATTAACAGGAAGAGAAAGATTACAGTGAGTCCTCAGAATGGGTTCTGTGTTTATCTGTCTCTGAGAGGGAAACCACAGAAGGTGGGGGTGTTTGTGGATTATGAGGAGGGTCTGGTCTCCTTCTATGATGTGGAGTCCAGATCTCATATCTACTCTTTCACTGGTCAATCTTTCACTGAAAAACTCTATCCTTTACTTAGCCCATGTCCCACTGATCACTGCACCTGTTAATTACAAATGAATGAATTTACACCCCAGATATGAAATTAAGCAGTTAAAATAAAATAGTTATTAGTAATGCATGGATTTGCTGCTGCTCTCCTTATCATCATTTTAAGGCATTTGTGTTTGTATTAGTGTTTGTCTTTGCATTAGTTAATTATATTACCTTTTTGCATTTGTTTTGCAAATCATCCATTGTTACAAGTGGCAAATGTTACAGAACATTTATTTATATTTTTATCCAGATGCAAATATATATTTAAACATGTTTAGTTTTGATTATCTGTTTGATAATTTGGTGAAATTCTGCCTTATAGAGACTCAATGCAGTATTAAAATGTGTCTTTGATTTAGGAATAAATTAGCCATTAAAGGTCCTTTTTCATTAATTAATATTAAAAAGAAAAAGTTATACTTCGGGACTAATGTATGTGTGCCTTACAGCTGTGTTGATATTATTACAAAAACACTTTTTGGAAATCATACAGAAAAGAATAAAACAGGATGTAAATGCATCATTTATGTGTTTATGATTTTTAATGAATCTCAGAATTTAACTAACTTAGAGTTACTTACATCTAAGTTAAGCTTTCACTATGCAGTTCTGCAATATTTAAGTAGGCTATAATATGTGCACTTGACTGCTATATAATCTTTTTTCCTAAATACAGTATCTGTGTATAGGTTAAGAGTACCATCTGCTTGACTCATCTCATCTCCTCTGTCACTGTGTCTTCTCTGTTCTGGCTATTGACAAACAGAGATGTGGCTGTCCTGCCCCAGGGTGCTGCCCAACACACACACACACAGACCACAAAGCAAAATATCCTATGACAGGAGAGGAAGGCTCTGTCTCTGTGGGCAACACAGAAGGTCCAACCGTGCTGACACTGAGTGAGAGAGACAGACAAATCTCTAACAGACTGTTCCTGACACAAGAATTATTGTTATACAGCTGTATTACAACAGAGAAGTGTGTGCATGCTAAATAGAAGAACATTAGACGTAAAAAATTAATGTATCAATCACTATTTTCATAAAGAGATTAAATGCTAAAATATAAATGTATAAATATAAAATAAATATTTATTCATATAGGTTTGAAAAAACTGAACTTATTGAACTATGAATTCATAAAATAAATTTTATTATCAGTTTTCCAAATTATTTGACATTTCTAATGCTATTTCCCATGACATGTTTACATCTTGTTCCCATACAAAAAAGTTAAAATTATATAGTTTTCAGTCTTCTGTTTTTAGATGTACAGTAATTAATATCTGTGCAATTAGTTTACTTATTTATTTTGGAAAATAATGCTAAAGATTATCGATTAAATCAACTTTAAGTAATTAAAATTTTACAGTTTCATGAACATAAATTATATATTTGAGAAACACATTGTCTGTAAAAGATGCATATTTAATTGAGGCAAAAAGCCAAGCACCAAGCTTTTTAATATGGGATAACAAAAACAGACTAGCTTAACAATGTAGTCCTAAATGTAAAGGTCTAATCATTTAAATCAGTATAATTAATGGTTTGCATTTAATGATTATTGTCATTATAAGTCATCTTACAGGTGCAATGCTGTATTGTAAGTGACATTTTCACTTAGAAGTATGTGTTGGTATTAATGATGAAGTTATGATGAACTTTAATGAAGTTACAGTTTCACATAAAAATATTTTACTGCAGTATAAATTTACAGTATCACTCAGATACTAATAATTTGATAATTTGCCTTCAAAAATACCCAGAGACAGATTTGGTGAAAAAGAGAGATCCGATGGTTGTTTGAACATAAATAAGGTAGCCAAGCTTATCTTGTCTTTATTTTCGATTAAAGATGAGGTAGAAGTGTGGAGTAATCTCTTCAATTAGAGTGTGTGTGTGTGTGTGTGTGTGTGTGTTGATGTTCATGTTCAAGCCTCGGCATGAATGGCATCCAGGTGGACACTCAGAGAAGCTCTGACTTGAGAAAATGCCACTAAGCATGTGATGTGCTTCATTGGTTTTGCTGAATTCCATGGCAACTCACTGCTGGGTGGACTGGGAAAACTTGTGTGAGTTTCTGTACTTTTGTCTTTGTTCATCACCGTAAAACGCTTTATGCTATTCTTAAGTGTACACCAAAAGCTCACATGTAACAGTGACACCTCCACCTGCCCATTACCATTGATTCAAGCCCTTTATATCCAAATGAAACCACACAATAATGGCAGGCACAGTAGAATGACCATACATACTGCTTTCCTGGGCATGTTCTGGCTGAAGTTTTCTAAATTGCCTAAAATGTCCAGATTTCTGATATTTTTTTTCCCCTATTGTTTTCAAACTTGCTAAAGCTAATAACTAAAAATTAGTCTGACCAAGAGCATGCAGACATTGTTACCAATTGTGGCGTATGAGAATGTGGGATCTACAGAGAACGGTTCAAAGCACGTATTTAAAACACAGAATCAGTTAATCCAACCTGATCTCATTAGCCTTCATAGGTATTTGTATATATTTTTGTACAATATGTGACCCTGGACCACAAAACCAGTCTTAAGTCACTGGGGTATATTTGTAGCAATAGCCAAAAATACATTGTATGGGTCAAAATTATTGATTTTTCTTTTATGCCAAAAATCATTAGGATATTAAGTAAAGATCATGTTCCATGAAGATATTTTGTACATTTCCTACTGTAAATATATCAAAACTTCATTTTTGATTAGTAATATGCATTGCTAAGAACTTAATTTGGACAACTTTAAAGGGCATTTTCTCAGTATTTAGATTTTTTTGCACCCTCAGATTCTAGATTTTAAAATAGTTATATCTCGGCCAAATATTGTCAGAATGATGATGCATAATTCTCAATTTAAAAAAACTGGCCCTTATGACTGGTTTTGTGGTCCATGGTCACACATACATATTTTGGCGGCATCTAAAACTGAAAAGCATTTATTAACAGCTTTAGAAAGATGTAAACATAATTTTGAATCCTTCATATTTATTTATATTATAAATGTTTTGAAAGTATATATTAAAATAGTTGTTTTTATTTAGATTTTATAGGCTAAATATATATTTATTTATATTTAATATTTTTCTATTATTAAAAAAATTATAATTATATTATATTATCCTCTTAAGACCCTGCGGCCTGGATGTCCTGTACAGAGCACATTCAGGGCTTTTCAGAGATACCAAATGATTGGATGTTCCACCATGACCACTCCCTCTCCTTGGTCTCCAAAAATGTCTGAAATTAATTTAGTGACACTCTTATGAAAATATGATAATATTTTGTAATTATCATTTAAATCTGTCTCATTTTTAAATTGTTTGTCATAAATCAACATCTCAGGAAAATGTTATGGGGTTTCAAATCAAAATATGACTTTCTGTTACAAAACAGGATGTCACATGAGGACACCGGGACTAAACGCATGTTTATTACGCATTTTGGGAGACATAATAAATGAATAGGGAAAGAAATTATATTTCAATATTCTATTAAATATTATATATTATTATGAAAATCTGGTCAATTATTACTCCCATTATTACACTTATTTTTTCATTACATGTTGCCCCAAAAACACATTAATATGCAAATTAGATTTAGTTTTTAGATACATTGTATATATTGAGAGAACCTGTTTATGGCCATTTTACACACATTTTGCATAAAGAAAAAAGTTATATCGAATCATTCTGTTATAACATAGTTGAGAATCATCTTTATACAAAGTTTGGTAAAAACTTTTAAAAAATCTATTGTTTTTGCCCATTCATGTCTTTTTAATAATTGAGATTTATAAAATATTTATAAAATGCATGCATTTTACACAACCTTTTCATTTATTTATTTTACTTTTTTCCCCCAAAAAAACTGGTTCTTTTAAGAACGGTTCACTAAAAGGTTCTTTGGGGAACCAAAAAGTTGTTCTTATGGCATATTCCGCCTTTTGGAACCTTTATTTTTAAGAGTGTACAAGTGGCTTACAAGTGTAGGTACAGTAGTTGAGTAGAAGTAGGGGAAAAAATCTCTGGACCTCTGGCTCTTGTGTGTGACAGCTGGTCTTTGGCTCTGCATCCTTCCCCCGTGACCTCGCTGGATAACAGGGACATATTGCAGCAGTGGGGTGCCGGGGCCATCCCAGGAGCGCAGTGTGGACGGATGCGGAGTCGCCAGTGAGAGCCCGGCTCTGATGGCGGAGCTGCCTGACACAGATGTGCTCCGGGCTGGGATGGCTTGTCACAGACGGTTAAGGTGACGGCCACTCACACTTCATTATGTCTGTCTCACAGGTCAGTGAGCGACAGGCCAGGTCACTGCACACCGCTGGGCTGAGCCACCCCAGGGCATCACACATACACCCCACCTAACTGTAAGACCATCACCCCGCCTGCATTAAAACAACATATTGTCCGCCTAATATCATTGCCACAAATTGCAATCACAAAGGCCTAAAGATGTCTAAAATACAATGACACACAAGTTCAGTCAAAACAAGACTAATGCAACCTTTTTCAATCTCATTTACGTTAACAATCTAATATCCAACCTGTTTTGATCCATATTTAGATTGCAGCAGGGGTGTCCAGTCCTGCTCCTGGATGGCCACTGTCCTGTAGATTTTAGCTCCAACCCCAGTTAAACACACATGAACCAGCTAATCAAGATCTTGCTAGGCATACTAGAAACTTCTAGGCAGGTGTTTTGAGGCAAGTTGGACCAATCACAAAATCCAATCACACGTTAGTGGGCGGAGTTAGTGTAAATAGCCTTTGCCAACAAGATGGGCTATTTGCACTTAGTGTAAATAGACACTCCGATTATAAAAATGTTTGATGATCTAAATGCAGAGAAATTATGAAACTATTTGAATATTTATTGTGTGAAAACTGCACAAAATTACACATTATGTAATAAGAATTTTAAAATTGGTGTCAAAAGTTAGCTATTTTATTACCACAGAGAAAAAAAAAGTGTCAGAAGATGAAATAAAAAGCTTGGCATAAATGTCATCTGATGTATAAATTAAATATTAAATTTTTACTTTCTTTGTTTATTTCACTGTAGATCATCAAGGTTGTAATAATCCATGTCTTTATAATAAATTATTATATTTCAATCATTATATTTCTTTCAGACAAGATGAAAGTGTGAGTTTGGAACAACATATGAAGAGATCAGATGCAAAAGCCTCTAAGTGCCATTTGAAATTGTTTTCTAAAATGAGCGTTTTTAACAGGTTCATATGTGTAGGTTTAGTGATTTCACTTTAATGGCAATGAATAGGTTCTTTTCAATGACATTAAAGTTAAATAACTGAACATAAACATAGGAGCCTGAGAAAAATGCTAATTTTAGAAGACTAGTTTTAGATGGCACTCTCCATATAGTAACAACAGCAATAATAACAAGATATATGGATATTATTGTAATCAACAATGAATTATTATTGATTTGATTGATTACCAAACAAAAAAAACATATGGACAAAAAAAAGTTTAACCTAAACGCAGAGAGTTTTTTTCTACTTTTCAAATACATATAGTAAAATACATTTGAAAACTTGAATGCATAGGCTAATCTGAAAAAAAAATCACAATAACTTGGCAGAATTTTATATATGTATACATACATACATACACACACACACACACACACACACACGTATCTATATACATACATACACACATACATACATACAAGGCCATGGTGAGGCTCATTAGAGGACTGTCGTTAATGTTATTGCTGTTGTTTGGCACTTTAACTCCATCCTTTGTCTCAGAGCTCATGTATTGTTTGCTCTCATGTAAATGAATTGCTTTTTCACTTTCACGCCACGACACATTACAAGCAGAGCATGTAAATCAGGCCGAGATCCTCTGATTAAACTCAACATGCTTTGCTTCAGCTGTGCAGAATAGATTTCCGATCCGAGAACAGGGTGTGTTAGTCAAGGTGTGCATTCACACAATGCACATTGTTAAGCAATTATTCTGGCTCGTAGTAGCACATCTGGAGCAAGAGGTAGGAATCTGGGACTATGTGTCACATTGCAACTTGAACCTTGTGATTTAACACGAGCTGCTAATGAGTCGTAGAGTGAGTGTTATTGTGAAATTGCATTAAACGCCAGGAGATGCAAAAGGATAATTGAGTAATACAGCAGCAAACGGCGGTTGGGCTCAGTTTTTTAAAACTAAACAAGAAATGGATCACTATAAACAACATTTTGAAGAACTATGGTAAACATTGAACTAGATTTTTACATTTTCTGAAGATGCACTGTAAATTCTTCTATACGTCTGTTGCCTTATCTTCCCCTCCGTTCTGTCATCTTCATCCCCCATCTTTCTGTCCTTGTCACTGTTTTGTTTCAGTAATGGCAGTCACAGTGCTCAGGGGCTCTGGAGGTATTTCAGAAGAATCAGAGAAATCAATCCAACATGAAACTGAAGGAAAACATCTAATGTCATTGAGCAATAACTCTCTCCTGTCAACGACAAACCTCAGAGCGAGAGCCTAGGGTGTGTTTGGCGTCTCGGTCTTATCATGAGACTCACACACACACTTGCACAGCTGCTATTTTCTTCAGCATTTCCAGGACAACTCAATGTGTGAAGGGGAGGGAGTCTTATTTGGTGGATTTTCCATTTGACATTTAAATTACCCGATAAAAGTGTTTAATTTTGTCAAAATTGTCACAAATACAATCTTTCCATTTTTTTCCATCTTCTTCCTTTTTCTGTAAAAAATGCATGTCAAAATTGGTAATCATTTTGAACTTGTTTTTAACCCAGAACATACATTTAAATATACACAGTTACAACAAATATGACATGTTTATATTATCTGCGGTGCTGGAAGTAAAAGACAGGGGGCGGCGACTGTTTTGGGTGGTGATGGATGAGTGAAGCAAAGCAGAAAATAAATCAACAGGACATGGATAATACGAAGGTCATAATGGATGAATCACCAAACAAACAAATTAATCAAATTCTGTTCAGAAAGTGAGATGTCACACTTCAAATATTAAGTTTCTCTTATATTCACAAACTTCATGCTTAAACACTAACTGACAGAATATTGAATACAAAATCAGTTTGGCATTCTGTTTTTCTTCTTGTCCCCATGCACACATATCTTATTATATTCTGCAACTCTTGTCAAATATAATGCCTTGGATTAGGGCTTGGATTCATAGTGCACAACCATACAATTCCCATTAACAAGCAAGCACACATTCAACCACCCAAAACCAACAAGCACGTCTTGTTCGGTGGAGGATCACATTATGGAAATTTACCACTCGACACAAACAAGACGAATAATCCACCGCTGGGTTGCAGTTTCAGATTTGATTATGGACCCTTAGGCCGTGCACTGGCCAGGAAAAGCATTAACACACTCGAAAAGACTGCACACAAGCACGGCTCATATCGCACCCAGTGTGTGTGTTGTACAGTCTCCAAGGCAGAGTGTTTATGGATTTCACACTTGGCTTGTGCGAATGCGCCGCAAACTGTAAGCAACTCAATTTGAAGATCGCCTTCAGCACTAGGGCCTTGGCAGTGCTAACTGCCAATTATATCTCCTGCAATATAATTTGTGTCACATTAGGAAAATCACATGGCAAAGCGATTCGATAATAACTTAACATAAATGAACGAGCCGGGGTTCAAATTGTTTCACAGATGCTAAAAGCTAAATCCAGTGGGTGGAATTGAAAGTCAACCAAAGTGTGAACATTTCCCAGGATTTCCATACGGCACAGTTCTCCGGTGTTGTAGGCAGTAATGAGGACACAGTTGTTATGTGTGAATGATGAACGCACCGCTGGAATGGCCACCGATATGAGTTCAACATGCGAGAAGTTAAGGTGCAGCCATTACATGTCCAAATTACTGTGAAAATCAGATAGAGGCACATGAAAATTGATCCAGCATGAATATAGCAGTGCATGGAATTGTAAAATCTGTAATCTTAACCCTGTGGTATATAGAGTTTGTCCACTAAGGGTGATACAATGAGTCCAGTGGCCCTTCTTACGAAACGCTATTGTACGCAGATAAAAAAAAAAAAAAGAGATGGAAAAGTGTGCACTTGAGTTCATCAGAGTCAGATATTGTTCGGAAAAAAAAGTTTAAGGATGAAAAGTTTAAAAAGTTTTAAAGGTGGTAACAAACAAGAAGCCTTAAAGGGATAGTTCACCTAAAAACGAAACTTCTGCCATCATTTATTCACCTTCATGTAATTCCAGACCTGTATGATTTTCTTTCTTCTATCAAACATAAAAGAAGATATTTTGAAGAATGTGAATAACAAAACCGTTTCTGACAAACACACACACACACACACGAGACATTTCTTAAAATATCTTTAATGACATGAGCGTGAGTAAATTATGACAATTTTAATTTCTGGGTAAACTATACCTTTAAGAATTACTATTAACCTTTATATTAAAACTTTTTTTTTTTTTAAATACAGGAAAACAAGGTCTTAGACTATGTTGAAGAACAATTTTGAAAACACATTGGTGCATGATGTGTCTATAAATACTAACTTAGTAAATAAAGGATAAAATTACAAAAAAAAATTGCTAAAGGGCAAACAAACCTTTCTTGAATTTTCAAGTCTTGGTTTTGTGTTCTATTGCAGATGACAAGGTCAAGGGTTATGAACTCAACACTAAGCACTCCACTTCAACATTTAAAAATGTTACATTTTACAGTAAGAATATTTTAAAAGCAATATAATGTCCAGCAGTTCATACAGATGCATTATGCATTTTTTTTAAGATGACAGTTTCCCAACATTATACTATACTATATTTAAAGGGATAGTTCACCCCAAAATTTTAATTCTTTCATTTACTCAAACTCCTGTTGTTCCAAACTAATGACTGACGTACTGTGGAACACCAAAGAAGATATTTTGAAAAACGTCTCTGTATGTGTGTTTTTTTTATTTTTTTTGTCCAAGCAATGAAAGTCAATGTTGTCTGAACCTCATTTAGTGTAGTTTTAGTTCAACAGAAGAAAGAAGGTCATACAGGTTCAAAACAACATGAGGATGAGTAAATGATGAGTGAACTTTAAAGCTCAAACAGGTATGCATGCATATGTTTTTATATGCATCCATATTTACTTATCTGCAAAATAATTAGAAAATTGTAGCATAAAGTCTCTTAAAGTTTTTACCTGATTTCATGAAGACCACTGTTGCATGTTTTGAATCACAGTCTCCCCAAACACCAGCAGATACTTCGACACAACCAGCCCCGTAAAACAGCACCAGAGTATACCAAACACAGTCCCACACGTCAGGCCTAGTTATACCCCGACCGTTTGCACTACACTGATTAATGATATTAACTCCCAGTGCACATCATCAAACACACATTCGATACCCACTCAGACACACGGCACCTTCACTGCAGGGGACGTGTAAACTCACCATGTGGAAGCAGGTTGGAGCGTTAAACGCAGGCATATGCACCAGTGAGGAGCCTTGCCCTGATCTCACACAGTCGACTACACTAGAGTAGGCCACTCAATGGGCTGAGAGAACTCCCGTAATCACAGTTCACACCCGGCCTGCTAATGATCTTTCATTCATGCTGGCTGTTGATTGCACAGGGACAGTTAGAGCTAGCGCAGTTCACAGAGAGGGTAATCAGTCAGAGATATTAACATTAATCACATTTGCCATGCTAACCTGCCAGTCAGAGATGCCAGAGTTTTCCCCAGAGGTCCTGTGTACAGTATCGGTTCTAATCTGGTATTGCAACTCTAAACAAATGCAGTAGTAGTAATTGTAATTTCTGCCAAAATACCAGATTTACAAACTGTAAACCTATTGAAAAGCATAATTTGCTCACATTCATGTTACTCCAAACCTGTGGAAAACAAAAGGAAAAATGACAAAAAAAACAAACTAGTTGTTTTTTCCATTTACAAAGATGTGGATCAAACCTTTTAATCTTTAGGAAAATTCAAAAGTGTCATAAAAAGCTTAATATTACATACATAATACATTGTAATATTATAAACAGTCCATATGATTCATGCACCATATTTCAAGAATTCTGAAGCCATAAGATAACAGACAAGCCAAATGTATATTGTATTCTCTTACTTCTGAACTGGATCAGTCTGAATAATAAACAAATCATTTAGACCATTTCTGTGAAATAGATAAACTGATTCATAAAAAGATCTGACTCAACTAATCGAGTGCTTCAATAGTTTTGAGTAGTTTTTAAATACTTTTATGGTACTGTTTTGTAATTTTGCAATTATGAATCCTCGCCAACATTCACTGCATTAAAAACAATGGCAGGATATTTTTTTATTAAAAAAATAAATAAAATTTTGTCTTTCCATGGTATAAAGTCTTGTTGGTTTGGAGTGACTTGTTGAGAGAGGTAAAAGATGACAATTTTAAAGAGATGCACCCAAAAAGGAAAATTCGGTCATTATGTATTCACCTTCATGCTGTTCCAAACCTCTATCCATTTCTGTCTTCTGCAGAACATAAAAAAGGATATCTTTAAGAATGTTGGTAACCCTATTGAACTCAATTGTATTTTTGTCCATATAATGAAAGTCAATGGGAACAGAAACTGCTTGATTGCCAACATTCTTCAAAATATCTTCTTTTATGTTCCATAGAATAAAGACAGTCATATAGATTTCATGTCGAAACGACATGAAGGTGAGTAAATAATGACAGAATTTCCATTTTTGAGGGGACTATCCCTTTCATTTCTAATATTAAATTTTTTACATGTACAATATTCAAACAGACCACAGACATGTGAATTCAAGGTCAACAATCTGCTGCAAGAAATGTTAGGAGTCTTTAGGACACATCAGAGAGATGATACTAGATCCGTGTTATCACAACACATTTTCTGACTGAGCAGACATTCCCCCTTCTCCATCTCCTTTCACTCAGGATCAGAGACGCAGTGGAAGTCAAACCGTCCTATACATGACAAGTGTCACAGATGGGTCACGCTGAACCATGTTTCCCTCTCCCAACAGCAAGAATGAATCAGAGAGAGACTGAATGTGGATTTGAACTTGATATGAAATACATCTGAGGCCAACAATTACAAAAATATTGCTGGGAAAGTCAGACCCAGTCCTTTAGGAAAATTAACCATGGTTTAATTATAGTAATAATTAATTTAGCAGTGTCTGTCACTAGGAGGTGCTAGAGGACTGTTCACTGTGTGCAATGAGAAAAAGCCTGTGGAAATGATAAATAAATTAATAAATAAAGAATTGAGAATTATGCTTGTCTCTCAGTAACATCATAACATTATTCTGTACCACCTTTTGTAGGTTACTAAAAGAAATGAGCAATAAAATAGATTCGAGAGAGCGTCCCAACACTAATATTTCTGCTCTCATGCCTTGATTTAATTATCATGCATTTTAATGTTCTCCTCAGTGCACACAGACAGCTGATTTATAATTAGCAGGGTTAGTAGGTGCATTCATAATTCTGTTTAAATATTCTGCCATTCTCTGTTGACAAAAACATTTTAATAGGCTCAAAATATTTGAGTTACTCAGGTTAGTTCAACAAACATAAAAATGTGACACAAATATACATTAAGGAGATGCAAGGTATATTATATCATATAAAACTATTTTTATATGATAGAGGAAACTTTTGTTGCTCAGAGGTTGTTTTTTCTTAGTTCAAGACGTTGCTCTTATGTCTAAGATGCTTCTTTTAAAATTAGTTGAGAAATTCAATAATAATAATAATAATAATAATAATTTAAGAATTGAAGTTTGAGTTCATATTGAAATTTCTGACTTATGACAAATTTTAGTGTCTTGGCAAATCTGAGTAAAATTTGAGACATAGTTTAGACGTGAGATTAATATTTTTCGAGGTGTTTTCTTAGGAGAGTTTTTTTTATTATTCCTTTGAGCCACAGTATGAAATTGTTTTTTGTATCAAATTACCAAAATTGCCAATTGCAACAGATTTTTATGCAGAACAATAGTGAATGTGTGCCTAATGTGAGAATTAATCTATTTTGTGTTTGTTTGAGTGGGTATGAACCGTCTTTTTCTAGTGGCTGTGTTTATTATAGTCCTCAGACCTCTGACACCCAACTGACATCTTCACAACCCATGAAATCCTTCCTCTGCTTTTGTTTGTTGTGCTTGCTATGACTCCCTGTCCACAGCCCCATGAGTGCAGCCACATAAAGTGCCCCTGACCGGTCGGGGCTCCGGCCCCGTGGGCGAAATGGCAGGGCCCAGCAGGGTGGACGCTAAAGTTGCCCAATACTTTCACTGCTGATTCTTCCGGTCCAGCAGTTCAAGCACCACTCGCTGTGAGAGTGGGTCACTTCTTTTAAAGTCAGCGTTGCGAGGACATTTATGATGGTGACATCCACTGGACTCAGCACAGAGTGAGACTTCAGTGGATTTGCCATGAATATGAAAGGCTATTCCAGCAAAATGATCATTATATTTCAAACCAGGACTCAGATTCTGTCTAGTACAGAAATACATGTTTCTAAAGGTTAAATGAAATTATGTTTGTGCTATGGATGTGAATTATACCTCAAATCATGCAGTTCGTTTAGGAGAGGTGTGCTATTGCTTTACTAAAGGATCAGACTTAAGGTGTGGTCACATCCACTGTTCCTCCGTGAATTTTGCAATAGGTTTAGCTCGTCATGTGAATGTTACCAAACAGAAAGCTGCTTGTTTTGAAAGTTTTGTGTGAGCTGTCCTTCATTCATCTAAATTATTGGCAATAGACAATTTATTTTATTTTATTTTATTATTTTATAATTTATAATTATTTTTTATTTTATTTTTCTGGCAGACTATAAACAAGTGAGAAAAATCCAATAAACTTAAAGTGGAAATTTGTCTTTGGCTTCAACACACAAATACAAATTAACATCATCACGCAAATTACATAAAAGACAACACAATCACCCCTGCTCACACTCAGATCCCAGTATTTAAAATTCTAACAGCAGTTGGCACAAATGACATGCAAGAGATATATAGCTGGATGTGAACAAAGCTTCCATATACATCACATAACCGCTTCACATCAGAGTTAAAAGAGCCAGGATAAAGCAAGGCACTTGCCCCTATTTAGCCCAAAGGTCTCCATTTCTTTCTGCTCATGTCTTGAGAAATCAATTACGAGGAGACACTTGATTTTGAGTGATCTGTAAGGGCGCAGTGTCTCCCTATTCCATGACAGTTTACATTCTCTTCCTATCAACAAATATCATTTTGACCTCAGCTTTCCCTACAATCAAGAGGCTCAGCGGGGGGCAAATTAATTTTAGGGGCATTCAACACCTCATAGTGCATGACAGATAGCAGATATCTTATGACAGCAGTGGGAAATGCAGGGATGGTGTGTGTGTGTGTGTGTTTGTGTTAATAAAGAAATAGTGCCATTTTTTTTCTCTCAGTGTGTGCATGCATGACCCAGTTGGCTCTGCGCCCGTTTTGCAGAATCTGGAAGCTACAAATGAACCATCTGCTCTATGTGTGTGTGTGTTACAGATTTTATGTGGGAATAAACAAGGAATTTGCAGCTGATTCTGTTCACCTCTCCATTGATGATGAATATCATCCAAATATAAATGGACATATATTCCTGCATGACATAACAATTTTTTAATGTAAAAATCTTTTATCGTTTGTCATTTTATTGATAGAGGAATTTGAAAGTAATGTAAATAAATGACTAGAACATGATACATTTTTTCAGTCCGCCACACAATACAAATTCAAACCCATATTTCCCGTATGAGTGCATCAGCTCAGTGTGGGTTGTGCTTACCACCAGGCCACAGCTTATGCTTTAACAGATATTCATACCAAAGATTTTGTAAGAAAGAGGCAGAATCCTAACTAAAATTTACCCACATAAGAAACTGATTTTGAAGACTCTACCGCACACAAACAATGCCCCACAAGAGAGACTGTACTTTAATAAGCATAAAATGCACACAAATTATACGTAAAATAACCAATTAAATTAAACTAAAATATTTTCATTGGTACTTTTCAGTAATGTTATTTTTGTATCACTGAAATGCTATTATAGATTTTATTAAAATGTTTTTTAATAATAGTTCATTTTAGTTGCAAACTAGCTGAAATAAAATAAATTTAGTTATTTTATTTTAGTTTATTTTAAGTCATTTCGTAATGTTTTAATTAACTACATTAACCCTGAGAGTAGGCAATTTATATTTATCATATTTATAATAAACATTTCATTCGGGTTTGTCCACCATCTTCAATTTATTTTTCACTGAGTTTAGTACATTTTCTGGGATTGCCATAAAATACATCCAATGGCATCATGATTAAGTTGCCTTTTTTTTTTTTTGTCTGCATAGCCATCATACCATGTTTTGGAACAGATCAATTGTGGATAACATGGAAACAAGAATATGAGTCAAGTGCTAAAATCCATTTAAAAGCGTCAATAGCAAATAGAGAGAATGTTGTAGTAATGATAATCTAGTGTGGTAGCATAAAATTAGGATGTCACATCGGTTCATTTAGATAAATATCTTCAGTGAATCAGTTTTTGAATAGGTTCATTGACTTGTCTGAGTCTACATGTCCACATGAAGTGGGTTTAATATGCTTCACTGACTTAAAAAAGTGCATCATTTTAAATGAATCAGTAAAGATTTGTTGGTGAATTCAGTTATTACGGTATGTCTTAAGGACTCAGATGTAATTTATTAAATTTTCCTGAGCAACTTAAAAATATCTGCTTTTCTTAATTAAATATGATTTTTTTTTACTTTTACTTTTAATTTCTGTTCTGGTTTCATAGAGAATTTTTAGGTATAACAGGAGAATAGACACCAGAATCATGCGAAGATGTTTGTCCAACATGTTTTAAACCATGAAGATATTTTGATATTTTGACTGTGAAGGCTATGTGATGAAACATGCCTATTTTTCTGTCTCTGTATCTGACACACACACATCCTCCCTGCAGCTCAGAGCAACTTCTCTGACTTTTGATCATGACATCTGCGTCTTGCTGAAATGTTTGCTCGTCTCCTCCAGCCTTCTGATGTAGCTCCAGGAGCTAATGGCTTGTGAAAAAGGCAGACGGGCCCCTGTCTGCATGTGTGTGTCTGTTTGTATATATGGAGAAAAAGAACGAGCAAAGGTCTTTGTTTAAGGATTATGTTATATTTGCTATGCATTTCAAGAAAAAAAATACAAAGTGAGAGTCTTAAAAAAAGGGGGGGGGGGGGGGGGGGGGGGGCTTAATGAGAAGTCTGTAATTTGTCCAAATAAGGAATCAAACCTGGAGTATATAGCATTACTTCCTATTCAGGCATCAGGTGTTTTAAGATAATCCAATTATTCTTGACCTTCCTGTAGAGACTTTATGAATACCTCATAGCGTTATGCACTCATCTCCTGACTTTAATCTGGCCCCAGACGCCGAAGCACAACCGAACCATTTCTGCTCATCATTATGGAAAATGACAGAAACGCTGTCTTCTCCAGGTATTAGACATGATATTCAGGCCTGTGGAAGAGATTAGGACTCAAGGTTTTGGCTTCACAGAATAATAAATTACATGAAAAAAAACACACTTTTTTTTGGACATAGAAAAAGTAATCAATCATTTCACTCCAAACCAGTATAAAAAAACTTTTTCAGATTTTGTTTTTTTATTATTTAATTATTTTTATATTTTTCATTTATTTTTTAAATTTTTTTATTTAACACAACTTCAATAATAATACGCAGCCTACATTGCAAAAGTATGAAACAAAATATTAACAAATAATAAATACCAAAATATATAAAGAAAAATTATGACAATTAAACTGGCTCTCCTCTTTTTCAATTGCTTTAGGACTGAAATAATAATACTTTAATCAAAATACTATTACACAAAAATTCAACATATTTGTTTTGTATAAAAATACCACACTTAACAATGTCATTTCAAAAATATATAAATAATTCAATTCAAGTTTATTTGTATAGCGCTTTTTACAATACAAATCGTTGCAAAGCAGCTTTAGAGGAAATTAAGTTTCTACAATATATTTATATATTGTAGAAACTTAATATATTTAAGTTATGGCAAAATTTGGTAATTCTGTATGTTGTCTGAGGGTTGGCATCCTAATGCCTAAAAATAATATTTACATATTATAAGCAATATTTAACAAATATAATTTTCTGAAAATGTGAGTGATACTTGTGCATGTAAAACTTTCTGCCATTATACTACAGTTGAGATCAAGAAGTTGCTATGGAGTTAGTTACTGACCGGTTGTTGAGGTGTTTATTTTAATATTTACAGTAGTAAAAAATCTATTTCATGAAACTTTGTTTTGTAGTGTTCTCCTTTATCAGTTAGCCCAATGCATTAAGTAAGGCATTATGGAAGGTTGACATACCATCATTTAATTGAAAACCATTATTTTCATTAAAATGTCAAATATGTTTTTCCCCATGTCTGTGGACACCTTGATCAAAGTTCCAATTACATTCTGCTTTATAATGGCTCTTTTTAATGAATCTGCCATTTTCATAGATACCAAAGAAATTATAATTAATAATCATCTCTTCCTGTTCCACAAAACAAGGTAGATAGGAAAAAAATATTTAGGCAAGGTAAAATTAGATTCTAATTAAAAAAAATTCATCCACAATATTATGGTTCATTTAATTGATTTTATGGAATTGAATAAAGGGCTCATTATGTTCTTCTTTGCATTTTTATTTTCTAATATTGAGTAATAACAATAATAAGGGGCATATTTCTCCCGAAACAATGCATATAAATCTTTATATTATTTTGTTTTAATTTCTGCTTTAATAAGAGCAGTTAACATCATAAACTGTAAATCATTTGAACATCAATAACAATTCAATACTAAATAAACATTATGAAAAATAGGACAACATTTCTCCAACATGCCACTTTCTGTTTCTCTCTTTGACGATGCAGCGTTTCATGTGTAGATATGAAATGAAAGATGCCCTCTAGCAAACATCTGCTCTCAAACACCACACACACTCACACTCTGTCTTCACTTTTTAATCATACTCTAAACAGTATAGTGCATGTCACTCCTACAATCCTTCAATAGTTCATTGCAGCAACATCCACATGAGAATTGTAATGTTCAAAATTAGCTTTCACAGCCCAAGAGTCCTAATACAGGTCTTGTCAACTTTTCCTCAGATCTTTCTGTTACAAATCAGTCAATAATCGACACACAGTAAGAGTTTAGAGTAATTAAATGCGTATGGATTACACTAGTAAAACAAATTTTGATGAGAAATGTGTGACTTAATATTGAATAAATAACTATGGAACGATTGATAAACAAATGCACCACTGTTTGGAAATCTGAGGTCAGATTTTTCTTTCTTTTGGGGGGGGGGGGGGTGGGGGGGGGTGGGGTGGGGGGGGGTGAAATCAATACTTTTATTTAGCAAGGAGGCATTAAATTGATAAAAAGTGACAGTAAAGACATTTATAATGTTACCAAAAAAATCTACTGCTAAGATATCTACTACAAATAAATGCTGTTCATCATAGAATTGCAAGAATATTAAACAAAAATATGAATTAACTGTTTTCAACATTGCTATTAATAAGGAATGTACCAAATTAGCATATTAAAATGAAAAATACAAATTTCTCTAGGATCATGTGACACTGAAGACTGGAGTAATGATGTTGAAAATTCAGCTTTGCATGGTATGAATAAATTGCATTTTATAAACTATATTCAAATAGAAAACCGTTATTGTAAACTGTAATAATGTTTTTCAATATTACTGTTTTTACTGGAAACATAGGACACATCTGGGAACCTTTAGACAAATAAAGGTTTGTTCATCAGTGTCTAAGAGACAAAACTGAGATATTAAAGAGATTTTATTATTTTGTCTCTTTCTCTCTCTCCCCTCAGGATCAATATTTCACTGTATAGAGTTATTGAGCTGCTATATTAAGCTATAAAGTTGTTGTTTTCAGATTATAGGTTTTTCAGATCAGCATATTGATTTCTTCTTTACCTGAACTCTACTTAAAATACATTGTTTGCATTTTCAACAAACACATGATAATGACATCAGACTATAAAATTGTTCTTGAGTGTAAATATAATTCGAAAAGTGGGTAAATAAGAAGAAAGAAAAGAAAAGATTGACAGAAGAAAAATGATACAGTAGAATAGACAGGAAGAAGGCCTCAGTGTTGGAGCCATCAGCTTGTGTTAAGTGGATTGTGATGGAAGCCAGATGGACTTTGATTCCCTCAGGTGATTTTCCGGTAAGTTCTCAATAACACAGAATGACAGGGGACAGAAGGTGCACATCCCCTCTTGTGTCATCCTCATTCTCCTGCTATTTTCAAAATCGCGGCCGTGACAGGACTTTTAGCCGCAGCTGTAATATGTAGCCGTGGAGGGCAGCCGAGCACAAAACTGGTGCTTGTTGTCATGAGCTGTGGTCACTGGAGTTTGTTACATTAGCCTGTCAGGGGTGAGAGGCTAACAGAGCGTTGTTACTTTAAAGACTTGATACAGCTGGAATATGACAGAGTCTGTGTATGATTAAAGAGGATCACGAGAGAGCAGGCCGGCCTTCCAGCATGATAACACATCGTCTAGACTGAGAAAGGAAAGAGAAGAGAAGGCAAATACTAAACTCAATAGATCGATAGATAAGAGTTCATGCAACACTGCCATTTGTGTCTTTGTGAGTTACACTGCAAAAAGCTCAATTAAATAAGATATTTCTCTGTGTTTTGTTTTTAAATATGTAGACATTTACTCACCCTCAGGCCAACTAAAATGTAGATGAGTTTGTTATTCATTGGAACAGATTTGGAGAAATTTAGTATTACATCACTTGATCACCAATGGATCCTCTGCAGTGAATGGGTGCCGTCAGAATGAGAGTCACAGTAATCCACACGACTCCAGTTCATTGATTACGGTATTGTGAAGTGAAAAGCTGCATGTTTGTAAGGAACAAATCCAAAATTGTGCCATTTTAACTTTAAACCGTCACTTCTGACCAAAATTGGAGTTCCTTATACATAATAATACTTTCTCCAGCGAAAAAGTAAAAGTGTCTAGACCCTGTCGCATCAAAATCCACCAATATATATATATTTTTAGAACGGTTTTGGACTCTTTTCATCTGTAAACAGCTCGATCTGTTCATATTTCTCTCCTGATCCAGATAAGAGGGCATTTTCACTGAAGGAGGAAATATTATGGAGATACAGTACAGGAGTTTTATTTTAGCAAGTAGCAGTGGTTTGAACTTGAAAATAGTGTGTGTGTGTGTGTGTGTATGTGTGTGTGTGTGTGTATGTGTGCACCTGGTATTCATCACGTCCTGGGGAACAAATGTCCCCACAAGGATAGTAATACCAGTAAATCTTAATCTTGTGGGGACATTTTTTGGTCCCCATGAGGAAACAAGCTTATAAATCATACAGCATAAAGTTTTTTGAAAATCTAAAAATGCAGCATGTTTCCTGTGAGGGCTAAGTTTAGGTGTAGGGCTGGTGTAGGGCAATAGCACATACAGATTGTACAGTATAAAAACCATTACGCCTATGGGATGTCCCCATAAAACATGGAAACCCAACATGTGTGTGTGTGTGTGTGTGTGTGTGTGTGTGTGTG
Organism: Barbus barbus; assembly: GCF_936440315.1. Taxonomy (NCBI): domain Eukaryota; kingdom Metazoa; phylum Chordata; class Actinopteri; order Cypriniformes; family Cyprinidae; genus Barbus; species Barbus barbus. Next base: position 10,082,333 of record NC_136730.1, read on the forward strand.
TGTGTTTTGAAGGCATGATTGAATTGAGTGTGACATAAAATCACTGTCTTTTTTTAAGTCACTCTCTTAAAATATATAGGAAGATAAACAGAAAGAAGGATATTTGGGGTTATTTTCTCAAGAAAAGGCAGAAGAAAGATTTCCTATGTTTTGTTGGGTTATACTTTTCTTTTGAGAACTAGCCTGGAGATCTGTCTAGGGCATTTATCGTGAACTTTGTTTTGTAGTTATTGGTTTTGAAGCTGAATAAATGCTTCATGAACAGGTGAAACTTTACATGCAGTAAGAGTAGAGTATGTTGGATGCTTCCACATTGGTAATGGAGTGTCATCAGGGGCCAAACAATCTCTGAAATACAGAACTGAAGGCACCCTGTGTGGATAACAACAGGCATGGAGAACTCAAGCTATGTTTACAAAAGACTGATAGAGCACTCAGCTAACAGCAGGCTACGGTCTGAACGTGGACAAAACTGACAATTCTTCTTGGTTTATTTGCTGATGGAGAGAGATGCCACACACAGAGAGAGAACAGTACAGTTAAAGGGCCATCAATGGTACAAAATCAGCTGATTCATATATTCAAAAACATGAGTGGTTCAGTGATTAAACATCTGGGATTACAGAAGAGCCCCAGCGTCAAACCTCACAAAGAGTTTGAAACTGCAGGGGGTTCATGAGTTGATGAAAAACTAATAATGAATGAAATTATAAAAATGTAAAAAATTTATTTTAAAAATCTATATAAAAACACAAAAAAAGATTAAATATTTAATGTTTACCTGCATGTCATGTGACTATTACCAACATTAAGGAACTTTCTGCTAAAACGAGTAAAAACTGAGCTACAGTTCATGACACTATAAAAATGTTGCTGCAATTAGTTATAACAACTTAAAATTTGTTGAGATAACTTACTGACTTAAGTTGAAAATAAAACTTAACTAAATGCAAGTTAACTAAACTATAAGTTTAAGTCAAGCATGCACAATTACTTGAAGTTGAAACAACACATTATTACTTACTGTAATGTTGAATTTTAAGTTATGATAACTAATTACAGCAATCATTTTTTACAGTGCATGAGAAATTAGATCCCAAAAATGTGTGTTTTATCTTTAGTAACCCCCATTACTTTACTTTATTGCTTGAAACATGCAACATGAAACATGAGAATATTGCTGTACTTGGAAAAAGGCATTAAATGCATACACTCTTAAAAATAAAGGTGCTTCACGATGCCATAGAAGAACCTTTTTGTCTAAATGGTTCCATAAAGAACCTTTAACATTTGAAGAACCTTTCTGTTTCACAAAAGGTTATTTGTGGTGAAAGAAGGTTCTTCAGATTATAAAAAAGTAAGAAAGAGCTGGTTCTTTAAAGAACCTTTGACTGAATGGTTATCTGTGGAACCAAAAATGGTTCTTCTATGGCATTGCTTGAAGGACCTTTTGAAGAGTGTACAGTGAAATTAAATGTTTGAAGAATCATTCTCTGGCATAAATGGAAATTCAGCATATCATTTCTGTAAAAGATTTTTAAAAATTGCTAAATTGTCAAATGAAAAGTTATGGGTATTCATTGATCAAAGGTGTGGGTTCCATCTGTTCCAGAGGTGAGATACTTCTATCCTAAAAAAAACAAAACATTTTAACACCAGAACCCATGAGCGTTTTCCAGAGCAGTATTGGCAGCTCGACCCTCTACCTTTGATCTTGCTTCTCCAGCGGAGTTATTTTTGTGTTGTGGTCTTGTTCTCTCCTTTCATTCCACAGACTTTCTCTTGTCAATGTTTATCCCTTGGGTTTTGAATGGGTAGCATATGGAAAAATGTCTCTGTTTTCGTTTTGAGGCTGAGCTCAAAGTCAGGACCATTTGGTGATCTCACCACATGACCACCACACGCAGCACCCCAGTACCACCAACATGATTCGCTCATGGGTAAAATTGGTTTGGCAAAGAAATGATATGCATTTGTTTTGCAAAAATGTTTCACAGATTTTAATTTCATATTTTCAACTGCAATATTGATTTTTATATATATATATATATATATATATAAAGAGTCCAATTCCAAGTCTTGTCTGGCTTCACCACACAGAGCGAACACAACCAGAGAGAGCACTGCAAATGACCCTTCAAAACAAGTCAGGCCTTAACCTCACTTTGCATACATGCATAAGGGCTCTAGGTGGCAGTGTTGTCATGCTGGCAGCTTGTATCATCCTGTCGGATCTGTTCGCAGCTCTCTCACCATCAGCCTAATGAAGTGAATTCTACAGTGTGGCTGAAACTGATGTCTCTGTCTCCTCTGTCACTCGCAGTTTGTACCTGGCTTTCTGAAGGCATGAACACTGGATTCTACAGTAGTTTTGTTATATATTAGTGTTGTCAAACGATTAATCGCATCCAAAAAAATTTTTTTTTGCATAATTTGTGTGTGTTCTGTGTATATTTATTATGTGTATATATAAATACACACAAATACATTATATATATTGAAAATATTTACATGTATTTACATGTCTATATATATATATATTCATATAATTTATATTATAAATAAATATATTTAATGTATGTGTGTGTATTTATATATACATAATAAATATACACAGCACACATACATATATTATGTAAACAAAAACTTTTATTTGGATGCTATTAATCGCGATTAATCTTTTGACAGTACTAAATATATATATTTAGAAAGAATGAGAGCAAGACTGTGACTGTGTGCGATAAAGAGAGATTGTACCTGGGTCTGGTTTGCTATAATGGTTGTGTGCAAAGTGTTTCACTCTTGCTAAAAAAAAGAGGCATGAAGGAGAAAACAAAAGACAAAGAGAGCAAAATAAATGAGGCAAAACACATGACAGACAACTGCGAGACAGGCACAATTATAATCATTATTGAGGCAGCAGAGATCAGAGAGGAGCAGCATGGCCGTCCTGCTGGGCTCTGGCAAGCTAGCTCAAGAAGGTCATGGTCACTTCAGTAAAGGTATGCTGAACCTTCTCCTGATCATCCCAACTTAATCTCTCTATACCTTCTGCTAATCAACCAGCACACACACACAGACTTTCCACTAAAAGCGGTACAAACTCAGATCTGACCTTGGGAGTTGTAGTCCACACTGGTTTGGAGGCAGTTCTTCCTGTCAGTCCATTTTTCTTTCTCTAATAACACAATTAAACTTTTCAGTAAGGACACATGAAATTCATAATTCAGAAATTCATACTGTATGTACTGTGGACAAACTTAAAAATCCTTTAAAAAGACTCAGTGGACAAGTTGAGCTGACAAAGTGCACTACATACAGTATTTTAATTTGTTTGATTACTTATTAGAGATATTTGTTAAGGCAGGCATTTTGATCATACTTTATGAAGTAAAAATTAGAGTTTTGTGGCTCTTAGCTCAAATTTGTTAGCTTTTATGTCATCTATATTCTGGTATACTCAAACAATGACAAAATTAAACTTTTAGTGGATATACATTACCATTCAAAAGTTTGGAGTCAATACGATGTTTAAAAAGAAGTAACAGTGACATTTATAATGTTACAGAAGATTTCCATTTCAAATGAATGCTGTTCTTTTAAACTTTCTATTTGTCAAAGAATAGCAAGAATCTTGAAATCCTCATGTATTTCACAAAAAATATGAAGCAGCACAACTGTTTTCACCACTGATAATAATAAGAAATATGAATAAGAAATATAATATTTCTTTCTATCATCAGATCAGCATATTAAAGTGATTTCTGAAGGATCATGTGACACTGAAGACTGTAGTAATGAGGCTGAAAAATCAGCTTTGTATCAGAGGAATAAATGACATTTTAAAATAAATGTAAACAGAAAACAGCTATTTGAAAATGTAATAATATTTCACAATATTACTGTTTTAATGCATTTTTGATCACACACACACACACACACACACACACACACACACACACATCTCAGTGCATTGAAGAAAATTAGAACTTGACAAGCAATTGAACAGGGTCTCTTAAGGTTCTGATCATAAACCATTAACCCTAAGCAAACTTGTTGCAATAACCATATTTAACTACAAACAAGTGCCTGTAACTTGCAGTGTTTCTCAGGTGACATCAGTTTGCTGCTGATGTCTCCATTGCATCCGTCTCTCTCTCTCTCTCTCTCTACAGACACACAGTCTCTCCTGAATTCAACCTGCACGACTCCCACGTTTAGATATGCTCTGGAATCTTCTGCTCGAGCGAGTGGACTAATGCATCTCTGTGAAAACGCTCACTCACAGATTGATCAGGCATTACAGTATCTGCTCTCTCCACCATCACAGTCAGAGAGTCGAAGATTCGACTCAAGCACGGGGAAAATTGGCAGTGAAGAGCATCTTAAGTTAGAGTCAGTGTTAGTGAGATGATGCATAGTAGACAGTAGACAAATGTCTCTATTCTGCATTCAGATGAGGGTTGATTCGCGATTCCCAATTCATTTAGTTCATCTCACAAGTACATTACTTGAGTATAAATACCATGCCAAGTGTGCTATTACAAACAAATATCTGTGGGACATTGGAAATCTGACCTCAAATATAAAAAAATATGGGAAGTGGCAGGAGGTTTGAATAATTTCCCTCGAAAAATACCAGCAATCTATATTATACAGCAGATATTCAGGGAGGAATTACAAACACGCAGGCCAGAAGCATGTTGGAGAGTGTCTCCCATTCTGGCCTCCAGGGCTGTTTATGGAAATGCTGAATCTAATAAGCTCTTCTGACATGTTTGTGTGTGTATGTGTGTACTTGCATTAGCAACGCTCTGTTGAATAATGGAGTGACCTGAGTGTGCACTGTCTGCATTCTTTGAATACTACAGAATTATTTGCATTTCACTTAAGTTGTGTGTCACACCACATGACTGTACACTCACAGAAAAAAAGTACAAATGCTGTCACTGGGGCGGCACCCTTTCAGAAGGTACCAATATGTACCATGTAAATATGTACACTTTAATATCACTAATTTTAAGGTATTAACATGCACCCTTTAGGGGTAAATAAGATACATGCATGCATGCACAGCATCTTTATATTGTCTTTTCATTTTAAACAGCAGTGTTTTCTGCCTGTCCTTATATTACTTTCCACCTTTATAATATACTCTTATGCCAGCTTTAACAAATTAACCAATACAATCCATTGGCAATTCGTAACTTTTATGTTTTGGCAAATTGGTGGCTAATTCATATGAATTTGTACAATTTCATTTGTATGATTTTGTATGATATATGTCCCAGTGATGGCTGCGTTTAGGGTTGGACCTTTAGTTAGTTTATTTTATTTATTTATTTATTATTCAAAAAAAATGAAAATGAATTCATATGTGATTTTTCACCTTGTATTGAGATCAGGTTGATATTAACCCAAGCATGACAGCATTTTCCTGACATCAAAGACATTCAAAGGAATTTTTTCCTCTTCATGCAATATTAATAAAATTGATCTCAACAACTTTTTTATTATAACTATATATCCATATATCAGTCTCTCTCTCGCTCTCTTTCTCTCTCAGATAGATAGATAGATAGATAGATAGATAGATAGATAGATAGATAGATAGATAGATAGATAGATAGATAGATAGATAGATAGATAGATAGATAGATAGATAGATAGATAGATAGATAGCACCTTTATTTTTAAGAGTATAGATAGATCACATCACAGATTTCAGCACATGTCCAGCAAATAATACAAATTTAACAAAACCACCTAAATGATACTAAAATAACACTGTCCTGAAGTCCAGAAGTAAGTCAATCAACTGAATTAAACCCTGACAGCTCTGTTTTTATATACATGATAAAACAATCTGTTTGTTGTAATTACAGCTAAATATTCAGTTTTCTGTTCCTGTCCGCCTCTTGGCTCATTCTTTACTCAAACCCATCTGCCGTTCACTGTGCCGCCACATCCGAACCCAAGCAGACCCAGAAACCACTGATCATCCCCAGCGGCTCTCATTTCACTGGGCTTTACCGGGGCCCACCAGGCTTTTGGAAGATTGATGATCAGTCAGTAAGCTGCCACAGCACCAGATTTGCAGAAGGTCTGGATTCACTGGTCTGGTAAAGGAAGGGCAGGAATAGCTGGGAAATTTGGCATCACTTTAACCTTATTGACTGGCTGGGCCAGCAGTGTTGGAAAGACAGTCATGCATGTCGGCCCAAACAACTGCTGCCAAAGAGAACCAGATGATGATTTTATTTTTGAGAAAACAACACCTTTTGAAAAGGTTTTGTTATAGTTAATGCTATAAATCTACTATTTATGCATTCAGTATGTATTCAGTAAAAATCACGTAGAGGTTTTATTATTATTATGACATGAGGATTCAAATGTTCTTTTTAGTTATTTATATTTTTATATTTACATGACCTATTCAAATGTGTTGCACCATTCAAACAGACCAAACTATTTTATCTTAAAAGAAAATCACAATAGATTTCAGTAATTTTCAATGACAAAACTTCCGTTACAATGTGTAATGCAACATATTGCATCCAAAAAAAATTCAAAATCTATTTGAAATTTGCACATTTTCTGGCATGTTATTATTCTGTCTCTGATGTCTTGGACTTAAAAACTCACAGAAACTGAGAAAAAAAGAGAGCTGTTAAGTGTTCTGTCAAAGAAATGTCATCACATCATGACATACCAGTGACAAACAACAACATTCTCTCATTTGAGGCTACGAAAAAAAAGAAACACTGGTAAATAAAGTGCATCTGTCTTATAATCTGTCAAATGACTGACGGTTGGCAGGTATGTTTCCAATACATCTTAAATGATAATCGGATTGGATATGCCATTTAAGTCTCTGCATTGGTAATGGTAGTTCAGTGGCTAAAGATGTCGGCTACCAACCCAAAGTGGGCCTACTTGGAAAGTGTTTGTCTATTCAATAACTACAGTATTATGCCCAGCAAGAGAGTTTTTGGAATAGACAGCTAAATGGCAAGTGGCCAGATAGAGTTCAGCCAGAATGGCTACCATTGTGATTTCTCTTGAGTTGACACATTATCAGACCCTTGCCAGTGTTATCTGTACCGATCTTCTATAAAGTATGTGGTTATCATGACTTAATTTTGTAAACCTCCATGCAAAGAAAAGTAGTTGAAATTTAGGTGCAATGTCTCGCTAAACTAGAACTCAGGAAGAGCTGTTGGTCCAGTTAGCTTATTTCAGGCCTTCAAAAATAGACTTAAAAAAATAAGAATAGGCCTATATACATACATGAGCCAACTAAAATGCCACACTAGACCAGGGTTAGGGGGCCTGAAGAAAAGTTCAGAGAATGAATGAATGAATGAACACAAAAACAATCAAACAAACTCAAATTTGACACTCTGCTTTCAAAACACTGATCAAAAATAATAAATTCACACATAATATTATTCTATCGATAGATAAGTTGCAAACAATAATATGTCTTGTAGAAAATAAATATTTTTCAGATAATATTTTATACTTTCTCACAGTATAAATGGACCCTTATGCATAGCTGCCTATATATATTTGAAGAAAAAAAGGGACTCCCGCGAAGTGATCATGTATTTGGTGGTCCATGGCATAAAAATCTTTGGGGGAAAAAAACAACAACAACCCTCACGTTATACAATAATTTGCTGCCTTAAATTTTTAAGTACAATCTACTTAGCTGTGTAACTTATTTCAACTTAAATTACATTAAACTGGCTTAAAATAATGAGTTATACCTTGTATATCTTATAAATTAAAGTTGAAAATTGCTTTACTTATTTTGATGAGTTAATGTAAAAACTCATGTTGTCATAACTTATTGGTCATATAATTTTTTAAAGACTTGACAACCTTGATGAAGGACAATCAATGTTTCACAGTAATATCTTTTTGGTTCAAAATCCTGCTCCACACATTAAATATATTAAGTGTAAATATGTTTGGCTGACTGTTATTGTTTACACAGCATTCAGTGAGGACAGACTACCTGCTTGTTACTGGAAACTCACTTCATCACTCCTGGTTCATGACACTGAGTTAGAAACACTGTCCTTTAACACAGGCGGTGTTAACCTGGTTCCTCTGGTTTCTCAAATTTCTCAAGCCGATGAATCAATGCCATCCTCTCCATTGTCTCTGTGAAGGTGTATCAGTGCTCTGTGAGGCTTTTAAAGAAATAAAATCAATGACTGAACATCAAAGCTGTGTTAAATGTGCTAGAAGGTGGTTCTCTAATGCTGCCCTTAATTAAAGCCTGGATCGATTACCTTTTGTGAAAGGTCTGTTGGAGTCTGATAGCAGCTTCTCACCATTAAAAGTTTAGTTTCAACACTCTTCAGTTTCCTATAATCTTGAAGGGACTCAAAAATAAACAAAAAATTCAATAGTCATTCATTTGTTTCAAGTATATTTCTGCAAGTTACCAGTGATAAATTATTAGAGTCAGAATTGAATGAAAAGTCATTTACAAGGCATTTTAAAAAGCTCAATGATTGTTTCACTGAAATCAAACTTTTAAAGTGCATATTTAATAATATTATTAAATATTTAATAATTTATTCAACCATCATACATGATCTGACTTTAGATGCGGATCAAGTTTACAATGTGGGACTTAGCATGCACAAACCTGTATAGGAATTAAGTGAAGTTATTTTCAAATCACTTTCAAGACTAAACATCAATGCCAGACTGAATATTGAGAATTATTTATCCAAGGCCCACTATTATGCCCAAATACTAAACAGCTGAAGACTTCATAGAGAGAAATAAAACATCAACAAAGAATAAAATAACTATTCTTGCACTGTTCCAATCAGAGCTTGGAGATTGTGGTCGATTCTCTGGAGATCACCAATGAGAAACTGCTGGGACAGGGTTAGAGGTGGTGCTTGATTGGTATTAGTTCTAATTAGAGAAGAAAACCACATTTCATTGACACATTTAATTTGTATATTCAGTGATTACTGCCAAGGACTCAGAGGGCAAAGTCTGAAAACAACAGGAACAAGAATAAGAAATAGCATTCAGAGTCCTTTAGACTCTTGTTTCTCAAAAAATGCTTTCATTGAGCAGGAGTGCTTGTACGCAGACCCACGGGGGGTATGTGGGTCAGGACTGTCAGAATCAGCCTGCCTTTACGCAAACTGATGGGTCTTTTGCCCCTTAAGCCCCCTTTTTCTTCCCACCTCGCCCCCTGCCCATCTCTGCGGGCCTTGGGGAAAATGTTCCTTTGGCCTCCATTAGGAGTGTACAGTGTTCCTCCCCGGCACTCTTGCCACTATTAGTCGAGGAGAGCGACAGTAATGGTGTCGAATGCCTGTGGCGTGAGGACACTTCCACACAGCAGCGCAAACTCATGCCACAGACCTCGGAGCAGCTCAACGCCGCTGTTGTGCTCTTCTGAAGAAGGTTGCCTCAGGTCTGAGAACATCTACAATGTTTATATCAGTCTCCACTGGAGAAATATATGTATGCTATTTGTTCAAACATTTCCAAGCAAACTTATACAGTTTTTTTACCTTTATATAAATGTAATGGCATTTGGTCATCATGTGTGGACAGGAACCACTGTCAAAATGTTAGAAAAAAAACAAAAAACAATACGATTATGTTATTAGTTGAGCTAGTGTTGAATGCATATGGAAACATGGAAAAAGAACAAAAAAAGCAATAAATAAATAAATGCTACTATTAAAAAGTTTGGGGTCTTGCTTTTTTTGGTAAGAAACTGATACTGTATTTTTAATTTGGTCACAGATAAAGAAAGACTTTTTAATTAACACCTGGAAATGTGTTTTCATTCTGTTTTACTTTTATGCTTTCTACAATAACTTGGGAGCCTGGCTCACATTTGAAATCAAAGGCTTTGATCAGTAGGGTTTATCTATCGATTATCCTCACGGGTCTGATCACAACAGACATCACACTTGGTGCAGCCGCCAATAGTCTGTCTCCCCCTCAATGCCATCTGTCTGGTATGGCTCCACCGGGGGGAGAACCCAATGTTGGCAGAAGTTTCCCGTTTGAACTGATCTCAGATCAAATTCCCATTCCACAAACCTCATTCTCAACCACAACAATGGAAACCACAAATCTGATCTCAGATCAGCACACAAAAACATGTTTCAGCCAAATTAAGAGGCTCATCCCATGCAAACACCCACGTTATTGAAAAGAATTTGTGACCGTCGTCTCACATTTGATGTCAGCCAGCATCATCCAAAGACACACTCATCCTGCGCTGAGATCAAATGATGCTCTGAAGTTTTAATTAAAAAACTTGATTAAAGAAACACACATTCTGCATTGAAAGAAAGCTGTCAATTTCTCATTACCTTAAATGCACACATCCAAACACACCAATAAACACTGAAAGAAAGAGCAACTGAGGGAGTTTGTCTTTGATGAAGGTGTGTAGGAGTCTCTCTTTGGAATTTAATTATGATTTAAGTTTATTAATCATTACCTTCAATAGTGGATTACATCCCAGGTGTGCTTAAACCCACATGATGTTTCAAACATCCAGGAGGATATAAGGTTGTGCAACACTGAAGACAAGTATCTAGCTTAATAAGTTTCTACCTCTCAAACAGCATAAATTAATAAATAGAAAAAACAAAACAAATGGTGGCTTTTTTCAAGTGGAAGTGCTATCTGTACCAAAAATGCTGCTCCTTGTGATTAAATTCTACAACAGGACAATGCCAACATAGCGTAGTATGTCTGGAAATGTGTTTATACCACTAATCTGCATTTCTAAACAATATGGAAACATTATTCTGAAAAAAAAATTGTGGGTTTTAAATAATAAATATGTAATAAAACTCAAATACACATAAAAAATATTAAGTCACGTTGTTAGTTACTGTTAGATCTGTTAAAAGCATTATAATTTCTAATGGTTGAAAAGGTTCAAATTTAGTCTGGGTACTCTCATATAATCTTATTTTAGGGTGCCTTCCCATTTAAAAACTCCATTTATAACTTTTGGTGAAAATGTTTATATGCAAAAAAGTCATTTCAATATTAAAAGTGTTACTTATGGGTCTGCTGCATTGATGAATGCTGTGAAACTTATTTGAAACAACAAGTCTGTGTTAAAACCTTACCAGATCTTCCTAGCATTTAATGCAGTTTCTTCATTAACATTTTAAACCATTGATTGCAGCATGATGTTGCTGATATGATGCATTTGTGCATTTTGAGGCATGATGCATTGTCTTTTTCATTATCATAAATTCTTATTTGCCCTAAACAATGAAACAGACATGAATTAGGAATATGAATTTATTTGAAAACATTGCAAAAATATAATTTACATTGCGATTATACATGAACACAGCTTCTTCATAAAATGCGCCCGTCGTTTGGACTTTCAGCCAATACGCCAAAACTATGCGGGGGCCACAACTGCAAAACAAAAAACACAAAAAAAATTATGAATTGTATATATTTTATATTATACTCGGAGGAAAAAAAGCTGTAACTGGGGTGGTATCCTTTCAAAAGGTACACCTTTGTACTTTTATTTTTAACCTTAGAGAATGCATATTAGTATATTGAAGGTATATATTAGCCCTTAAAGTGCACATATTAGCATCTAAATGGTACACATATATTATTAGCTTTTGAAAAGGTATCACCCCAGTGACAGCTTTTGTACACTTTTCAGAAAGTCTACATTTTATGAACATACTATGCATTATATTATTTTAAACTTCATACATACATTTTCCAATTCAAAAAAGTGGAGTAAACATCTTGTCCTTGTAAGACCCTCCACCACCATATCATTTGCCTCTGACTTTCCAATCAAGGCCTGACAGAAGGTGAGGAGACCTGTTTACAGGGTCACGGGCACATGATGCTATACGAGTCGACAGCCGAAAACAGTTTCAAATGAAGACGGCACTCAGTTCTTGAGACACTTACTAATTTATACTGAGTTCATTTATTTGCAATTTCGAATAAAAGTAAAATTAAGAAAGGATCATTTGTACTGCTTGTTTGAGAAAAAAAAACTCCAATACTACATAAAAGGGCAACAGTTCAAACTCAAAAAGCTTGTGGTTTTGCCTTTGGGGAAGCGTATAGGTCAAGAAATGAGACTGTATCCTCATTACCTTTAAGCAAACGCGTCCTTGGATCAGGGCATAGGGAACTGGGCCATAGCTTCGGGAATCTGTGGAATTCCGAAGGTTATCGCCTTCCAGCCACACATGCCCTCTTGGTACCTAGATTACAGCAGAATTGGAAGTCCAAAATGTTAAACCACCATGCTAACTTGAGAAAATGAGTACAATTTATTGTGATTGCAGCCACACTCATCTAAAATGATTCTTTGCCCCACTTTGAAACGCATTCATATGCAACACACCGTATTGAAACCCTAGGTTCTCCCTGGATTAGAGGATAAAGAAGAAGTTCCTAACAGTGAGAAAGTTCACATGACTTAACTGCTCATCTCAGATGGGAAAGGGATCATTTTTACTGACCGCTGGGGCCTCACACCCCCCACCCTCTTTATCCTCTCGGCGAGGGGTGAAGCCACGCCTCCGTGAGCTGCTCCATGGGTCTAGACCACGGACAGACCTGCCAGGCTGGGCCGGCAACCGAGCGAAGCCTGATCCACACTGACATCAATTAGGAATAATCTCATCACACAGGGAGAGTGGGGCTGTCAAGCCCCTAATTAAGTCCCCTCCACCCCCTCTATATGTGAGGCGAGGGTGAACAACACATCACGTTGTCATTATAAACATAACAGTATGGAGATGTCTATCTGGCACTGACCAACCTGAAGAATTTAAGTTAGTTTTTCCCCATCAAGTAAAATTCCAAAGAATCTTATGAAGAATTCCATAGAATCTTGTAGGATTTGATACTCTCAATTAGTCACACTAGATATCTAACAAAGCCGTCTCATGCACTAATGTGTGAGAACGACTAAATATGACCCATAAAGTGATTTTCCTGACCTTCTGTATTGCAAACAAATGCATCATTGACAAATGCAAAAGAATCATGATTATAAACACATATGTCAGCATGGAGTCGTCTTGCAGTCGACTCTCATTAGCATGGAAACATATGTTTGATCCCATCCACAATAAATCAGCCCGTCATCATCTGCTGTTCCGAAGTGAAGCTTTTGTCCTGTCTGTCAGCCAAGCACACGAGAAATCACACCATACTGTGACCAGACACAAATTTTGACAAATGGAAAGCATGTTAGAAACATATTATGGTTACTGTTGTTGAGATTCTGGTCTACAAAATACCTCTACAATGAATTATGCAAGTTATAGCTAGTATAGGGCTAATCTAAACAAAACTTTGCTTTGCTATCAAATATTTATTATTTTTCTGTCAAGTGAATAGAGTCCTGAAGTCATTACGTAGTTTTGAATGCCAACATGAAAGCTTGCATCGCTTTGGTTCCCTCGACAAACAGCTGTTTAACTAGATTATTGCATAAAATATGCTCTGTGACCAACAAAAGTTTATGATTCTTACACGATTTGTTCCTCAAGATAGTCTTCACAAATAAACACAACCTTTATAAATTTTAAAACCTAAATACAATCACCAGGACAAACTACACTATGGCTGCATTTCTTTAACCAACACCAAACTTTTTTATCTTAATTTAAAAATTAGTTAGAAAAGTTTGCAAGAGCATGCAACGAGGTTGTAAATATGGTGAGTAGATAAGTTTGACTGTTCAGCCTCCTCAACAAATTCTGTCGTCTATCTAGCAACTAGTTAGTAACCACCTTTTCAAGACACGTTAAAGCATAAAATCATGAGTCAAAAAAACAACAACAAACCCATTGACTTCAGAATGATGTAACCTGCAGACGTTCACAGACACGCAAACTAATGCAAGTTTTAGGATTAGTTCCTGCAGCACTGTATTGAACTATCACACATTTTCCCAGGAACATGTTGTGTTTTGGAGACATGCAGTGAAAAACAGTTGCCTAAGATATCACAGCCAGTTATTAATGTTCTATCTTTGATTGACAAATACTTTAATTACTCAAAGGCATTTTACAAATAGGAACAAACTAATTACCCTGTCATGCTAAAGATTAGTTATCTTGGCAAGTGATTATCTTGATTATCTTTTGTCTTGGCAAGTATGTTTCTTTCTTTTCAAAAAATGTTTATGAAACATTGATATTTCAATGTTATTAGATACCACAAAGTTACAAATCTGACTTACATTAGCATTACTTAAATTATAGAAAACATGTCACATTTTCTATCAGCTACAAACAAGTATAAACAAAATGAGCATTAGAGAAATCAATAGAGTACACAATTAAATGCAAGAAGGAAGAGCAGTTACCGTATGTTCAGTATGTTAATACTGCTATGACACCATCGCTATTGAATTAGATTAGCATTTTAAGATTTCATACTTGAATCACTTTTCATACATTTTAAGAGTAGAAAGAGACTGCATCAGTATACTGCGGCCTTAATTATTTTGCAATTCTGACATTGCAATCGGTTTAGGATATAGCTAGTACCGACAGTGAGCAAACTTCTACAATCTTGGGTTCTTGTTCACCTGAGGATTTGTATTTCTTTACCTTAAATGACTGCAGTGACAGGCATTTCATTCTCTCCTTTCTCTTCATCACTTGCTCTACTCATCTGGCACTAACACTAACAGCTTCGGGAAAAATTACAGGCCAGAACCGCACATAGTCAAGGTGAAAAAAACAAGTGATACAAAAAAAGCAATAACAGCTATTTCAGTGACAGGGTGGCTATGCTCTCTCTGGACCAATAATAACTGAGAAACAAGCATTTGTTGTTGCCATAAGGTAAACGTTTTACCCAACGAAGGTGAAAGCATGTGAAATTCAAATGCATACACCTTGAGAGTAAACACAATGATTAATACAAAAAAATATATAGTAAAGGACTTCAGAAATTGTCTATGGGTTGATGCTGATGCCAGGTGAAGCTGATGCCAGGTGCGGTACAGCAGGTACTCACATAAGTGTGTGTTTTAAAGATGTCAGATGGTCCACTAGTGCAAACTTTGTCCCCTTCCAGGCCGATCACTCGTTTACAAATGTTCATTTTTGGATCAAAAGTACTTTTGGCTATTACAATATCCCCTCTGGAAGAATGTAACAGGTGAGGTCAAAATAAAGCAGATATACAAAGATTCTGCATGACTTATATAATCAATAAAAGTCAAATAGAAGCTAAAGTAAGCATTTCATACTCACTTTTGTATTCGACAGAGGTGGCGGCTTACTCGTTCTGAGAAAACCACGTCGTGGTTAGTGATGGTGGGCTCCATGGAAGGTCCTGAACACTGTTGTAGGTGAATTGTGGGTAGAAACAAACTTTTATATGTATTTCTTTTACTGTCAGTGGGAAAGCTTGGACCAAACAGCTCCACGAAACTTACCGACACAAATTCGCCGATATACTCAAAGGCACAGTGAGCGACGCAGCCATACTGGACAGTGTAACCGACAAAGCTAATCGTCTTCACAAAGAAACTGCGAAACATCCTGCCAGTCTTCAGAAATGCTGAAATTAAAAAAAAAGAGTCTCCATTTAAAAACAATTATTCTCAACCAACACTGATTTTGCCATAAAGGTGATATTGAGCACATGTACTGATTTGTTTGAGTTCTAAAACAGGTTAATGAATATGAAGTCTGAAATTAAAAATTAAATCTGGTTTCAGGAAGAGTAACAAGAAATTACCGGAGTGGAAATGAAAAAGGGATAATACAATACTGCAGCTTATTTATCTTATTGTGAGAGATTCATCCATGCATACGTTTATTTTTTAAAAAACAGGAGCTTGTCATTTTTAGTCAAAATATCATCACCTGCATAAAAATTAAGCATGTGTAAATTATAGTACTTTGAGTATCTTATAAGGCATCTGAATGGCTGGTTGAATTGATATAGGGATATATCCACCAGACACTTTTCACTGGTATTTCATAACATCCTTGGAGAAGATTTTAGCATGCTAACGGTTTTACAAAATAGTATACGCTTGTATATTAAAAATCATTTTCAGCAACTGAAATAAAGCTGAAATAACATAAAATATAAACATTACATGACAAATGTAAGCTAAATCAATCTTAGAAAAATTTGAAATAACTGACATAGGTTTATAACTGTTTAATAACTGACAGAAGACCTAAAGTTATAAATTATATTAATAACTACTATAACAGTATAAATAATACTAAAATAACACGGATGTATGGTAGATTCAAGGCCCTGAATTTAGAATATAACATCATATTACCATTTTTATTAATTATTGTATTACTAGTTCTAACCCATTCTTAATGAGAACCACATCTCTGGAGCACATGCTCTAACCACTACACTGCAACCCCAAATGAACCTTAAATCTGTATGGAAATTCTCAATTGGAAATCTCACTCAATGGCAAAAACTGATGACACAGGCCTGTGCCAGAGGGTCGAAAGAGGGTTTTAAACACTTTGTCACTGAGGTGGTGTTGGTGGGGAAATGCACCTCACACATTTAATGGCTAACGGTTAAAACTGTGAAACCAAAGTGATCATTAGAGATGGTGTTTCATTCTCGGGAGCCTCTACAACCCATCAACAAGACACAAAGAGTGACCCCTGGGCGTCTGACCCTGTCTCAGACAACCCAATCTACACCTGTGGGAGCAGGTGATGGCGCTAGCAGGCACAGGTTCATCTCCTCAAGCTGAAAAAAAAGAGAGAGTTACGCTATGGCCATAGCAACAGAACATGAGGTCTTTTGTATGTCCTCGCACCCCAGCACTTTAACTGATAAAACTGTGGTTCGTTGTCTGAATAAACAGTCCATCCTCTTTCAAACTATTGACTTTTCCTTGGCTATCAAGCTAGCAGCGTGCGTGAGTCAATAAAGGTTGTGTTTGGATGTCTGTACACTCTTAAAGGAATAGTTCACCTCATATTTACTCACATCAGGCCATCCAAGATGTAGATGAGTTAATTTCTTCATCAGAACAGATTTGGAGAAATTTAGCATTATATCAATTGCTCACCAAAGGATCCTCTGCAGTGAATGGGTGCCGTCAGAATGAGAGTCCAGCTGATAAACCCATCACAATAATCCACAAGTAATCCACATGACTGCAGTCCACCATAGTCTTAGAAGAAACAAAGGCATCAAGGCATTTTAACTTCTAGCCAAAATCCCAGTCCCTAATCCAAGCTTCCTCCACTGAAAAAGTCTCCTGTTGTAATCTCCCAAAAAACATACACCTAAATATTTGTTTAGAACTGTTTTCGCCTGTAAACTGTGCTTGATCTGTGCATATTTCGCTTCTGTTTCAAACAAGACAACTTCTTTACTGGAAAAAAGCAATATTATGGATAAAGGACTCCTTATTTTAACCAGAAGCAATGGTTTGAAGTTAAAGATTTCTTAATGATGGATTTGTTTATTACAAACATGCAGATTTTCTCTACGCAAGATGTTAATCGATGGACTGGAGTCATGGTAATTAGTTGTGGATTCTTGTGATGCTTTTATCAGTTGGACTCAAATTTTGATGGCACCCATTCACTGCAGAGGATCCATTGGTGAGCAAGTGATGTAATGCTTTCTCCAAACAAACTCATCTACATTTTGGATGGCCTGAGGGAGAGTACATTATGAGCAAATTTTCATTTTTTTGGTGAACTACTCAATTGAAAATAAGGGTTACAAAAGAGGGTTTTTGTAGCAATAGAAGAACCATTTTGGGTTCCCCAAAGAACCTTGTGTTCAAAGGAAAGATTCTTCATGGAACCATCAATGCCAATAAAGAATGTTGATTTGTAAGATAGTACACATCCTCAGAACCTCACTGGGCAGAGAAACCGCTCAAAGGATAACCCAACACTTCAACGGTGTGACGTTTGCCAGTTTTCGAACTGCTTTCCAATAAGAAACTCTGAAAATCAAGCTCTTGCACAATTAGAAAACAAGTCTTCAGAACAACAACTTCACTGGATGTCCAATGAAGGATAAACCAATCTTTTCTCTTGAAACAAACCAAAAGTATTAAGGCGACCCAGCCATGCAGAAACTGAACGAAACCGAGCCCTATCCCAAAAGCCCCTATTGCCTCGGGAATGACATCTCCAATATGGGGCGGAATTAATCCTCCTGTCCCCCACTTCCTCCATCGCAGTCCCAGGCCAAGTGTCAGGTGTCTGTCTCCGTGTGTCATGGAAAGTGCTACACCTAATCCCATTACCCACCAGCCATCTCCTCACCCCATACCTCCGTCCCCTGCTCCTCTCTCTTTCCATTCCAGTCAGACATCGAATCCACACCTTCAAATCCTCATAATTACGTCCGATACCCCCAACACAAACAGGGTGTACGAGAGTTAGCTGCTCTACCCAAAGTCCCCCTCCGTCCAGGGATGTTTCTGCCTGACTGAATGTAGTCGTATCTCAGGGAGGCAGTGAAAGGGCCAGCTGTTGTTTTGCTTATCAAAATCCAGGGTGGGACGAAAAACTATTGTTTCTGAGCTGTTTTCCCTGGCACAGATTCTTTGCCTAAACTATAACATATATGCTCACCTAATAAACCTCTATAAAGTATCTTTTGGGATGTACAATAGAGTAACCGTTAGCTACAGTACTAGGGATGAGCAAAATGAAATATTTGACTAGGCAGTCAGTAGCCTGAATGACTAGTAACTAATCGGTCTTAAGGAAACCCTGTATAATTTGCTGCTTTTGGTTCACCTAGCCCTGATCTAACAAATTTTTAGAAGGCATTCACATAAGTTCAAAACAGGGTTCTGCAGGTGTATTTATCTTCTTAAGAAACAAAACACTCAGGAGGTGAGGCTCTCAAAAAACAGCTTATCAGTTATCTGTTTGAATGGCTTTATTCATGGAGGGTGAGTTTAAAGACTTCTGACAGGATTTTGCTGTGTAGACTGCTAAATACTAAAGCGTAGCACACTGCCAGCAAACTAAATAAAGCACTGCCTTTTTAAAATAATAAAAAAGATATATAAACTTACAAAAAGGGGACATTATGATTTAAAAAAAAAATATTAATATAATTATATTGATCATAGGTGAAAGTATGAGTATAACCATTTATAATGTTACAAAAGATTTTCAATTTTCTTTTGAACTTTCAATTTATCAAAAAATCATGAAAAAACTCAAATATTAAGCCGTACAACTGTTTTCAGTGTTGATAATATTAAGAAATGTTTCTTGAGTTCCAAATCAGCATCATAGAATGATTTCTGAAGGATCATGTGACAATGCTAAAAATGTAGCTTTGCATCACAGGCATAAATTCCATTTTAAAATATATTCAAATAGAAAACAGTTATTTTAAATTATAATAATGTTTCACAATTTTACTGTTTTTACTGTATTTTTAAATCAAATCGATACAGCCTTGGTGAGCATGTGATACTTCTTTTAAAAATATTAAATCTTGCCAACCAAAAACTTGGAACTATAAATAAAACTATTGGACAATAGCCAACTAGTCCAATTTAACACCATTCAGATTCTGATAAAAACAAAGGATTTTGATCCAGAACTTTTTTCCCTCTAGTTCTATCCATCAATTTCCTTCAAACCGATTGGCTCTCTCTCATTCTTGTCCTGACCTCAAGAGACTGTCTGTCGCGTTCATAACGCAGACCAGCTCGGCAGAATGTGTGGCGGAGAACACAGCATCCCCAACTACGTCTAGTCGTCCAATCACCAGCACTCTCACTGTTGTGAGCGTCCAGCATAGGTGAGGATTAAGGATTTAGCATAATAAGATTACACGGCCAGTGAATGATATCAAGAGACAGTCCATATGCGGCCGCCTGGTTTTCCACTGGCACCCTGTGTGTGTGAGAGAGAGAGGCTGGGTGAGTCAGCTGCTTGGAATCAAATGGAGTTTAGCCAAAACCAAACAGACCGTCAGACAATTGAGATTAAATCTCTATTTCTGAACATTCCCCTGTGTGTTCGGAACAAGCACTATCTGCCACATGATTCCCTGGGTGGGAAGTGACAGAACCAAAATGAATTTTATCTAACAATTGGATAATTAACTCCAAGTCTCCCCTTAATCCAGGATTACACAGTACAATGTATATATTTGCTACACAGTGTCACATAGAGCATCTCTGGAGAGCCATCTGTGGCCCCGGACCTCCAAAACCCATAATGCAACAGAAGGGAGAAAGGGTTCCCAGAGAGCTCAGAAGCAGGTGGCATCAAAGTGCTCTTTTAATCCTATAAATCTGATGTAAAACAAACTTTTGAAATTGAACAAATCTCTTGAGACAGAGCTGTCATCAATGTTGTTTTAGCAGCATTTAATCTGATAATAGATTATTTACAGTTTAAAATCTGGCTCCAAGACTTTGAATTAAGATTACTATAATATATTTACATGGCAAATGCTTTTCCATTTCACGTGAGAACTTGCCAACAAGTAAGACAGTAACTAAAAAGAACAACAAGTACTTTGAAAAAAATAAAACAAGTTGTTGCATCTTAAACTCAGCACCGTAAAAAAAAAAATTGAACTTCAGCAGATTTTTTAGTTTTCTCAATTTGTTGTTTTAAGTTTATAAAGTTGAGAATCTCCTACAAAAATAAATTGAGAGAACTCAAAAATCTGCAAAAAGCTAGTTGCCTTAAAATTTTAAGTTGGCTCAACTTTTTTATTTTTAACAGTGAGGACATGGTCATTGAATTATTATGGCAGGTGAAGTAAAAAAAAAAGTTGTGAAACAGTATTTAACTATTAAAATACGTGAAATAGTTCAAAGGATCCTGCATATAAATCCTCAGATCCATCAGTCTATGCAAAAACGCACTACCTTAGTCTCCATTTTATTAACAATGAACTGGAAATTTTTTTTTTCCTGAAATAACAAAACTGAAATTAAAACAGCCAAAACACATTATGTGAGACTTGATAATTAAGAACTTTTCAGCCTTCAAAACTTTTTTTTTTGCACAGTGTCGGACAAATATTTTCGAAGGCTGAAATTTTAGTGCACACTTAGGCACATATAACATTACGATAATCTACTGCACACATAAATGTATTACTTAGGAAATCAAATTATATATATTTTTAACACCAGTCAAAAATTGTTTCAAATATTGCAGTAAAATACATATTGCAGTAATATCCCTTTAAGAGTCCGTTACAATTAAATATATACCGTAAACACCTGCTATACAAAGCAAAGTGTGCAAACACCAATTCAGGCATTGAGACTGATGTCACACTTGTGTAAAGGTCACAATGACTCCATGCCACCATCTAATGTGCTAACACTCCGCTGACCTCCTGAAATAGCAAAGAAAATAAACAGCAGCCCAGGTGACACTGGAAAGTAGGCTGTAATTCTGAGCACCATTGTTCATGATTGCTGGACATTCAGAATGAAAATTAGTACCAAAAAAAAAAAAGGTTAAGAAAACATTTTGTATAATGTTTAATGTTATATTGAAAACATATAGTATAAATATATTGTATTAAATATATTAAAAAAAAATAAATGCATGTGTTTCTTACATTCTTGCACCAAGGCTACACTTTTTGGATCGCTTTTCTATTTTAATATATTATAAAATGTAATTTATTCCTGTGATGGCAAAGTTGAAGCATCATTACTCCAGTCTTCAGTGTCACATGATCCTTCAGAAATCATTCTAATATGCTGAAAAATCTTATTTCAAACTTTTGACTCGTTGCATATATACTGCACTATAAAATATTTTTGTTTGTTTTATTTTTTTCAGTTTCTGAATGGTGATACTGGGATTTAAATTATGTGTAAACGTTGACATTTTAAACTTTAAAATACCCTGAGGAAAAACAGAAGAACTCAATCCCAAGGCCTGCTTCACAGCTTCTTATCACAGCCCATCTGATTTTAGACATACATGAGGAGCTCGAGGGAGCTTCTGTGGGACTTAAGAAGATTACATAGATTCGAATAGTGTTAACTAAGACGGCGTTCCCCCGAGAACCCAGATGGAAGGAAGCTGAGGAGGGGGGGACCTCTCTGATGTTCTCGATCTGTGTGGCAGAAGGCAGCTGAGGGTGGCCTCGCATTGCTCTCTTTGTTCTCATTGGTCCTTCATGTCCAGTGAAAGGGATCGGAGAACCTGGAGATTTGGTAATCGGGAGGCTATCAGCGCAGCTATCAAAACAAGGCTGGCACCTGGTTGGTTGATGGAGGACAGATGTCTGCATGCATGACATAAAGGATGCCTTTCTCCATCACTTGATTTTTACAACAGTCCAATGGAAATCAAATGAATTTTAAAAGGCAGATAATGATTAAAGTCAATCACAGAGTCAATCCCCATAAATATGAACAAAAGCGAAGCAATTTCAAAGGATTCTGAGCTAGTTTTGTAACAACGACGTGACATAAATAGACTAATCTTTATTGAAATGACCTTTGACTGCAGTCTGAACCCAAGAGGGAGCTGAAAGGCAAACAGATCTTATCGGATGTCCCAAGTTAGGCCTTCTGTTTTAGCTAAATGCCTAGCACCGATTTCTTTTTAAAATTAGCCTGTTTTGTTTTTACGTTATGGATATCTTTGATTTCATATTGGAAAAAATACAGATTAATTCAGTTTTCAGAGCAGAGCGTAAAATGACCTTCCTGTGAGTCACAAATAATAGTAACCACAGCCCAATAATTGTCCTGGCCTCCAAGATTATTACTTTCCTTTCAACACTAACGCAAACAAACCTTCCGCAGATGACAATCTAACTTCCCTTCTGAGCAATGCCACTATATTCTTAACCTCAGATTGTAGTGGCAGAGAGAATCACATTGGGGAAACCCAAACAAGCTACTCAGGAAACATTTGACATGTTATGACTGTTAGTATTAGCACTGTGTGGAACAATCAGATATGAGCTGATAAAGCTGACATTATAAAAATAACATAAGCGATACCAGCATCTCTGGACAAACGTTAAAGGGCACCTCAACAATAAATGGACCTATTTAGAGCATATCTAACATTTTTATGTACAAACAACTTTTCGGAATGGCCAAAATATCATTGATAAGACTCAGCTGACACTCACTTATACGAAAGGACGCATTATATTATCCCACCTATAAATTAATTACAAGTCTGTAAATATATGGATGTTAAATACTGATTTACATATGTCTTATTACGTGAGAAACTACCACAACAATAAGGAAATTGGTATGGGTCAAAGACGAGACGTCCCATTTTGGTGCCCACATCAAATTAAATTGACAAAATATTTCTATACGCAGAAAGCATATTAAATGCAAGTATGCAAATGTCTACTTTAATGTTTCAAATAACTCATATTTTGAAAATAAAATGTCAAAATATGAGTAAAATCATGTTCCATTGTCACTCAGCATAAAATATATTTTTATGCAAAAATTAAACAACATGCTTATACTTATTAAAATATAGAAATATACATTTTTCAGGCTTTTAATGAATACAAAAGTTCAAAACAAACAGTATTGGTTTCAAATACAAATCTTTTGTAACACTGTAAATGTCATATTTGATCAGTTTAATGCTCTTTGCTAAATAAAAAATATGTATTGATCTTTAAAAAAAACGCGCTTACAATGACAGATTCAGTATTTACAATAAGGTTATGAAAGAAGCTCTGATCTAAGTCTTGTCTAAAGTACAAGGGCATCATGATTTTTGTGTTATTATGGCTCAGGTAGCAGGATATACATGATCTTATGTAATTAAAATAAACGCTACAGTCATCTGAACAGTAATCCTACCTGATTCATGTTCTCTGACAGCGAGGTATTTGTATTTCTTGATCACACCTTCACTACGCAGCTGCAGTCAACCTTGAACTCCATTGCATCATCGTCTTTGAACAAGTCTCCTTCTGATTGGCTAAGAAAACAGCAATTCAGTCGCTGATTGGCTGTAGCGTCACCGGCGTTGCTGTCAACACAAGAAAAACATGGCGGCTCCCGTGAGAGGCATGGCTGGATCCACGAGCATAGGCAACACAACTAGTTTTCAGAAAAAAACCCGCAGCAAACTAGTTTCTATCCCTGGTACAAGACCGTCTGTACAGAACGGACAGCTCTTAATATCATCTGGCGTCAGCTCGCTTGACTACGTGATTGGTCAGTACAATTCACTGGGTTTAAGTGGATGTGCACTATATTCATATTTTTGCACAGTCTTTATATTTATTAGTAAATCTAGAAAAACTTCCCCCTTAATAGGCTTTTTTTTCTGCACCACTGTCACACTTAATGTATGCAAGTATTCTAATGCAAGAACTCACTGAGAAATGCCCTGATTCCTTCAATTTATTTAATCTTAATAAGGGTATAATTATTATTATATTGTATGAAATATTTTTGTATTTTAAATCTTGTAAGATATGGATTCGGTAATGATTACTTTATCTTGGCATGTATACATTGTAAAAAGTGACAAAGAATAACATGAGATATAAGGGTTATGTGTTCAATAATAATACTAATAATAATGATAATTATTATTATTGTTTGTCTTTAATTGAAATACTGCACTCAAAAAGAATACACTATATATATATATATATGTATGTATGTATGTGTGTGTGTGTGTGTGTGTGTGTGTGTGTGTGTGCGCGCGCGCGCGCGCGTGTGTGTGTATACGTATACATATATATTATATAGCATATATTACTATATTTGTAGCTATTTCTATATATAAGTTTGTAATAAAGCTCCTTGCTTAGCATACCCACAGTATATTGATTGCATTTAGTTTAAAAGTTAGACATTTTAATAATAATACCTTTTTTGATTTAGTTATGGGGATACCTCTGTCTTTTGAAGTGTATGATATTGGTTGATGTTTAGATAAACTACATTATTTAAACATATGCACTGTTCTGTAGGTGGAGGCCTGGCAGTTGGAACTCTGCTGCTTGTAGGTAAGCAATGAAGCAATGTCTTTATACTGTCATGTAATGTCAGTAGGTTGTTGAAGAAGTTATTATTTCTGGCTATTATTTGCACTCATCCAATGTTTTGCATGTCATAATGGGTAATAAAAATATGGGTAAGATATTTGATTACTAAAAATAATGTTTTCATTAGTGTACAGCAAAAAAAACAAACCCAATGAAACACAGAAGCATCTAACCAGATTTGCAATTAGCAATAGTGTGTGTATATTATATAATATCTTTGCATTTAAGATGCAAATAATAATGTAGTTGCTTTTGATTCTACAAATTACGATTCAGTAGGCTGATAGCTCATTAGATATGGTGATAACTCTGATTACAGACTAATTGTGTTTTTTGGAATTCTGTAAGGTTAACTGCAGTTTACCTGAGTAGAGAGGTTAATTTTGAGGATGTTTCTGGTGCTCCTTATCATTTTTTTTTCTTTTTTGAACATAAGGTATCTAAAGTTGACACTTTACACTCTAGTATATGACTGCCATATCTTTTTTGTTGTTGTTGTTGAATAGTGAATCATTTTGATGTGGCTCATTATTGTCATTACATATATTCATGAGGATCTTATATCTTTTTGGCCTAATTTCTATTCTTTTGTCATGTTGAAGTCATTCTTTCACTTCAATGAAAGTGGATTGGTCATGGTTCTTTATGATGTATCGAGTCTTGTCTAGGTCACTCATGTCCCCAACACGTGACCCACATGTGTATGAAAAAAGTAGATGTTTAGATATTCTAAACTGAAAAGAAATGATCTGCTTAAATTGTGTTCTTTATCTAATTTACAATAAATTTAATCTTTTTTTCTTTCAGATGTTATTAAATTAAAAGTGAAGTGTGCAATTGTTGTACCAAAGCAAATGGTAAAAAATAATAATAAAAAAAAAATCTGAACACCACCTGCCACTGGTTGGTTAAATAGATAGCTCCGCCCCACATTTACATGTTGCTGTGTAAGACTGGATGGGATGCTAAAACATACAGAAATATTTTATAGTGCTTGTGTTAGGTAATCGGTTTAATTTTCTGCATATTATGTTATAGAAGAAATCATTTTAATATTGAAAAATGCACAAATTGAACGGTTATTATTTGATGCAACTGTACAGTAATTAATATAAATGATAGAAGTGTCCCCAGAGGTTACACGTTTAATTCCGATTTGTATTACCGGTGCCATTGTAAATCAGTGGGACTCAGACGGCAAACATATGGAACCAGGAGGGCAGAAGTGTTGACCCAAATTTCCCCTGCAGCTTTGAGTGACACTGACTCACACTCTCTGCACACACACACACACACACACACTCCTACTGTCTTTCACACATGCTGAAATACGGCTTCCATTATTCTCTCTCCAAAAGAAGCACCCTCTCTTCTCTGCATCAGAAAAGATAGGAAGTCTCTCGATGTCCCACCTCTTGGGTGACTGATATGTGCCAGAGCCGTGTTGTCTCTACAGCAGAGATATGCACCCCCAAAACATCTCGTCCTGCCCCCGAAACACCCCCGCTAGGCTAATAGCACACGCAGGTTTCATTTGTAAGGCGCCATAGAAACGCCACCACAATAGGCCCCATCTCGAGTGGGCCCATCTGGGTGTCTTTGTCGGGACCGCTGAAAGCCACAAAGGCCTGCTGACCTAGAAACACATCAATAAGGGAGAGGGGAGTTCTTCCAATGACAAATTGAAGAACTGAGGAATTGTTTTTTTCTTTCGTTGGTGATGGAATATGAGAGGGATCCAGGTTTGTGGGCAGAATCGGGACGAGGACAGGAAATGCCTCATTCTGTCCTGCTGTTGGAGGAATCCTTCAGAGGTCACGCAGTGGCTTTAGACCTGTCAGGAAGAATGGAAGGTTGAAACTGTCAATGTGTGTGTTTTTGTACTGGAGAGGGGGAAAAAAGCAGTCTGTGAGTGTTTCTGAGCTGGCCATTGCTCAACAGGAAGTCTTTTTTTTTTTTTTTTTTGGTGATTTATATCAGCTCTAAACCAATTGGGGTAGTTACTTTGAAATTAAATAAAAAAAGACTAATACAAAATGTTGATCAAAAGTGCAGGGTTAATGCAGTTTATTTTTAAATAAATTAATACTTTTATTCAACAATGATGCATTAAATTGATCAAAAGTGACAGTAAATAATTGTATAAAGTTACAAAAGATTTCTATTCATCAGATACTCCTGGAACAACAATCTGTCATTTCCACAAAAGTATTAAGAATTAAAAACTGCTTTCAACATTGACAATAATATTACAATATTAGCATGATTTCTGAAGGATCGTGTGGCACTGAAGACTGGAGTAATGATGATGATAAATTCAGCTTTGATCACAGGAATGAATTACATTTTACAATATATGACTTAAATAGCAGTTATTTTAAATTGTAGCAATAGTTCAATAATAGTATTTCTGTTTTTAGTGTATTTAACAATGCAGAAATTAGAATGCATAAATAAATTTGAAACATCTTTGGTGAGCATAAGAGACTTCCAAAACATTAAAAAGGAAAAATATTACAGACCCCAAAGTTTTGAATGCTACTGTAACTATTAGATAACTTTTATGTAATTTACATAATATAATAAATTTTTCCAGTCAGAACTTTTTTTTTCTGATACAAAAACAGTTAGAGTAACTGCACTAAGCATAATTATATTATATATAATATATATTATATATTGTATTTATTTTATATTTTATAATAGTATTATGTTGTACAGTATACATTGCTATGGAAATGGTTTACATAAAATCACGGTTAAACATTTTTTAAAGGAATCATTTTGAAAACGATGAACCAAATTACTAAAATGAATCCATTTTAAATGTTTCAATTGAGATATAATGGAGAATTGAGTTGAGCATGTTTGATTATTGATTATTGCCAACCAAGCAACTGCCACTGGAATGAACTTGAAATGTTAACAAATAACCTTCTCCTTCTCCAACTATTTTAGACCTTCTCGGTGCTTTCAGGGTGTTAATATGTACAAAATGTGTAAAACCTACAGTGGCCGAGAGAGCTCAACACGCTGCAACTTCAGAAAACACATGCAAATAGAAAAAGCACCAGCAAATCAAGAAAACATCTTCATCAATTTGAAGCGCGTTTCTTTGTGTTGTGAGTATTTGCAGTGCTTTTCTTTGTTTGTGTTGTGAGCATTTGCAGCGCGTGTGTTGTCAAATTGATGAAGTTGTTTTCTTAATTTGCAGGTGTTTTTTTCTATTTGCAGTGTGTTGAGCTCTCTCGGCCACTGTATAAAACACAGTAATAGTAATGACATTTTGAAGGCGTGAGTAATACCTAATAATATTTTTTCTATGAAAATGTTTATCTCAAAACCTGCATCAAATTGGCAAACGTTTGTCTGCGTATTTGTATCTGGTTCTGTCACTGGAGGTTTGTCACAGGTTGAAGACTAAGTAAAGTATTGAAGAGCTGGTTTACAGATCAAGACAGGTGTTCTTTTCTCTTATCCTCAGTTCAGCTTTGTAACAGACATACATGTACATTTCCTCTACAGGAGGAATTTTGTGTCATATTCACACTTTTCAGGTACAGTGTAGCTGCTGATGGATGCCGAATCCATTACAATCACACTATCCTCTTACCATGTGGCATGTATCACAAAGCGTCTAATGTCTTTGGCATCACTAGCAACCAGAATAAACAGTTGTTTTCTTATTTCATCTGAGGTTAGTCTTATTTTAGTTGTTCTCTGTGTTGGGATAAATACAGTATCTGATGTGATAGTGACTCTCTGACAGTTCTTTTGTCACAAGGTGTTTGGGTAGGTAATGTGGCATTGATGGTTATTCCTGTTCACAGAGGAGGACCACTATGACAGCTACTCCCGCATGCTGCTCAAGTACTTCCTGGCGGAGGGAGTTGTGTGTGGACATGAACTCTTCTTGGCATCCGCCCGAGATCACCCTGATGAAATCATGCAGGTATGAAGAAAATCAAATCAAGTGTTCACACTCTGCCTGTTTGACACGTTGGTCAGGTTTTTTGGTTCTGGGAACTCCAAATACATCAAAATCCATTATTTACAGCCATATTATTGTTATATAACTAGTACCTGGCTCTCAAAACAATATACCTGAAGAAATCTGTGTGTCTTTTTCAGTAAAATGTTTTTCTCAGCATTGGCCAGGAACAGTGTGACCGAACATGACACAATGTCTGTATGTATTATTATGGATGTGCCATAGTCTGATTTCTGTATCTACTTTTGGTAGATACAAAGGACTCTTTGAAACTGTTTGGAATAGAATACCATAGTCAAAGTAGTCATAGTATTATTTTTTTCTCTGCATGTATAGTCTGCATAGCAGTTTGTACATGCTTTGTACATTTCAAATCTGCCCCACAATGCAATGCGCACAAATTGTGACCCTGGACCACAAAACCAGTCCACTGGGTTATTTGTAGCAATAGCCAAAAATGCATTGTATGGGTCAAAATTATCCTTTTTTTTATGCCAAAAATCATTAGGATTTCAAGTAAAGATCATGTTCAATGAATATATTTAGTGAATTTCCTACCATAAATATATCAAAACTTAATTTTTGATCAGTAATATGCATAGCTAAGAACTTAATTTAGACAACTTTAAAGGCAATTTTCTCAGTATTTTTATTTTTTGGCACCCTCAGATTGCATATTTTCAAAGTTGTATCTCGGCCAAATATTGTCCTATCCTAACAAACCATACATCAATGATGGAAAGCTTATTTATTGAGCTTTCACATGATGTAGAAATCTCAATTTTGAAAAAAATGACACTTATGACTGGTTTTGTGGTCCAGGGTCACAATTGACCTTGCATTGCTTATGCAATGAAGTAACCAGAAGTAATGAGCTGTAATTGCACATCTTTTCTTTCTTCATTATTTCATATGACATTTTTATTTTATTGTATTTTGACATTATTTGCATTTTGGCTTGCTTCATTATTTGTTTAGACTTGGTTTTATTTATTTTTTTATATTGAAATTATTCATATCATCTTGCTTCAATTTTTGATCAAGCATTTTATTCTATTTTTATTGCATTTTATTTCAATTTTTCATTCACATCTTTTCTTACTTCATTATTATTATTATTAGTAGTAGTAGTAGTATATTTTATTTAATTTATTTTACATTGTTCGCATCTTTGGTGTTTGACCAGACATTTTATTTATTTATTTATTATTTATTTAGACACACCTTAATCATTCACATCTTGTTGGTTTATTATTTAATCAGACATATTTTATTTTCCATTATTCACAGAGTAAGACTGTAAGGCATCAGTGTAGTTTAAAATGTGCATACTGTTTCTTGTTCTGCATTTAAAAAGGTACAACTCTAGGCAGCAGTCATGTCTAGTGTGCAGTCTGCTTTTAAGCAGTACACTAATATACCATTCCAAACATAGCCAGTGTTTTCTCTCTCTTCTCCTTCCCCATCTAAGCTTTCATAGACTGATACATGAATGTTTCTGTGCGAGAGCTCGGGGAGTTACCTGTGAGCGTTAACGAGTCTCACCTTAATGACAGTGGACAGGAGCTCCTCTCTCGCCAGCCCCTGATTGGCCCCCAGTCAACACAAGCTTAATGAGGGCCTGTTGTTGCCCTTCAGACAGTTCCTGCATTGAGCTGTTATTTGCGAAACAGTCTCAGTTTTTTTGTTATTGCACGGTCTGTATGAACATTCCCCTAAGGGACACAGTTCCCACCTTCATTTTGGCATTTTTGGCATTAACGACAGCATCAACCCTGTTGTTCAAACAACAGCTTTTAAAGTGCTAGCACCATTTTGATGTGTTTATTAATATTTTGGCCTTGTAAAAACAGGTCACTTGACATTCATTTCCCTTTTCACTGAAAGCTTTGGCCAAGCTACTGGCTTAAACTAGCTTTAGTCTACCTAGAAACAGTGTAAAAATTCTAAAAACATGAATACCCACACAAACTCAACATATTTGAGATAAAATATAGACAATATATTTGATTTGTCAAATATAAATATATATAGTGATTTAATAACTGGTTAATTTATACAACCAACACACTTTTAAAATATATGGTAAATATTTTTCAATATTAAATGCTTCTCCAAAGATCAAAGTCAGGTAAAAAGTCTTTCCTTATTAAGATTACATTTATGAACTATAAATATTTAAGAATTCAATTTCAGTGGGTGCAAAAAAGTTATAACAGTAAGGCAATGATGTTATTCTGAGCATTTGTCTTGAAGTTTCTTCTGTGTCTAAAATATATTTCAAAATTATTGTTATTAGTAGTTGTAGTATGTAAATTAATCAAGTAATGTTATGTCTTTTCATATTTTTTTAAATAGGGACTCCCTTCTCCAATTGTGGATGATGTTGCCGGCATGAACGAGGGTCAATCTCAGTCATGTGACCCACAGAATCCAGACACAATGACAATCGCCTGGCGCTACCAGAACCAACCCAAAATTCAGGTAAAAGACCATCTGTAGGGAAGTCGGTCCTTTTATTCAGTAAAATATTGAGAAATCAACCTCACATATTCATGATGATTTTAAAATCTTAAAAGTTTTTACTGTGTAGCGCAGTGGTTCTCAACTAATTTTGCTTCAGGACCCAGGGTTATATTAAAGATCAAGTGATGACGTACACTGAGAAAAAAAAAAAAGTTTATTATACTATTATTCCAGTAAACAAATGCAAATGTATTATAATTCTTACCTTGTCAGTAATTTACTGTACAAATGCACCGTGGCTGGCACAAACAATATTAATCTTCATTGCTAATGAATTTACATCAGGGTTATTATAGTTAACTAAAACAATAAAAACTTTTTGGTTAAAATAAGTTCAAGTTTTCTAATATTTTATTTCAGTCAACATTCATTTTATTTAATTTCAACTGGCATCATTTCTCATTTTTGTTTAGTTCAACTTGAAATACTAAAATAACTAAAAGTAAATCAACTAAAACTACTAAATAAAAACTATATAACACAAAAGAATAAAAATGACATAAAACTCAAAGCAAAATTATTAAAACTTTAAAATGAATGTGAAAACATAAACCAATCTAATTCAGAAAGTTAATAAAAACTATATTTGTACATCAATGATACTAAAATAACACTGATTTGGATTTGAAGTAATCTTTTGCGTGCATGTCACGTCTTGTTTAACTAGCTTTAATGCCAGAATACCATGGTGATTGATTGGACGCACAACTTTCTATATCAACAATGAAAGCTATGGAGAGAATTTAGCCTGTCTTTTAAAAAAATTGACAAACCTTTATTTTACTATGCTACCCATGCAAGATTATATGGTTAATTAGTTGTATTTTCTTATTTGTATTTAGCATTGTTTTATACTTGTTCTGCACAACCCAATCAGAACAGAAATGCGACCCATTTTTGGAGTGGGGAACCACTTTTATACATGCTAAGAACAGGGGGTGGGAAAAATAGTGTCCTATAATAAATATATCAATTCCCACCCACCCAGCGCTGTGAATGGGCTTTCGCTGCTCTCATTCACAGTTTAGGTGGATTACTCACGCTTAGCTGGTTATAGGTGGAAACCCAAGGAGACAGGAGGGCATGGGGCTTCTATTCAACCTCAAGCCCTTTACAATGGACCAGCAGCCTCCAGCACCCCCAAATCCCTTCACAGCCCTCTTCGTGGCGTCCGTGCGCCCCTCTTTCTTCCTTTTTGAGAAAAAGCTCCTCCTGCCAGCCCATAATCCAGATTGCTATGGAGATTAGGGGGGACACTAGTTAGTCACCAAATATTTCACTCTTTCTCTCTGCATTTTCAAACAACTTTCGCTCATTCTCTACCATTTTTTCCCCCTACTTCCCATTGGATATTTTCAGTCTCCTTTCCTTATTTTGTTCTCCCCCTTCCTCCCCCCCCCAATCTCAGAGGGGATACTTACCCTCCTTAACCTTCATCATACCTCTGTCCTCTTCACAAAGCACTAGTAAGGGATTTGCATCCTAAACATATAGCGCCCCCCTCGTTTCTTGTTCTCAATGGAGACGCCTGATCAAAGTTCAGTCAGTCAAAACCCATGCCGTAACGTTAAAGGGGTCGACCCGGCCGGCCCACTAAACGAGGATCTCCGAAGGAGGTGCTGGAACACATAAGAGTCGCTGATCCAGATCAGGAGAAGATTAGGGGCTCACCTCTCTGCTCATTAGAAACTCTGGAGCAAAAACCAGACCCCCTCACAACCTGAGGAAACATCTGCCCGCGTGCAAGTGTGCTTTCCTAAGCCCAAGTGGACAGTCTCATCAGAAAGTGATTACATTCTCAATGGCTTAACGAATCATCTGGGCTTCTTACAGTTTAACAATGGATAAGCCATCAGTGGTAGCTGGAAGCTGGAGCTGGATTCTTTTATATGCTTAACTTTTCTTTTTATTGTCTTATGTAAAGAATGGTCCACTATGATAGGTCATCAATTCGTAGATGTTGCTCTATTTACACAACTGTTCAAAAGTTGGTCAGTAAGATTTATATTTTAAATAATAAAAAAAATATATATTTTTAATTTATCTATTTTTTAAAGGAATTAATGCTTTTGTTTAGCAAGAATGCATTAAATTAATGTCATGAGATTTAAAAAAAAAAAAGAAAATGTTCTGTTTTTTTAACTTGGTTCATAAAAGAATTCAAAAAATATATATATAATAGTTTCCACAAAAATATTAAGCAGCACAACTGTTATGTTGTAATTATCAACATTAATGATAATAAATGCAAATAATAAATGTTTCTTGAGCACCAAATATTAGCATGTTATAATGATTTATGAAGGATCATGTGACACTAATGCCTGGAGTAATCACTTCTGAAAATTCAGCTTTGCCATCACAGGAATTAAATTTATTTTAAAATATATTAAAGTAGAAAACAGTTCATTTAAATGGTAAAAATATTTCACAATATTACTTACTTTTATTTACAATTTTTAAACTTGTTTTTTTTATTATTATTAAACAAATGCTGCCTTGGTGAGCATAAGACTTCTCTCAAAAACATTTTAAAAATTGTGCTGACCTCAAATTTTTTAACACTATTGTGTAAAAAGATATTTATTTACTATAAACTAGTAAAATGTTTGTAGTAAATAAATTTGCATATTTTTTCACATTCAAATTCAAACTTTCATATTTTGTTTTACATGCTGTGATTACCGACAGTTGCAACAATGGAGACCTGACAGTCTATGGGATTGTCTATGGGTGTCTAAAATTGACTTCACATCACTTACATCAGCAAAGAAATGCAACAACAACAAAAAAATGTTTTGCTGTTCCCAATGTGTACATATTTGCTCTGATAATGGATTTGATTACAATTCCTTACTTAATTACATGTTACATCAGATTTGTCATTTGGTCATGATTCTGTTTGATTATCATGATTTGACTCATAATTATTTGAACAAATATATGTTTGGGACACAGAAGTAGCTGTAGGGACAGTTAAACCTGTTCATGCAGAAAGTAGATTGGAAAACTGAAAATAGGCCAATAATTGTATTGTTGTGTTAATTCAAAAATGTATTATTAAATGATGTATTTAGTGCATTTTACAATCCTAGAGAATAACATTTTTGTTATAATTGATTTCTTTTTATTTATAGACTGCTTTGGCGTCATCAGTGAGGTTTGGTCATTACTATGACGTGTCCAAGACCATGGAGCCTGAGCTACGGCAGGCAGCCAAATGCCACAGTTTTTATCAGCTACAGGAAACACCAGTAACCACAAGCTCAAGGTAACTACTATTGCCCACTCAAATATCTGTTAAGAGCATCAAAATAAATGTTCAGTTATGGTGAATATTCAGAACAAGATGTTTTGTTTGCCAAGATGTACACTACCTTTCAAAAGTTTGGGATTTGCAGGATTTTTTATGTTTTTATGTTCTTATTATCAATGTTGAAAACAGTTGTGATGCTTAATATTTTTGTTGCAACTGATATTTTTTTTTTTCAACATTCTTAGAATTCAGAAAATTTACATTTCACTTTTAATCAATTTAATGCATTCTTTTCTGAATAAAATAATACATTTCTTTAATAAAAAAAAAACTTTTTGAATTGTGCTATATGCATATTTAATCTTAAAAGCATGCGGTTTGAAGTCGGAAGTATGAAGAAGGAATATTCAACATACAAATTTAAATGGATCAGCTTGTCTTGCGTAAATATCTATATTGCCCTGACACAGCTTTTATTATTACTCATGGAAGTTCATAAAAGAATGCTTATGATTAGAGACAGCTTAACCAAACATTATAACCAAACACATGCACAGCCTTCTGCACTTATCTTTCATATACGTCCTTACTTCTATTATGATACGTGCGCTAAGTATTGTCACATATCTCCAAGAAGAATATGCTTTCTCAATGCTGATGTCATGTTTCTGAGGAACACATCTGCAATTTCGTTTTATGACGGGTTTTCAGCCTAATAAAGATTTTCGTAAAAACGTCTCTGTACTTCCAGGTGCTCGCCAGCGCTGCTAGAGCCAGGGTTGAGTCTTCAGTGGTGTTTGCGATGCGGTTGTTTTATGGTTGCGAGGGGTGCACGTGTAGAGGAGGCAGGAGCTTTGGTTGCATTAAAGTCTACGGCACGGCCACAGTGCAAACAAATCAATCTGGAGCCCCTGGTTCATGGAGCCTCTCTCTTCGTTTTATGTCCGCAAACAAAAAGGTCTTCTAATTGTTTATCTGCATAACAGCACCATAATGAAGGGGCCGTGTTCCCAAGCCTGTGTTTACTCGCATCAGTAAATGTGTTCCTGTGTGGCGATACTGTGTCCGCGGAACAGCTTGTGCTATGGCAGCAACGTGATGGATGCCGTGGCCTACGTAGGTGTTGCTTTTGGAATTTTGCCGTCATTCCTTCCTCTGCCTTCAGTTTATTATGATTTTATGACGTGTTGTAATGGAACCATAAAGCTTTTAGCCATTAGCTGTTTTAGCACACCTTTTAGATGTATTTCCGTCCCATAGGAACACGAAGAGACTTTATTCCTAGTACGTATATTGCTGAAGGGCATCTAATCGTCATGTAATTTCCAACTCAAAAATTATATTATGCTGCCTGTTTTGTGACACTTGCAAAGTAAAGGTTTCAGTTTTATCTGAGATGGGCAAAATTTTACTGTGTTGATTGTTGTACGTATTGCGGCAGATTATAAATGAAATGTCTAGTGATTGGTGCTAAAATCTGGTTCAGTTTGATCTGAAACGGATGAATGTGAATGTAGTAAAATTTTATTACGATGGATGTTGTACATATCATGGAAGTTTGGAAATAAAATGTTAAATTTTATCAGAAACAGATGAAGGTGATTGTACGTTTTGCAGCAGTTTGGAATTGAAATGTTTAGTGATTGGCGCTAAAAGCTGGTTCAGTTTTATCTGAAACAGTGAAACGTGAATTTGGCAATTTTATTACGTTGGTTGTTGTACAATGCTGTGGTTCAGAAATGAAATGACTGGTGAGTTACACTAAAAGCTCTTTTGTGTTTGACAATAACACATCTCCTACACTAAACCTAACCGACTCTTTGAACTCTTCTTGTATTGAGTGTCAAAACAAGTAGGACTCGTACCTGAATGCTCGGCATCACAATGTAGTGCTGTACCGGGTGAGCTACCAAGCAAGTTTACT
The DNA here is from genome assembly GCF_936440315.1 of Barbus barbus. Classification (NCBI taxonomy): domain Eukaryota; kingdom Metazoa; phylum Chordata; class Actinopteri; order Cypriniformes; family Cyprinidae; genus Barbus; species Barbus barbus. The sequence goes on from NC_136730.1 coordinate 10,119,092, forward strand.
ACATCAGAGAAACCATGCATATGGAGCTGGTCATGTGATGCAGATGTCAAATGTTTTAGTTTGTAAATCATGCACTATGCTAAAAGTGTTTTGGGATCATAATATATGACCCTGGACCACAAAACCAGTCTTAAGTCGCTGGGGTATATTTGTAGCAATAGCCAAAAATACATTGTATGGGTCAAAATTATCGATTTTTCTTTTATGCCAAAAATCATTAGGATATTAAGTAAAGATCATGTTCCATGAAGATATTTTGTAAATTTCTTACCGTAAATGTATCAAAACTTCATTTTTGATTAGTAATATGCATAGCGAAGTACTTCATTTGGACAACTTTAAAGGTGATTTTCTTTTAAAAAAAGGTGGGGTTTTTTGCACCCTCAGATTCCAGATTTTCAAATAGTTGTAGCTCAGCCAAATGTTGTTCTATCCAAACAAACCATACATCAATGGAAAATGTATTTATTCAGCATTCAGATTATGTATAAATCTCAATTTCGAAAAAAATTGACACTTAAGACTGGTTTTGTGGTCCAGGGTCACATATATAGTATTGTGCAGGGAACAGTACAGAAAGTCTTTACATGATAATTTGTGAGAAAAGAAAAGTTATTACTGTTTTACTACCTTAAGTATTTATTTGACTGGAAACTGCAGCAAATCGTATATATAGGTACTTTTTTGGAGTTTTGTAAAGGTTTTTTTTTTTTTTTTTTTTTCAGTGACACTGTTGATAATTTTGTTATAAAGAACAAATTGGGGCAGAATCAAATGTAGGAAACCGCTTCCTATCCCTTTCAAAGAAATCAATTAATCAGCAAGCTTAAGCGACAACCAAATGTCTTGAGATACAAAAAAACCCTCATTGTCTTTCCACATTTCACAGCTCATAGAATAAAAAGCCCCATGCCATTTCCAGACTGTTAAATTGCTCCGTTTCTCTACGTGGCATAATTGGCACAAATTGCTCTCCAGGTGATAGCGGAGCCTGTTGTTTAAGATGGATGCTGCCTACACGCGGCCCTCTGGTCCCCCTCTCGGTCGGATCACTGTGATCTTAATTAGCTCACCTGTCGGCCATTATCCTCTACGGACAGCACCTTAAGCGATCGCGCTCTGTTGGGCTGCTGCAGTCTCTGTCTCAGACACAATGGGGGCGTGTCCTCTTTTGATTGCCGCCACCCCCACCTCCCCAGGTCTTAATCAAAGGAGGGAAACACGTGTTTCACTCCATTAAGCAGCAAATCAGTGAGGTGGCTTCAGAGCGTGAAATTGCACACCACTGTTCAAAAGTTTGGGGTCAATGATATATTTTCTTAAAGAAATTAATATTTTTGTTTAACAAGGATGCATTAAATTAATCAACTTTTTGTGCTGCCATTTTGCAGGACTGCCTGGAAGAAGAGATTTTAAGTCTCAATGGGACTATCCTGGTAAAATAAAGGAAATAAATAAAAAAATTGACAGTAAAGACATTTATAATGTTACAAAATCTTTCTATTTCAAATAAATGCTGTTAATCATGTGACACTGAAAACTGGAGTAATGGCTGCTGTCAATTCAACTTTGTCGTCACAGGAATTAATTACATTTTAAAATATATTTAAAGAAAACAGTTCTTTTTCATTTTACAATATTAAGGTTTTTACTATATTTTTGACCAAATAAATGCAGCCCTGGTGTGCAATATGCGCAGATGGAAGATTCATAATCAGTTCTATAGACACCATTTGTTCATAATGATTACCACAGAAAACTGTTTTGAAATTGAGACTTGAACGTTGTGTGTTAATATGTGACTGTGTCATGATAAAACCTGTGTCATAAAAGTTATAATACGATTATTTGAGCTAGAATCAGAAAAATTCAGCTAGTCCTTTTGAACACCGCTAAATATGGCGTTATTTTACTGCCAAATATACGCTGCTCTCGCGCAGAGAGCGTGCGCGCACTTAAAACGTGTCTCTCCTCTCCTCAAGTGTGCGTGTGCGCGCTCAAACTTTGTCCTGTGCACTCGCACATCTCTCCGTGCTCTTGCGCTAGATATGAATTCTTTTCACACCTGGACTAAACGTCAAAAGTTATCAACCAATCAGATTTTTTTATACAACTGACCCGATGAAAATACTAGGCCTACATGAAGAGGTAACTGATCCTGGAATTTCTCTACAATTTAATAATATTTAGTCATATTAATCAAAAGGCTAGGATAAAATGCCTTTTGATTATAAATGGCTAGGAATCGGGTGCTTGGATGATTTATAAAAAACAAACAAAAAAATAGTTTGTCTAATTGTTTGGTCAAACCACTCTGAGCGATTTATCTAAACAAACAAGCAAAAAAAGTATATGATTCTTAAAGTTCATGTGGCCATACATGTATTACGTACTTGGGTTGATATATATATATATATATATATATATATATATATATATATATATATATATATATATATATATATATATATATATATATATATATATATATATTATATATATTTGTGATTAATCACGATTAATCGCAAATTTAAAATACTAGGATTTACCTGTAAATGTGTTGAAATAAAGAAATGCATGACAAACTAGTTTAAGGAAACAGAACCTTCCACATCTCCACCAGGTATGAGACACAATCATTATTATTGTTTTGTTTTAATTCAGCAATTATCAGCCTTTATACTGACGTTTACCAAGCCACATCGCTTCAATCCCAGTATACATTTACCCAACTATTATCAAAAGTATTTCTAAATAAATACAACAAAACATTTTCTTGCGGCCTTACATGAAGTATTATGACAAAATGCATTAAGAAGAATTGGACCTGTTCTGCAGGTGCATTAGAGCTAGCATTAGCGTCATGCTACATAAGACAATTTATGAGATTAATAGTACACTTTTACTCCGAACTCACTTTAAACCACCATCGAGTGTTTGTAATAACTTCCTTTTGTGATCACATGTGTATACACTTTGGGGGGCCGTGGTACATTAGGAAAGTAGCCCCAAAAAATACAACCCATGGCTCTGTAATTTTTCCCGCAACTGTATTTTCAAAATAGCCCAATTGTGCAGGAAAACCGCGACCCTGACCCAAACGATTAATTTGCATAAAAAAAAATTAACGTTAATTTTTTAGATTAATCGCATGTTAACGTTGACAGTCCTAATATATATATATCTCTTCTGATTTAAGACAGAACTAGGGCCAGATGCACTATTCCCTAAATAGCCTACTTAAGATGTGGAGACCAAATATAACACCATAATGAATTTATCATATTTGTGATAGCATCACTACATTATATTCTATGGGTTTAATGCATTTGCAGACAGTGTCATTTCCTATAACTGTCATAATAAAAAAATGTATCTAGATTTTAGCTAGATAAAAAAATCTAGCTAAAATCAGAACTGAAAGCAAACACTGGATTTAAAAAAATAAATAGATAAATAAAAAAAAACTCCCAATAAATGTCCAAACAGCGATTCTATCAGATCATTTAGTGTGTTATGATATCCTCGTTTACAACTATTTTTGCATTTGATGTTGTTTGATAGGAATTGTTACTTACTATTACCAACAACTGACAATTTATTGCAATGATTTTGAATTCAGTTGAGATATCTGACATAATATGACATAACATTGACCTTTTATATGAAGTCTTTAGAGCCATGGGCTGTTTTTAGATAAATCGAGGGGTTTGACCAACCATAGTTGGACAGAGGTTATTTATATGTACAAATCATCCAAGCACCTCATTTCTAGCCATTTCAAATATACATTTGATTAACATTGCTAAATATTATTAAACTGGAAAGAAATGAAAGATCCTTCTTTGATTGTCAAAATATTTCACAGAAAAGAACAAAATACAAACATAAAAGATATAAAGTAAAACAAAGTAGCCTACAATAACCAGTGTGTTAAAACAAAAATGCAACAAAAAAAAAAAGTCAAGGAAAGGCCCGAAAGAAATCGGTTTCAAGATATATTTTTTAAAAGTGCATAATAACAACGTTTAATTCAGGTGTGAAAAGAATTAATCTTCATATATATATATATATATATATATATATATATATATATATATATATATATATATATATATATATATATATATATATATATATATATATATATATATATATATATATATATATATATATATATATATATATTTCATCCCAAGTACATAATCTCTGTTCATCAATTTGCACTGGCTACCAATAGCTGCTCGCATTAAATTCAAGGCATTAATGTTTGCCTACAGAACCACCACTGGCTCTGCACCCCTTTACCTAAATTCTTTACTTCAGACTTATGTGCCCTCTAGAAGCTTGCGTTCTTCAAGTGAACAACGAATTATTGTACCATCCCAAAGACACAGAAAAACACTTTCAAGGACTTTTTCATTAACTGTTCCCATCTGGTGGAATGACCTGCCCAACTCGATCCGAGCAGCCGAATCCTTACCCATCTTCAAGAAACGGCTAAAAACTCATCTGTTCCATCTTTACTTGACCCTCTAACTCTAGCACTATCTATTCTAATTGTATTTTATCTATGTCTTTTTATTAAAAAATAACAATAATAATAATATTTATCTGTACTGCGTTAGGCTAACCAAGACTTGTAATAGCACTTGCACGTTGTCGCTCTTTTGTTGGTTTTGATTGCTTCTTATGTCCTCATTTGTAAGTCGCTTTGGATAAAAGCGTCTGCTAAATGACTAAATAAATAAATAAATAAATATGTATGGCCACATGAACTTTAAGAATCATATACTTTTTTTGTTTGTTTAGATAAAACGTTCAGAGGGGTTTGACCAAACAATTAGACAAACTAGGTTTTATATATATATATATATATATATATATATATATATATATATATATATATATATATATATATATATATATATATATATATATATATATATATATATATATATATATATATATAAAACCTAGTTTGTCTAAACCTAGTTTGTCTAATTGTTTGGTCAAAGAGAGCAAAGGAAATCCGCGTGAGAGCGGGGAGATTCGTGCTCGCGTATTATATTAATCTACTTTCGCGCTACAAAAATGCACTCTCGACATTTGGCAGTAAAATAACGCCATACTAAAGGTCTGTGTCAGGTCTGGAGGTTGCTGTTTGTCAGGATTTAAACTCAGTTCTCAACCTTTGAGTAATTGATGGCTGTCGTAGCTGCATGCAGAGTGGCACAGTGTGATCATTACAACATGTTGTGAACCAGAATGAGAGGGAATGACTGAAGTGACAGAATGAAAGACTTTACCAAACCCCTGAGGTGTGATATATAGCTTTAAATAAGCAAAAACATAAATCTCAGTCTAGTAGTTTAATCTCAACAGGCTTGAGAGTCTTCAGAATGTCTGAATGTCATTGGATTTCAAGTCTCTTATGCTCACCATGGCTGCATTTATTTGGTAACTAATGCAGTAAAAGCAGGAATATTATTGCAATTTTAAGTAATGGTTTTATATTTGAATATATTTTAAAATCTAATTTATTCCTGTGATGCAAAGTTGAATTTTCAGTATCATTACTCCAGTCTTCAGTGTCACATGATCCTGATCATTCAATATGCTGATTTACTGCTCAAGAAACACATCTTATAATTATGAATGTTGAAAACAGTTGTGCTGCTTAATGTTTTTGTGCACACTTTTTTCAGGATTCTTTGATTCATAAGTTCAAAAGAACAGAATTTATTTGAAATAGTAAAGACTTTCAAGATGTTACAAAAGATTTGTCACTTTTCACCAAATTAATGCATCTTACGGAATGAGAAAAATCTTACTGACCCCAAACTTCTGAACAATAGTGTTTCTATTGTTGAATAACGTTAAACTTAACAAACATATTTTTACGCTTGAAATGTGTGCTTGTGCCAACCTTCCGTTAAATAAATGGCATGTGGTATTTTCTTATAAAATGCAGTTTTAGGGTCTAAATTTGTTTTGAGGACACTACTCTCAAATTTTAGGGAGAAAGAAGGCATATTTGAGTAAAGACAAAATGTGCAACGCAGGGCAGGTCAAGTGCTTTGACCTCCCTTGTTATGAGTTGCACATCTTACCCCTGATTTAACATAGAAGCGCTGTGTCACTGGGATCAGAAGCACTGTCCCGTTAACACAGCGCTCTGTTTCAGCACACTCAGACTCACCGCAGGCCTCAGGGGGAGCGCCCGGAGCTGACAGAGGTGCCAAAGTGTTTAATTAATTTCATTTCATTTGATTTAATTAGTGATGTATTTCCTTGCGTCTACATGCACGGCCAGGTTGCCAAGGTTACTGCCGATGTCAACAGGCTTTTGTGATATCAAAGCAAATCCCACTTTATGACGGCAGCATATGCCACAACAATTAGTGGTTTTAATTGAAGTGTACACAGATATCATCAGCTTTTGACCTGTTATGAAGCCATAATCATAATAGTCGACATTCAAGCATTTTCCTGAAACTGAACCTTTGCATAAAAAATAAATAAATAATAATAAACATGGTTTGAAGTCAACTTTGAAACAATTTTGAGTCTTGACACATCTGTATGATTAATTGCACAATTCCACATTTGTTACTTTGGGTTATAGCATTTGTTAAAAGAAAGAATTTTAAATGTGATTAGGCTTTACACTTACATTACTCTTCAAAAGACTGGGGTCTGTACATTTGTATTTTTTATTTTTGAAAGACTCTTATGCTCTCAAAGGCTGCATTTTTTTATCATAATTAGTTATATTCTAAAATATGATACTTATTGGTTATTATTGAAAATAAATAGAATAGTAAAAGTATCTAATATGCACTTTGGTTCAGGGTTTAGGGTTAGTAAGATTGTTTACAATTTTTATGCTTACCAAAGCTGCATTTATTTGATCAACAATATAGTAACAGTATATTGTGAAATATTACAACTTTATCTGTTTTCTGTTTCAGTATAATTTAAAATGTAATTAATTCCTGTGATGCAATGCTTAATTTTCACCAGGCATTGTTCTAGTCTTCAGTGTCACATGATCCTTCAGAAATCATTCTTATATGAGTACTTGCTGCTCAAGAAACATTTCTTATTATTACTAATGTTGAAAATGATCGTGCTGCTTAATATTTTTGTGGATACGGAATACATTTCTCTCAGGATTCTTTGTTGAACTGAAAGTCCAAAAGAACAAAATTTATTGAAAATAGAAATCTTTTGTGACTGTTAATTCTTTAAAAAATAATAATAAAAAATCTGTGTTTTACATTGGCATGAATGGAATTTAGTTGATCAAATAATTATTTTAAAATCATCATCATCATCAAAGTCGTCTCCATGATGCTAGGTTTTGGGGTGGCGTCTATGGGTGGTTGTTTTAGGTGGTCATTTGAACTAGCTTCATGTTTTTTTACATCTACAATCTCAAATTGCAATCTTTTCAGCCCATCAGCCTATTTGTTTATCCATCTTTCAAAATACAGTAAGTATATTTTATTCTCCTGTCATGTTGTTTCAGTCCGTTACCAGCACCCTATCATGCTCTCCTGAAGTCTATCCAGACGGTCATCCGGAAAGAAGGGTTTGACGGATCCACACCACAGGTTGGTTGTCATTTCTTTAGCCATTTATTTCTGTTTCAAATAACAGATAACTTTAAAGAAATAGTACCCAGAAAATGAAAATCCTGCCATCATGTACTCACTCTCATGTCTTTCAAAATCAAAATCCATGAAATTTTCTTTTTGTAGAACAAAAAAGGAGTCAGTCGTACCAGAATGCCTCATTTCAGTATAATTAAAGTGAAAGGTGACCACAACTTTCAAGCAAGGTTTTCAATGAACAATGACTTAAATTTCAATCATATGGCTTCATAAGGCATGGAATATAGTGTATAGTGTATATAGTGCAGAGTCAAAATGACTTCTTTTATTATACTTATCCACACGAGGGTTAATAAATGACACATTTATCATTTTTGGGTGAACTATCCCTTTAAATTGACCAAAAAGGCTATAATGAAATGCACAGTTAACAGACACTCTGTCATTCACACCTCTGGAACAATGTAAGTGTTTTGCCGCAGGCAGTGTTTTTACAAGACCTTTAATTTGTTGTTTCATTGATTGGTCTCGGTTGGCTAATTGTTGCCTGATTTTGTCTGTGCTTTCACTTCCTTTGTAGCGTGGCTTTCATAGCTTGTGATAATTAGGAAATGGAAAAGAGCTTCAAATATAAAGGCTTTATTTTTTCTTTTCCTTTCCAACTTTATTCCTCTTTTTCTCGTCTCATCCTCCGTTGTCAGTTTCTCCATGTTGTGCTTGAATCGCTCTCAGGGGGAGATGGGTTCCCTTGGGTTCCTCTTCCTTAAAGCTGAGTCCTATTAGTTTTGTGGTAAACAGGCCAAGACAGACACTGGGCAATATGCCCTCTGTCTGTTCATATTCATTAGCTCCTACTGAGAAGCAGGGGAGCTCGGCCCCTCTGGGGGCCCCTCTCAGAAACGGCCCAATGATAGCCCCTGTCTTGACTTCCACATCAGCACTGCATCTGCTGAGCCGCTCTTGGGACCAGGCCGCTTGAGGATACACTCGCTATTTTTAATCAGTTTCCAACTTTATGTGGCCCTAATGTGGCTTCTGTCATGTGGTGAACTCCAGACATGGTCTCCTGACCAAATTTTGTGTCGGCTTAAAGTAAGCAGGCCTATAAGTTTATTAAATGAAGTTAGCGAAGTTCTACTAGTATCCTCTCAAATTACAGTCTATAAAACTGCCTTTATTATTTTTTTATATTTTAGAGATTTATTTGGTATTTACACATTTTAGTAAATAAAAAAAAATAGAAATTGCTTGTTCTAAATTCTGCTTGTATAGGAAAGGGTATTAAAACTAAATAATAAATAAAATTGTTAAATGGAGTTCTAGTTCAGTTGAAGACAGGAAACCCAAGTCGTGTACAGTTTTGTTATATTACATGAAGACATTTGAAAAAGATTTCCAGCGCTGCCTATCGGCTCTGATATGTCCTATCATAATAAAGGCAAAAATGCCAAAAAATAAAAAATAAGAGTGAATTTTTTTTCTTTCAATTTCAGTCTTACTGCAAGAAACTTAGCATTATATCTCTTGCTCACCAATGGATCCTTTGCAGTGAATGGGTGCCGTCAGAATGAGAGTCAAACAGCTGATAAAAACATCACAATAATCCACATTTAATTTCTTCAAATCTTTTCTGATGATGAAACAAACTCACCAAGGACAAAAACTATGAATTCTAAAGAATGAATGATTTCTAAAACTTTATGGTTATCATTCAGTGTGAATGGGCCTTATATAAATGTTAAAAATTGTATAAAATATTTTACTGCACTGTGTCTTACCTCATGATACTCCAAATGAATTTGCTTGTGCAATCAGGCGCAATGCTGATGAAGGTTTTGATTGTCATCTACATTCAGCTTTTCAATAAAATTTCCATATACATCCATGCATGTCAGATAATGCTCCTTTTTTTTGCTCGCCATGAGGCCAGAATAATAGAATAATTAGAATTTTCCTTTAGAATAATTTTGAATAACATTGGAAAATAAAAATGTTGAAAACAAAACTTTATTTCAAGTTCATGCGATTTCAATGTTGTTAAACTGTTTTAAACTATAGTTTAAAGTTCCCAAATCAAATCTTATTCTGATCAGTAGCTTATGTCTGGTTTGTGTTAGCTCTTTCTTGTTGATCGTTGCACTTTAGTGTTTTTCTCCTCGGACACCTTGGGCTCCTCACCCTGGAAGTCCTCGACCCCCTGTCAGTCAACCGACAGATTAAGCGCTTACATCATCAAACAGTGGCGTTCTTTTGGCAGAGGTCGTGGAATGTGATGAGGTTGAGAGAACATGGGCACAAAGGCAAGAATGCTCAGAATGAGAGCAAACAGGGCGACAGCGAGACTGACTAAAACGTTTGTCAGATTGGTGACTCAATTCTAGCTGTGACTGCAATTACCTATAAAGTTTGAATAAAATGCAGTAACATTTTGCTGGTCATGGTAGGTTTGGTAAAATCAGTAATGAACCTGTTTTTATTTTATTTTATTTGGATTTTTAAACATTCATTATTTTTAGAGTTTTTCTTTATACCTCCTTTTTATTTTATGTTCATGTTACCATCAGCAATTGTTAAAGCATATAATTTTTCTCATGCGCACATAACGGGGAAGAGAGTGTGAGCAGTAAAAAGCCGGAGTGTGGCTGAAGGGAAGGAGGAAGCCGGTGAGTCAGGAACACCCCCTTTGTGGAAATGTCAAGCTCAACCTTCAAGAAGCTTTGGAAACAGTCAAACAATGAGGTTTATTTAACTTAAGATGCTTGTGATTGCTGGACGGTGTAGAGGGTGTTAACTTTACTGTTTATTGTCAGTGGACGAAGGCTGATGTGAGGAGAACAACCAGGGCGGTAGACAATTCAACACCACAGCTATTTTCAGCTGGTTTATTTAAGATATCTAGCTTCCTTTTCTCTATTTCAAAGATATAAGCAGGTTATTCGCACTACAAAGATTTAACTAAATGAAGGCATTTTTAGAATAATTTCAAAGAAAAAGGGAAATTCTTGGATTGGTGCAACTTTTCTGGCCCATGTTTTAAAAGATTATAAAAGCTTTAAACATTTTGTATTGTATTGTATTTTTAATAGCATTTCCTCATTTTTAAGAGTATAAAACGGTTACACTTACCAGAATTACTTTTTATCTTTTCTTTTATTTGTAAAACTCTAAAATTTCAAAATCATTGAAATATTATCCAATAAAAAAACCTTAAATCAGGAATATTATTATATTAATATAAATGTAAGAAATTTAACAGAAATGTAATATTTCTACATTATGAGCTTTATTAGGTGTCATTATCAGCATTATTTATTAAATTTTTATTGTGTGTGTGTGTATATATATATATATATATATATATATATATATATATATATATATATATGTATATATATATATATATATATATATATATATGTGTGTATATATATGTATGTATATATATATATATATATATATATATATATATACACACACACACACACACACACACACACACACATATATATATGTGTATATATATATATATATACACTGTATATATATATACACACACAAATACATATTGGTATATAGTTAATTTGACTGCTACAGTAGCTCATCTGTTGTTTGCACGTCTACAGCTTGTCCAAAATGTGTATTTTTATCGAGAGGTTTACTAAACTGAAAGTGCTGAAAAGAGCTTCTACCTTTCACATCTTCATAAATATGCAAATATGAAGTTGTCCTGCTTTTCTGGGACATCTGAAACTTGTATTGCTGTCACACCAGTTGCCAGTTTTCTAGTTGGTCTGGTCTGAGGTGTCCTCTCAATCTTTATTAAGCAGGTTCAGAATCAGCTCTTTGATGGTTTGTGAATAAGGTTCAATTCTCTGTCAGACTTTGTACACTGTAGAGGGCACATCTCTCACCCATGGCCCCTTAGCTTGGCTGATGTTGGCGGATAACGTGCCAAGAACTTCCTGGCACTTGTTGGAAGCAGACATTTTGGCTCTTAGGTTGACAGCCACATTGTGGTCATGTCAGGCAACTGTCCTGATTGGAAGATGTCGTCCAATCACTTTTGACCACCGTGTTCCGTTTGACCGTGCTGTTGAGTGGTCTTGGCTGGGCCGTTTGTTTCATTGATTCAAGTTGTTTGAGAGGTACATGACCCTCACTCCAAAAGACAAAAGGCTTTTCACTACAGACAGGATTCCACTACTGACTTAGTTACACAAGTCATTGCACACTTATGTATGACATACTATTTGGGCACTGTTTTGTTTGCTTTTCACCATTCTCTCTCTCATTATGGAGAGAGTAATAATGTGAAATTGTACAATGGCTAATCACGTCCTGTTGAGAGTCTCTAATTGATTTAGTAAATTGCTTGAGTAAGTGTTGTTTGTGATCTTAAATGTACTTTCATTAATAAGCACAAGACAACGAGTGAAAGAAATAGTTTACCTTAAAATTAAAATTAGCTGAAAATGTACTCACCCTCAGGCCATCCATCTTATATATGAGTTTGTTTCTTCATCTGAACAAATTTGGAGAAATTAAGTATTACATCACCAATGAATCCTCTGCAGTGAATGGGTGCCGTCAGAATGAGATGTCAAACAGCTGATAAATACTAAACAATAATCCACAAGTATTCCACAGGACTCAATAAAGTGAATATGTGAAGTGAAAAGCTGTGTGTTTTTAAGAAACACATCTATAAACCATTGTTTCAGGATAATATACCAGTCCTCTATCCATAATATTGTTTTCTTCAGTGAAAAGGTCATCTTGGCTGAATCAGGAGAGAAATATGCACTGATCAAGCACTGTTTACAAGCGAAAACACTTAGAAACAAATACATCAGTGAATTTTGATGTGAGAGGACAACAGGAGGTGGACTTTTTCATTGTGATTGGTTGTCTGTCTTGCATTTATACACACTGAATTTGTTCCACCATTAATCAATCCATAGTTGTCTTTGCAGTGCAAAGTATCACAAAATTTGTTATGTTGATTTTAATGCACAGCAGACAGAAAGACAAACAATGCAGGATATAATGACAACAATACAGATTGATTTGATTCTGATACAGCATTTTACCTAAAACTAACGCTGTTTTTGCTACATTGCAAACTCTGCTATTTCGTGTAAATTTACATCTAGGTCATACAATGTTTCACTTGTTTACAAAATTCTTATTTTGTTCTAAAAACTGTAGTGGAAAATGTAAGCATCATTGACATGTTACTGTAAATAAGTGTCATGCAACACCACTGGTTTTTCCTTGTTTCTCTTTTAAATTAAGGTGCGCTTATTAAAATACTGTTAAGATATTCATTCATGCATTTTTGAACACAAAGTTTACTCTGCATTGCTTTAATGAAATATTCATTACACAAGCCAGATGTGGATTTGTTCACATGAATTGTACATATACAGATTGTCTCAAAAGTGCTCAAAAGAAATTCACATTTTTGTGTGTTTGTCTGTTTTCTTGGACTTCTGTAGTCTAAGGTTCGGAACGTCCTGCGGCTGGGTCTTCATTCTCTGGGATCGGTGCTCTGGGGGGATGATGTGTGCTGTAAGGATAACCCCGCCCACTGCCACGCCCTCACCACATTTCTCTATGCCCTCCGAGGCCTGTTACGCACTTCACTCTCAGTCGCTATGGTGACCGTACCCTCCCACCTCATACAGGTATGATTAATCACATAGTTTCTTAGTGTGTTCATTTTAAATCCTTTTTATAAGATGTTTGGAGTCACCGTTAAATGCTGGTATTGTTATTTTTTTTACATTATATTATTACAGTTTACAAACACACTACCATTTTTTTAATGTACCAATTTTTTTTAATCAGCAAGGATTGTCTGTCTGTCTGTCTGTCTGTCGGCTTGTCTGTCTGTCTATCTAGCTGTCTATCGTTCGATCGTTCTGTCTATCTAGCTGTCTATCTGTCTTGCTATCTATCGTTCTTTCTATCATTCATTCTATCATTCTTATGTCTGTCTGTCATTCTATCATTCTTATGTCTGTCTGTCTATCTATCATCGTTCTTGCTATCGTTCTGTCTGTCTGTCTGTCTGTCTATCATCATTCTTGTTATCTGTCTGTCTGTCTGTCTGTCTGTCTAAAAGAACACACAATATTGAGGAACAAGGACATTATTGAGACTAAGGGTTGTTCTAGCAACACCCTCGTAACCACTCACAAGCCTATTTTGGAGACGGGTCTTGTGCAGACACTCTTAAAAAAAGGTGTCTGTTGTAGTTTTTTTTTTTTTTTTTTGCTATTATTCCAAATTTTTGAATATTTATGGCACCATCATGAATGCTAGACATTTCCACCATCGACTTCCAGAGCTAATCCCACAGAACAGCCTTTTTAGATTTTTTTTAACTTGACTGCCAGTCACATGGACCAGCATTGAGGTCGCCATAAGTTTATCGACCCTGGCACACCATAACCGCCCCATGAGCCGGAGTCAAAGAGTCGACCCCCCCCTCCGTTGTGTGAATGAGGTTCCGCTTGGCTGGGGTTCAGGGGCCTGTGTGTGTATCTGTTTGAGTACATGTATGTTTGGCCTTCAGAGGAGCGTCTTCATTGGCGCGTGAACCCACATTCTTTGTCTGAGGCCCTAAACTTTGCATTCAGCCAGCCAATGGTCAGTCTTGAGTCTTTCTGGGCGCTTCACTCTTTCAGCGTCTCTCGGTTCCTGAGAGGCCCTTTTCTTTGTGCCTCCATTAGCCAACGAGAGTCAGGCTGCAGCCGCTGTGCTCTAAGAACGCTTCAAAAGACAAGATCTCGCTGTTCTTTGTCCGTTAGGAGACAAAGTGCTAAAACCCCTCTCAGGGAGGCTGGGGGGCACACAGCGGTTTTCTGCGGTGGAGGTGATGGAGTAAACGTCGGTTTGAAAGTAGTTTTGTAGATTGGATGTGATGTAAACTAGTAGACCTATCAGTAAATAACAGTATGTTATGAGGAGGTGAGGTCTTAACCAAGTCACAAACAGATTTTGTTGTCTAATATATATATATATATATATATATATATATTACACACACACACAGTGGGGGAAATAAGTATTCAACACTTGAACAAATTTTTTATTAAACACATTTCCAGTGCAGCAATTCACATGAAATTTTGACAAGATGTTGGTATTAACTCAAGAAATCTACACAGAGAAAAAATATTGAATATTACAATCCATAAAAAAGTATGTGTAATAAAGTGAAATGACACTGGAAAAAAGTATTGAACACACTAACTGAGATTATACTTAATACTTGGTGGAAAAGCCTTTGTTTGCAGTAACAGCTTCAAGACGCTTCCTGTAAGAACAGACTAATCGTTCACAGTGCGCAGGTGGGATTTTGGGCCATTCTTCTAAACAGACTGTCTTCAAATCTTGAATGTTCCGCAGGGCCCTCTTGTGAATCTTGATCTTCAGTTCCTTCCATAAATTCTCTATTGGGTTTAAGTCTGGTGATTGACTGGGCCTCCTGACCGAGTCTCCTTTGCAGTATGTTTTGGATCATTGTCCTGCTGGAATGTCCATCCATGTCTCATCCTCATCATCCTGGCGGATGGTAACAGATTTACCTCAAGAATTTCCCGGTACATGGCTCCATTCATCTTCCCTTCAATAACATGGATTCTGCCAGTACCATGAGAAGAAAAACAGCCCCATACCATGATGCTTCCACCTCCAAACTTCACTGTTGGTATGGTATTTTTAGGGTCATACGCAGAGCCATTTGTCCTCCAAACATGGCATATGGTATTATTGCCAAAAAGTAAAATGTTTGTCTCGTCTGACCAGACTACATTCTCCCAGTAATTCACAGGGTTGTCCAAATGTTTTGTAGCAAACATCAAACGAGCTTCAACATGCCTTTTCTTCAAAAATGGAGCCTTCCGAGATGAGCGTGCATGGAGGCCGTGGCGGTGGAGTGCATTGCCTATAGTTTTCTCTGTGACAACTGTACCTGCTGCTTCCAAGTCTCTCTGTAGCACTTTCAGAGTGGTCCTTGGCTCTTGGATTACTCTTCTGATTAACCTTCTGACTCCCTGATCAGAAATCTTTCGAGGAGCTCCTTTGTGTGGCAGGCTGATGGAGTTTTTTTCTTTCCACTTGCGTATAATGGACCCAATGGTGCTTACAGGAACATTTAGGAGTTGTGAAATCCGTCTATAACCACTACCATTTTTATGCAGCACAACAATCTTGTTGCGAAGGTCTTGGGACAGCTCTTTGCCTCTACCCATCATATGTTTCTATACTTGCATTCAGAGGTGGGTAAGGCTCTTTCTAACGGATTAACCTGCAATAACCTGGCTGATTATAATTTGCACAAATAGGAGGTTGAACTAATTAGTGAAATCAGCGGTTGTCTTGCTTTGTCTTGCCTTGGTGTACTGCTTTTTCTTTGTGTGTTCAATACTTTTTTCTTCTCCTATTTCACTTCATTAAATATAACTTTTTTATGGATTGTAATTTTATGATTTCTTTATCTGTGTAGATTTCTTGAGTTAATACCAACATCTGATCAAAATTTCATATGAATTGCTGCACTGGAAATGTGTTTAATAAAAAATTTGTTCAAGTGTTGAATACTTATTTCCCCCACTTATTTATATATATATATATATATATTATATTATATTATATATATATATTATATATATTATATTATATTATATATATATATATATTATATTATATATTATATTATATATTATATATTATATAATATTATATATATATATATATATATATATATATATATATATATATATATATATATATATATATATATATATATATATATATATACACACACACACACACACTACCATTTGGGTTCAGTAGGATTTGTTTTCTTTTTTTTTTTTTTTTTTTTTGAAAGAAAATGCTACTTTTATTCAGCAATGATTCGTTAAATTGATCAAAAGTGACTAAATACATTTATAATGTTAAAAGTTACTAAATATTTATATTTCAGACAAATCAGATACGAATGAAAGCTCATGTGACACTAAAGACCAGAGTAATGGATGCTGAAAATTCAGCTTTTTAATCAAATGAATAAATTTGAAATATTGCACATGAAAACAGTTATTTTAAATACTTAACATTACTGTTTTACTGTATTTTTGATCAAATAAATGCAATCTTGGTGAGCATAAGAGATTAAAAATATTTTTTTGAACCTTTGCATATATAAAATGCAATATGATATATAATATTTAAAAAAAACATGTATACATACATTACTGAAAATTGATAGTTGACTCATCTTACCCCATTGTCCTCTACCTATGCAAACATAAGTTATAATATGGGGTTATATACAGTAGTGTGAAAAAGTGTGAATATATACTCAAACACAACAATTAAAAAAGGTTCAAACATTCACTGATGCTCCTGAAGGAAACACGATGCATTAAGAGCCGGGGGGTGAAAACTTTTGAACAGGATGAAGATGTCCAAATTTTTCTTATTTTGTTGAAATATCATATTTTTCCATTTAGTACTGCCCTTCTGACGCGACAGAAGATACTTGCATGTTTCCTGGAAGACAAATTAAGTACAATTTACCTTGATCTTCAAATTCAAAAAGTTTTCACCCCCCGGCTCTTAATGCATCGTGTTTCCTTCAGGAACATCAGTGAATGTTTGAACCTTTTTTAATTGTTGTGTTTGAGTCCCTCAATCATCCTCAGCGTGAAAAGGTGGATCTCAAAATCATACAGTTACTGCTGGAAAGGGTTCAAATATGCAAAAGATGCTGGAAAACTGAAGATTCTGAAGGACCTGGAGGATTTTTCTGAAGAACAGTGCTCAGTTGAACTGTTCAGAACAAACAAGGGACTCATGAACAACCATCACAAAACAAAAAAACAGTCGTAGATCATCCAGGTAACCACACACAGTATTAAGAACCAGTGGTTCCCAAACTTTTGAATGTGGTTATTTTAATAATTTCAGCAATTTTTTTGTCTTGTGGACTATATGTAAACATCTTTTATGGAAAATATCTTACTCAGGACAGTACTAAATAAAAAATAACATGCATTTTGTATGATCTCTCTTATTTTGGTAAAATTATCCACATTTTCACAGATTCTGCAAGGGGTTCCCAAACTTTCGATCCCCACTGTGTTTATGTATATATATATATATATATATATATATATATATATATATATATATACACATACACAGGTGCTGGTCATAAAATTAGAATATCATGAAAAAGTTATTTCAGTAATACCATTCAAAAAGTGAAACTTGTATATTAGATTCATTCATTACACACAGACTGATATATTTCAAATGTTTATTTCCTTTAATTTTGATGATTATAACTGACAACTAATGAAAGTCCCAAATTCAGTATCTCAGAAAATTAGAATATCAATTAAGACCAATGCAAAAAAAAATGATTTTTAGAAATGTTGGCCAACTGAAAAGTATGAACATGAAAAGTATGAGCATGTACAGCACTCAATATTTAGTTGGGGCTCCTTTGCCCTGGATTACTGCAGCAATGCGGCGTGGCATGGAGTCGATCAGTCTGTGGCACTGCTCAGGTGTTATGAGAGCCCATGTTGCTCTGATAGTGGCCTTCAGCTCTTCTGAATTGTTGGGTCTGGCGTACTGCATCTTCCTCTTCACAATACCCCATAGGTTTTCTATGGGGTTAAGGTCAGGCAAGTTTGCTGGCCAATCAAGAACAGGGATACCATGGTCCTTAAACCAGGTACTGGTAGCTTTGGCAGTGTGAGCAGGTGCCAAGTCCTGTTGGAAAATGAAATCTGCATCTCCATAAAGTTGGTCAGCAGCAGGAAGCATGAAGTGCTCTAAAACTTCCTGGTAGACGGCTGCGTTGACCTTGGACCTCAGAAAACACAATGGACCAACACCAGCAGATGACAAGGCACCCCAAACCATCAATGACTGTGGAAGCTTTACACTGGACCTCAAGCAACGTGGATCATGTGCCTCTCCTCTCTTCCTCCAGACTCTGGGACCTTGATTTCCAAAGGAAATGCGAAATTTACGTTCATCAGAGAACATAACTTTGGACCACTCAGCAGCAGTCCAGTCAAGACGCTTCTGACACTGTCTCTTGTTCAAAAGTGGCTTGACACAAGGAATGCGACAGCTGAAACCCATGTTTTGCATACGTCTGTGCGTGGTGGATCTTGAAGCACTGACTCCAGCTGCAGTCCACTCTTTGTGAATCTCCCCCACATTTTTGAATGGGGTTTGTTTCACAATCCTCTCCAGGGTGCAGTTATCCCTATTGCTTGTACACTTTCTTTCTACCACATCTTGTCCTTCCCTTCGCCTCTCTATTAATGTGCTTGGACACAGAGCTCTGTGAACAGCCAGCCTCTTTAGCAATGACCTTTTGTGTCTTGCCCTCCTTGTGCAAGGTGTCAATGGTTGTCTTTTGGACAACTGTCAAGTCAGCAGTCTTCCCCATGATTGTGTAGCCTACAGAACTAGACTGAGAGACCATTTAAAGGCTTTTGCAGGTGTTTTGAGTTCATTAGCTGATTAGAGTGTGGCACCAGGGGTCTTCAATATTGAACATTTTCACAATATTCTAATTTTCTGAGATACTGAATTTGGGACTTTCATTAGTTGTCAGTTATAATCATCAAAATTAAAGGAAATAAACATTTGAAATATATCAGTCTGTGTGGAATGAATGAATCTAATATACAAGTTTCACTTTTTGAATGGTATTACTGAAATAAATCTACTTTTTCATGATATTCTAATTTTATGACCAGCACATGTATATATAAAACCCCATATTATAACTTATGTTTTGTATAGATAGAGGACAACGGGACAAAGAGGACTTATTTTGTAGTTTCAAAATGTTGTCATTGAAGTATTATTTTCATTACAAAAAACTAGCGTGTAAACCTTTTTAGGGTTTACACGCTAGTGTAAGGTTTAGAGCTTAAAGAGATGTTTTTAATGTACAGTAATATTACTAGTATACTGTCTGATGGATCAAGATTTTAGCTTGCACTACTAAACTTGGGGTCACCTTTTACAGCTGTTGTGTTAATCTTCCGTTAATTGCATTAGCACCTCATCTAAAGTCCATCAGATGTGAATGAATGTGTGTAATGAAAAGTCCTGTCATGTATTTTTAATGTCGACAGGAAAGGGCCAGGCATTGAAAGCCTCCTCTGACGAGATTAAAGGCACAGTCCATCTGAAACTTTAATCAATCTCTGCTCAAATAGCCATAGTCCACCACCACACACACCTACAGGTACAGCCACTGATGGGTCAGGACGCTGGAGACCCGGCCTATCAGTCTGAAGAATGACAGCTTCAGAGACTGGGAGGAAGTTTAGTAAAGAGCTGAACAGTTATCATGGCTAAAGTTAGCATTCCGACGTGACTTGTAGAGCAGTTCAATTAGTAGGACTGCATACAATCTGTGTCCAAATTGACAGAAAGCAAAGACTCATTGTTCACAAAATTTTACACATTCGCTGTGTGTTCTTTACTAAATATTTTATTTCCTACTTTAATCATACTTTCAGCCACCAACAAGACGTTTTCATGTAGTATGAACATATTTGAACACCTTTGCCATCATTCCACAGATTTACTCATAAAATAGTTAGATAGATAGATATAGATATAGATATAGATATAGATACAGTTATAGATATAGATATTCTATAGATATTCCACATATGTATACACATTATATTAGGTCTTATTCATGATAAAAATTTGTGCCATTATTCTTAAAAACCATTTTAAACTGAGTAACAATTGATGTAAAATATTCTGTGTGTGTATATATATATATATATATATATATATATATGTGTGTGTATATATGTGTATATATATGTGTGTGTGTGTGTATATATATACACACACAGAATATTTTACATCAATTGTTACTATATATATATATATATATATATATATATATACAAACATTTTTTTATTTATCAAAGTGGAAAGAAATGTAATAATGGAGCGCATGATACATAAGCAATTTCTAGATACATTTCTTTATGTTTGCTTTGCACCTATAATAGTTACATTTAAATGAGCTTAACATGATTTGCCATTGGGAAATTTATATTATTTTGACCTTTTTCTTTACATATGCAATTTTTATAATATATTTCAAGAATGTAGCTAAATCAAATATTTATTCTCATTTTTAATTCACAGACATATTGTTCCTTTTATCTTTTTAAATTAATGTAGTATTATTATTATTATTTTTATACAATGGCCAAAAACATGATTGAAGTAATTTAACCAATTCAACTGCACATAGTGTTTCCGAGTGTAATTCTGAATTATAAATAACACAAGCAGTAGATTTAAAACTGTCTCCTCCACTAATTTCGTTAACCTGTCTGTTTTATTAAACACCATCCTGGACTTGAACCTTCAATAAGTTGGCTCAACTGTTGTAGTAGTATTTGTAGTTGTTTTGTATACTTGCATTGGTGTGATGGTGTTGAGTTAACGGCGACTGTCACTAACACAGTTGCTTGGGTTCAATTTTTTATGCTAGATTTGGGAAAAGGGTCACGGCTGCGTTCACGAACAACGCATGCTCTCAAAGTCTGCTGTAGACGAGAAGAAGGGAGGAAAAGAGAAAGAAGGAAAGAAAAAAGAAAGGACACGGATGCATGAAAACTGCATTAGGCCTCGTCAGCTGCTACAGAGAGGGAGCGTATGAAATATTCACGAGTGGCGTAGAGATTAATTTTTCACAACGGCCTTATCTTTCTGTCTTTCTTTGGAGTGCTCCCTCCTTTTTGAAGAGACTCTCTATTTGTTTTTGCCAGAAGGAGGCACTCTCAACAGATTCTGATGTGTGTTTGTGCATTTTTGCTCTTTAATACTTTAAACTGGTTTATTTTCTCATCTGTATTGGCCTGAGTGTCTTTGCAGTTGTTGATTTGTGTTTATACAGTTTTACCCATTTGAAGCAGTTTTGCAGAATTACACCAGTTGTTTCCTGTTAAAATCACAACCTTCAGACCAAAACAGGCCATTTCAAAGTGTGAAATGTAAACTTGAATAATTAATGTGTGACACAAAACCTTAATGAGCTGAAAGGCATATTTGAAAATATCTGGTGTAAAAAAATGTCTTCAAGAAATATAAATTTTTTACACCAGATATTTTTAGAATGAAAGCATTACTGGGCGAGACGTCTTTTCTTTGACTCGGATGGAGACGGGATCTTTGGATCTTTCTCTGAGTTGATGTGGCTTTATGCTTACGTTCATCCAGATTTGTGCCGTATGGTGACACTGCATGAGTCGTGTGATCAGAGAAAGAGAGACGCACAGATTTGGAGAGCATGTGTTTGAGCAGCAAACGTATGTTCTGCTCTGATCTGATGGATTTAATGTTACACGACGCAACCAAAGGCAGCAGTTTACAGAGGTGCCTTGATGTAGTACAGCTGATATCTTTACCAAAGATAATGTAATAATACCTGTTTGGATGCCATGATTGCAAGATTATCCAAAAACGTTCGCCTAAGTCAAAAGAGCCCACTTTTTTCTGACACCAAACTTTTTAATTATACCTCAAATGGACATCAATGATCCCACAAATCCAAACAATCCTGTGCTAATGCTAAAGATTACAGTTATCATAGAGAAAGGTGTTGGTAAAATGGATATTTTTTTTGTTTAATTGCTCGTTTAAGCTCTGTAAGCTTGTGAATTCAGTCTCTGGAATTTCCTGCTCCATTTTCCTGAGATAATGATGACCTAATTCTGTTCTCACAGCAAAAGCTGTGCAACCCCTGCTCGTTAGGAGGGGTTTAATTTGCAAGAGATGCTCTCAGCATTGCTCTAGATGTTTCTGCATTTACTTGTACACTCCTCATGTATTTCCTGTCTCTCTCATCCAGTCCCACTCTCTCTTCCTGTCTCACTCTCTTAGAACAGAGCCGTAATGGGGCGAATAATCAGACTGAGTGACACAGCCATCGCTCTGGAATCATTCAGAGGCTCGGAGAAGGAGACCAACTCGCTTTACAAAGACTATCACGGTGAGAAGAAACATGCTAGAGTTCAAGTACACTAGCAAAAAACCCCAAAGCATAAATATTAACCCCAAAGCATAAATATTAATAGATCTTGATGTCTAATTTATGCAGTTGGATTTAGTATTTTATTTATATATATATAGTAAATGACAAATAAACAAATAAAACATTATTAAATTTTATTTATATATATATATATATATGTATGTGTGTGTGTGTGTGTATATGTATGTGTATATATATGTATATGTATATATATGTGTATATATGTATGTATATATATATATATATATGTATGTATGTATGTATGTATATATGTATATGTGTGTGTTACTATAATAAAAATTTTATAAATACTATAATAAAAATATAATAAATACTATATTGGTATATTTAAAAAAAACTAAAACTAATAGACAAAAACACACAACAAAATTATTACAACTTTAAATGAAATTAAAGTGAAAACAGAAAAGACAAAAACATTTCTAATTAAAAATATTAACAAAAACTATATCAACATTATTCAAATATCTAACTAAAACTAAATTTATTTGAAATAAAGCTGAAATAAAATCTAAAGTATTATATAATCAAATAAATATAAAATAATATAAATATGAGATGAAACTTAAACATACAAACTTAAATATTCAATAAAACTTAAATTTAGTTAACTTAAAATTTAAAAAATGAGGTTTTCCCTCTGCAGTTAAGTAAAATAAGTTTGTTGAAGTACTAAAATTACTCAGATGAAAACTAAGTAGAATTTTTTAAAAATAATAATAAAAAGTCAAAAGCACATAACAAAATTACTAAAACTTAATCTAATATGGTAGCTGAATCCATACTATAATAGTATATAAATAATACATAAATAACACTGCTCAGCATAGCAACACCCTGGCAACCCTCTACAACAGTCTAGAATCATGCCAGAGCATTTTACACAGACAAACACTGCTCACATTTTCTTCAGAAAATTTATTTTCAAAAGATGTTTCATTGGTCCCTCATCTTATTCATGCCTTTTGCATCATCCTATCTTTCTGACTCTCTCTCTCACAGACACACACACACACACACAGGCTCAGTAAAGTGCATTAGTAGAGAGGGGCAGGCAGGGTGGACCTCTCTCTAGCTGTCAGCTCGTGTTAGTGTGGCCGTGTTCAATCAGACGTGCTCCTTGGCAGACAGGCCAGGGGGAGATTCAGCTGCCACGGCAAACATACACACACACACACACACACAGATCCCCTCCGCCCCATCACAAGCACCCAGCACAGCCCTCAGGGGCCGCAGAGTTGCAGAATCAATATTTTCATACTGGCTAAAACCTCTCTGTGGCCAGACTGCAGATGAGGAAGATCTTTGGGGCTCACGCTCTTTCCGTTCTGTCCTTTTTCCTCTCATTCTGCCTCTTTATATTCTTCCTTGTTTTCATCTCTTCATGTTGCATGCTTTATCTTTTCATCTCTTTTGTGTCCATCTTTCTGTAAAGGTCAGTTTGTTTACAGTTGTCTCTCTTCGTTTCCGCCCCCTGCCCCGATTCTTTCTTGCTCTCATTTGCTCTGTATGTACGTAATGGCCAAAGGGGGTGAGGTTTACAAACACTAATGACCTCAGATGAGTCAACATTTATGTATGTATGTATTATTTATTTATTGATTTATTTAGATGCGTATCAGTTGTTTATAAACACATTAAATGCTAATGAGTTCTATTTAATAAGTTATTTTTCTAGTTATTTATGTATTATTATATTTGATGTCATTTTATTTTGATGTTATTATTTTAATGTTTGTTATTTTATGTTATTTGTGTTAATGTCATTCATTTCTTAAAATCTTTATTTCTCTTCTGTTTTATTTTTATGTATTTATTACATTTTGTCATTTCAATATTTATTTTATCTTTATTAATCATTTCTGTTTCATCAGATGTTTATGAACAAATTAGAAGCTAATGATTTCAATTTCATGAGTTTTTTTTTTTCATTTATTTATTCATTCATGTATGTGTTTTATTTAAAATGTGTATTTTAAAACTGTCAGTTGCTTTTTACAGCTTTATTATTTTTTTATTTAAACTTATTTTAAATTTCAGGTCGCGGTTACATGTCAAAGTCTTGTTTATTTTGTTTTATTATTTATAATATTGCTAAAAACGCTTCGGTCAGCCATGTTTTTAACATCTTATTAATTTAGATTTAGTTGGCTTAGTTAGTTCTTTGACAAAATAATACAATTATTTCAGTATATTTTTCATCAATACATTTGCTAAAACATTTGTTGGTGGATGTTACAACATGAACGATATTCAGCGGTTTTTTTAAGATGATTATGAACAAATTAATCATTTAAATTTCAGTAATTAGTTCATTTTAGGAAGTTTTTAGGATGCTAATTCTTTCATGCATGTGAATTAGCTCTTTTTAAGAATTATCACATGCTTGCAAAGAAATAAGAAGTTATTAATGTTATTTCAGTTGTTAACATTATGATATTAATGTTATCTCAGTTGTATGTGAATTATCTCTTTTAAAGATGTTTGTAAATGGATAAGATGCGTAAAAATATAATGCAATGCTCTCCAGATTGTGGGCACATCTCAACAACATATGTATCCTTACGTTTTTGTGTTTGAAAAAAAAATTAGGTGTTCGGAGAGTTATTGTTAGCCCTTGGTATTGATTTTTACCTTGTTTCATGAATTAATGCTTTACCATAAGGTCTTATAGACAATAGTGAATGTGAAGACGTACATGAAGACACTCTTTCTTTTCTGTAGTGCGTCCTCTGCACAAAGCATGTTGGGAGTCCTGTCACAGCGAATCAACTCGAGCGGAATCAACCTAGCGCACGGGTCCCTTTACAAGCGGAGCCTTTATACACACACACACACACACACACACACACATGCTCTTTCCATCCTCTCATCCCCCTCATCCTGGTCTTCAGCGCTTCCTTTTAATGTCATATTTCTACTGGCTGCATAACTGAGCGAGGAAAAAAAATTGGGCTTGGAATTAAAGAGAGATAGAGGGCAGAAAGGCTTTCTCTCTTCCCAACATGCCCCTGTGCCGACTGACCTTGTTTTACCCCCATCCTCCACTCACCTCTCTTGCTTTCTCTCCCTCCCACCAACCTATTTCTCTCCTCCCTCCGCTGCACTTCTTCTCTCGTATGTTTTGGTTTCTGCCCATTGGTGCAGCTAATAAAATAATGGTTGATACAATGCTATAGTGGCCCGTGTGAAAGGTGATAGCTACATGTGCCCACAGTAAAACTCAGCAGACAATGAAAACCAGGGTCGGTTTAAATAGTTAATAGGCATAACAAACCTGGGAAAAATATTTGCTAGAGAGAACATGTTTATTAGCCTGCGTAATAATGTGAATATAGTCAGAAACGTCACGCTCATTGAAATGTAATGCCTCAGATTTTTAGAGACAAATGGATTATAAATTTCATTCAAAAAAAAAAATGTATTAAAAGTTTATGCTTGAAATATAGTGTTGCAGTGTTAGAAACCCATTCACACAAGTTGCACCTAATGCAAAACATTAGGTGCAACTTGAAATTAAAACTTTAAATCAGCAAGGATGCTTTAATTAGGTCAAAAGTTATTGTAAAGACATTTGTAATGTTACTAAAGATTTCTATTTTCTGTTCACCAAAGAAAATAATATATCGTGGTTTCAACAAAAATATTAAGCAGCATGTCTGTTTTCAACATTGTTAATAAGAATTGTTTCTTCAGCAGCAAATCAGCATATTAGAATGATTTCTGAAGGATCGTGTGACACTGAAGTCTGGAGTAATGAGGCTGAAAATTCACCTTTGCATCACAGAAATATATTCAAATAGAAAACAGTTATTTTGAATTGTAATAATATTTCACAATATATGTTAAATCAGCTCAATTCAGTCTTAGTAAGCAGAAGAGAATTCTTTCAAAAGCATAAAAAAAATCTTACCAACCCCAAACTTTTGAACAAACATTTGAAGTTTATACTGAACAATATATCCCAGTAGTATGTCTTACCAGCATGTTTATATTCTCTCTTAATGTCTTCTGTGTTTGTTCAGGTCTCCTGCATGTTCGTCAGTTGCCCCGTCTGAACTGTTTGTCTTGTGAGGTGCCCGATACGAAAGACTTGGCCTTCAAACTTAAGAGAAAGCAGTTCACAATTGAGGTGAGTTCACAATAATGGTGTCACTAGAAAATGTACAATCATGTCCTCTCATTTGTTTCCTCTAATAATTTTCTCTTCAGTGTATTCACTTGTTTTTTTCCTCTTGCAAGCACAGCTTTTTTTAATCTTCAACTTTGTAGGTTCTAATGATTACAGGTGGAGAGCAGTAAGAGTAAGACATTTTAGGTGCTAAAATTACTCATTTTAATTGCTCATTTTATTTTCCTCCCCCCATGTCTCTCGAACCACTGCACATATTAGGAGGTCATGATTATGAATTGATGTCCACATTAGCTGTGCTTCACTAGTTCCCGTTTATCTTCCTGAGCTATTGAGTGTCAATTTGAAAGGTTGAAACTATTGATTTTAAACTGGACATGTTACACCTCTCCTCAGAATAACCTCAAAAGTTTTCTAAAGTCTCATAAATACACTAAAAGTCCTTATTGTGTAACTTATTGTAACTGGGAATTATATAGAACTCAGACAGCTCTGATCAGCATGCATTCACTTGAGGAAATGTGCCCAGCTAAATATATTGTCGTAAAAATAACTGTTAAAATCTAGAAATTTGTATGTTAAATTAGCAAATAGCCAAAATGATCATTTATATTGTCCCTCTTTGAAAGGTTTTGTGTTGTGTGTAGGATCCAAAATGATTATTTATTTTTTTTTGCCAAAAGTGAATTGTTGTGTGTGTGTGTGTGTGTGTGTGTGTGTGTGCATGTTTATGTGGTTTATGAGGACACAAATTTGTATAATGACATGGGTATGACAGAGGTATTACAATATGAAGGTGGTTTATGAGGACACTGCCTATGTCCCCGTAATTCAAAAGGCTTAAAAAACATACTAAATGGTGTTTTTTTGAAAATCTAAAAATGCACAAAGTCTCCTGTGAGGGCTACGTTTAGGTGTAGGGTTGGTGTAGGGCAATAGCACACACAGTTTGTTCAGTATAAAAACCATTACGCCTATGGAGAGTCCCCATAAACCACAAAAACCAACGTGTGTGTGTGTGTGTGTGTGTGTGTGTGTGTGTGTGTGTGTGTGTGTGTGTAAAATTCAGAATTTTAAAATAATAATTTTTAAAAATAAATATATTTTTATTAGTGCTTTCAAACAATTAATTGCATCCAAAATAAAAGTTTTTGTTTACATAGTATATGTGTGTGTACAGTGTATATTATTATGTATATATAAATACACACCCATGCATGTATATATTTAACAAAAAATGTTACGTTTATATATTAAATATATTTATATATAAATTATATGAATATAAATATATACATGTAAATATTTTCCAAATATATACTGTATGTGTGTGTATTTATATATAATATACACAGAACACACACATATACTATGTAAACAAACTTTTATTTTTGGATGCGATTAATCGTTTCACCACTCATTTTATATATATTTTTATTAGTCATGTCAAACGATTAATCGCGATTAATCGCATTCAAAATAAAAGTTTTTGTTTACATAATATATGTATGTGAACTGTGTATATTTATTATGTATATATACATGCACTCACATACAGCATATATTTGGGAAATATGTGCATATACATTTTATATATTTATATTCTTATATTTTAAATTATATATAAGTATATTTAATATATAAGCATAACACATTTTTCTTAAATACTGTATATACATGTATGTGTTTGTATTTATATATACATATAAATATACACAGCACACACATTATGTAAACAACTTATTTTGGATAAGATTAATTGCGATTAATCGTTTGACAGCACTACTTTTTATGTTTCTTTTATACCTTTTTTATCATGTATTTTATCATTTCAATATGTTTGTCCCTGTGACAGGAATAATTTAGCTGTTTTTTGTAAAATGTAATATTGTAACTTGCAGCAAAAACTAACATTTCTATTTAGATGATTTAAAGCATAGATATTTGTTGATGGAAAATTGTTGAGGTAAAAACCTGGTCTCATGTAAATATTAATTTTTAACTAGTACAACCTAGTTTTATAATAAGAGATATTTTATCTTCTTTGAAATAAAAAAAAAAAAAAAGTTCCAATTAACAGTTTGGCTTCTTATCTAAATTTTCTTGAGGTTAAACTTTCCTCAGTTTATCATGAATGATTGTGCATTTATTTTCAGTTTCTAGAAAAGTTTCAAAAATAGGTTTCTATTTGACGCTTGATCGAGTGTTAATTTTATGTTGTATGTTTACTACCATTACAAACCCTTCAGTAGAGACACACACACACACAATCCACTTCCAGCCAATGAGTGCCTGTCCATTAAGTGGAGACAAATGAAAGCGCCCAGGCTCTTACTGAAGCCCCATCATTGGCCCCTAATTAAGTTATCAGTGGTGAAGCTGTTAATAGTTAATCAGGAAGTGTATTGTCTGAGAAGGACCCGCAGTCTTTGTCTTTAAACACTCTCTGAGGCAGAGACCTCTCATCCACTCCTCACTAGATTTATAGGATCAATAAAAGTCAAGGTGGTTTCCCTCAATGGCTGTTTAATGAGCCGACCGCTTTGAGTTTGTAGAGGGCCTCAAATGTGAGTTTGTGTTGTAGCAGCGCTAAGAATTTGTGTATCTTTTTTGTGCAGCGGAATGTACCTTAACATCTTTTCATCAGATCGTTCAACATGTTCCTTTAAAGGATAGTATAATAATTTGTAACTCTAATTGAAACATGGCATGGCATTGGCAACACCAATGTCATAGTTTGGATTCCCAAGAAGTGCATGAGCTCATAAAATGTATACCATGAGTGCAATATAATTCAATTTGTGTCTGCCAAATGCATAAATGTAAATATTATATCATTAAAACTAAATATGCATAAAGTATGGTTTAAAGGTTCTAAATGCTAAAGCATTGAGGGCACAATATTGCTTCAGCAACTTATGAAAATGTTGAATTGAAAAAAAAAACATACTTATGATTTCACCTTGTGCTATTATTTTAAAATAAAATTTTAGCATATTTAATTTTTATATATAGCACAAGTTGAAATCTTGAAATCAAGATTGAAATCAGTTGCGCTGCTTAAAATGTTTGTGAAAAACTAGAACATTTTTCCAGGATTCTTTAGTGAATGTAAAGTTCAAAAGAACAGCATTTTTTAAGTAGAATATTATATAGAATAGACTATCTATATAATATTTATCATGTAGAATTTTTTGTAGCAACGTAAAAGTCTTCACTGTCACTTTTGAACCATTTAATATGTCCTTGCCGAATTTTCTTTAAAAAAAAATTAAAAATTTTAGACCAAATTTTTTGAAAGGTGTATTATTAATCGTAAATGTTTAACTGTTCAGGACAAACAAGGGACTCATGTACAACTATCACAAAAAAAACAGCTGTGGATCATTCAGGTAACAACACAGTATTAAGAATCAAGCGTATGTAAACTTTTGAAAGGGCTCATTTTTATAAATTCAACTATATTATTTACTCTTGTGGACTATATACTCGTCATTAATGTGAAATATCTTATTCTGATCAGTACTAAATAAAAAAATAACATGCGTGATGTTATGGTTCAATCCCTCTTATTTTGGTAAAATAATGAATATTTTGCAGATACTGCAAAGTGTATGTAAAACTGTAATTCTTATGCAATTATAAATTTCTGAAGTACTGTATATGCTGATGATGTACCTTGTATTCAAGGTTATGTAATAAATGTATGCATTCACTGAGAATCGTACCCATAACATTGTCACTGACACAAACACTATTTTATTTCACAAATGTATATGGAAGACATTTGTAATAAACAGAACAGTTCAAATGAGATCATATGAGAATATGAGTGATGAAAAGATCATTAGTGAAAGGAGAGAGACTTGTTTTCATGAGTTGTTTCCCATTCGATCTTACCATCCCAATCTATCCAATAACCTACAAACAGACCTTTGATAAATAGTTTTACACCAACACTTTTGTCACGTACACAAACAAATGTGCTTTGCAGAGTATATAGTGAGTGAAAAGAAATTCATCTCAATGAGTTTGCCCCGCGGCACTGAGTTAGTGTGCATTCGCTTTACTTTCAAAAGTTCATGTCATGTAGAATCATTCCTTGATGTTTTGATTTTGAGAACTCGATGGACTTTCAGTGATCAGAACTGACCTGAATTATGACTATCAACATGTAAAAGTGGGGAAAAAATGTATGAATTGATCATTTTAACACCTGTTTTCTTTCTAGCATTGTTCTTTCTAGCCAGGCTATCATTCCAACCTTCAACAGAAAGAAAAAATGTATTTTCGCCTTCCTTTTAAGATGAGTCAGTGTGAATCAGAGGTCTGATATGTGTTCAGTGATTGTGTTTGAAAGGTGATTGGCAGGCCAAGTGTGTGTCAGTCAGGTCGCTCAGAGTGCATACGTCAATCAGAGATCAGCCACGTCATGATAACATCACCACAGAAAGATGGGTTTTCACATATAGAAACCATGCAGGACATGTGAAAACCTCAAAATCGAAATATTAGGTTGAATCATTTCTAACTTGCATGTTCTAGCAGTTCTTGTATACTGTTATATAATGCACAGTTTGTTCATTATTTTTAGAGATGCACTGATATAGAAACTTGGGGTCATGCTGATAATAACATTTGTCTTGGCCAATAACCCATATGATGATGGTTTATTTTGAAGATTATTACTTTCTCAACTGCTTTCATGCTGAAGCTTCATTCTTGCTTCAGGTGAAATTAGGCATCAGATAAGTATATAAATAAATAAATCACAAACAAAACAAAGAAATTAACGAACGTGAATGTGTGTGTATGTATATATGCACAACACAGGCATGCGCATATATATATATATATATATATATATATATATATATATATGTATATTAAACATATTTAATATTTGCCATTAGAAAATATTAATTAATAAATACTTGAATATTTATGATAATTTTTTTATTATTATTATACTAAATTTAATTTTTAATTTATTTTATTTTCTTTACTCTTCTTGCACAATACAGCTGAAGGAAGGAAAAGCTAGAATCTAATCAACAGACGAAGCTAAAGTCTGTCTTTTAATTTGTTTAACATTTTCATTTGTCTTTTTTTTTTTTTTTGTGAATCCTGCATCCTAACTACTGAATGCAAATACAGTCGAGTGTGAATTATGAGGTTTTTGCTAATATTCTGCCTGTCTGTTGAGGGGATTGCTGTGCTGTAATGTAATTAATGCAGGCTGGGTCTACATGCTGTCACTCAGCTACCCAGAGGAGCATTTGGCTGTTTGTCTTTGACTGACTGGTAAAGTTCAGTTGGCGGTTGATGAGCAGTCAATTGCCCAGAAAGCCTTGCGGTCAGAATTAACCTCTGTCCCCGTTCCGGCAGGTATAGAGAGAGGGGTTATGAGGAAAAGCGTGATTAGCAAACAGTCACGCATACATGTCAGTTGAACGCTCAACAACGAGTGAGGTGAGGCAGGAATGTAAGAGGTATGTGATTAAACTATACTTACCCTAGCATGACCTCTGACCCAAACTTGAGCCAAACACACCTTGAGGGAGTTTAGGATACTGGAGGCGAGGTCAGATGATCTTCAACCCATGATTCAGGTAAAATTAGCCGTGGCTTACGGAGGTGCAAAAAGCTCAGCACTGGCTTGAGTGTCATCTGGTGTGAAAGTTTTAATCGCTATATCTGTGTTGTTCTCTTTGGACTGTTTGAGCCATCAAGTTTTTTTGTTTTTTTTTTTTACCAGTTGAGGGCATTTTTAAGACTTGTGTGGGCATATTTATGGTGATATGTCAGAACATTGGTTTTATAATTCTCATAACCACACAAGCATTCCTTTAGTAATTGTTTTTTTGTTGTCCCATCTTAGTTTTGAAGGTTCTGCTCCTGCGGCAAGATCTTGATTGATTGGTTGTGTCTGGGCCAGCCTGATCTGTTTAGGTTTTGTTGTTGGTTGGGCCTTTCTGCTGAATGGTGTGGTTGGTTTTAGCGGTCGATCAGTTTTAGTTTTTTTAAATCAAGTTTTTGCTCTTTTCTAATGCACGTGAGTGAGTTTTGGATAGTTTTGAACTAAATTTAAGAGAAATTACTACTGTAATTAAAAAATATAGTAAAACATTGTTGCTGTGTCACTTATAATAGTTGATTAAAATTAACTTGCATGTTCAATAATTTAATGTTAGGCTATATCATTTGAGTGTTGATTTAGACTTGTGTTGATTTTTTTTATTATATATATTGAAAATTTAGGCTATCACTGTTTCCACAAACATATTAAGCAGCACAGCTCCTTTGATAATAATGAGAAATGTTTGTTGAGCAACAACTTAGCAAATAAAAATGATTTCTGAAGGATCATGTGACACGGAAAACTGGAGTTATGCATCACAGGAATAAATTACATTTTTTTTTTTTTAAATCAATAGAAAACAGTTATTTTAAATTTTAATAATATTTCACAATATTACTGTTTTTACTGTAATTGTGATGAGCCTTGGTGAGTATATAAGGCTTCTTTAGGAGAGAAGAGTTTTTAAAAATGTTACAGAATTTTACTGCTGTAATTCATTATCTCAAAATGGCAGAATATTGGCCAATTGCTTGGTTGTTGTATTGGTCCATCACTAGTTGTTTAACAAATGCGATAGTTCAAACTGTGGCATTAATTAATTCATATTTAAATGGTCTTTAGCCTGAATACCAGACTTTAACTCTAAAGTGTTCCTCCTAAATAGGAGACGGAGTTAAAAACGTCACATTGGAGATGTTGATTGTGAATTGTGAATCATTCTTTAAGAATGTTTCTGTACAGATAGTTTTGTGCCAGTGCTTTAGTGATCAGTCTGCACATGCTCCTTCCTGAGTGCAACACTCTATACATCAGATCAGTATCTATAATTCAGCTGACTGTACCTACAGTGGCCCACACCGTGGCTCTTGACTTTCGCCCAGACACTGCATGGGCTTCTACATGTGTGTGCAATATAGTATAAATGCTTTTCCTCAACCCAAGCATGCTGAAAGATTCCAAAGAGACGCCAAGCTCGCCTGAATCTGACGATTAGGGTGTGGGCGAAAGCTATTGCATAGTGGCACCTATTTCAGTGTTGCGCTTTCCCCCAAATGCCAAAGGTTATAGAGAGGTAAGAAACGTGTGCATTTCTTAGTCATGTATTGTTTGGTACTGTGTAAAACTTCAGGCATGTGCAGTACTGTTTGAAAATGATTTTAATGTTTTTGAAAGAAGACTCTAATGCCCACAGGCTGCATTATAAAAATACGTCATTTTCTATAAAAATATTAAGCATCACAACTGTTTTCAACATTAATAATAATAATAATTGTTTCTTAAGCAGCAAATCATCAGCATAGAATGATTTCTGGAGGATCATGTGACACTGAAGACTGAAGTATCGATGCTGAAAATCACAGTCAAATTTACTAAGTCAAGTTCATTTTACTCAAATATTACTGAAACGTCATTATACTTAATAGAAAAAAGATCACTCAACTGATTTTGATTTGGTGCTCAAGAAACATTTCTTACTATTATCAATGTTGAAATCAGTTGTGCTTCATATTTTTGTGGAAACTGATACATTTTTCAGAATTCTCTTATGAATATTTTTTTTCTTTTAAAAAAATATTTTTTTTAAATGGAAATCTTTTGTAACATTGTAAATGTTTTTACTGTCACTTTAGATACATTTAGATTAAGATGCATAAATGGGTGTAACACCTAAAAAAACTAACCAGTCGTCTTTAGACCATATATTTAGAAATAAAAGAAATATGTTATGCAATAGAAATATGTTTATGCTGTTCATTTATCTTTGCCTAGAGGACAAATTTAAGTCCAAAGTACTTTGGCATATACCCCTCTCTCTATATATGTGCAACATTAATGTACAGTAGTTTCATATGTTGTTGAATCACCTCATTATGTTGCATGTTCATATCAGCAGGTGGCATGTCGAAATGGGTGTTACAATTTAGTATATATCGCTTCAGAATTTAAGTCAAACACTTCATTGTGCAATACAGGGCGTGTTCTACACAATGTGCCTTGCTTTGGCAAATGTTGCTGGCCGAAAATGTGCATACTGTTCATGGTATACATTCTGCATACTACTTTCTTTCAAAAAATACTGGGTAGTATGCCATTCTAAACATAGCCTATGTTATGAAAATGGGACTGTAGCATGGATTACTTGGAGGATGCCCAGATCAAAATGTCTTTTATTTAAAAGCACAGAAGTGGTAACTGTTAAATCTTTTGGAGTTAGACTGATTTTGACTTAAATTGTTAAACAGTGCTCTCTGCTCCTAGAACATTTGAGCCGGTCAGTTGCAATTATTATTTATCAAATATACAGCAAAAAACCCTCTTTTACAGATGCACTGCTTCACTTTAAAAATAGTGGCGACTCCGTTTGAGCTAAACTTGCCATCATCAGCAAAGCCGGCCTCTCCCCCACCTGCCCACTGCCGGCCGGTTCAAAGGTGGAATTTTGATCCGGAGCAGAAGATGGCCGAGTAGAAGTCTTTGTCGGTTCTGGCAAAGGCTGCTAAAAATAACTTTCCCACACTCTTGAAATGCTCCAAGGGCTTCTGCAGTACTTTCTTTCAACTGACAGCCAGTTTCTGAACTCTGAGTAAAAATAACTTTGTGCATCATAAAGGTTAAAGGAGATTTTTCAGGTGAGGGTTTTTGAGAACTGCAGTTGGTTTTAATAATGGTAGGCCTCTGGTATCCAGTTGTCTATGACCATGTACTTAACACTTGATGATTGGGCTGCTTTGAACTCTCTCATTGAGTAACTGGCCATAAGAACTTGATGAATGGCCATCTTCACCCCGACACCTACAGCTGACTGCTTTTCAGTGGAACCTAAACAGATGACAGAGGTCACTGGAAATGCATATTAATGAGTTCTCAAATGCACTTTAATGTTGATTAATAGATTATTCATGAGTCAAAATGGGAGGGTCCTGATCCATATTAAAGAATGTTTATGAGACCAAAAGCCTAGTTGGCAGAGTTTTGTGACCCCAGCTTTGTGAACTGTGAGCCGAGCTGGGCTATTTCTGCTTTTAGACAAACTTTCCCATCGTAGCTAATGAGGAGGAGCAATGCTGAGTGACAGCGCTATTGGGACAGTATGGGGGCGGGACTACAGTATGTCAGAGCCAACCACGTTTGAACTGGCAAATTACATTCAAGCTCTGCTGAAGCCCACAACTTTAGAAACACAGTTGTGACTGTAAAATTTATGATTATAATATGCTTATTTTTCCAATTATTTGCTCATCTCCCATCATAATTACTAAATAAATTTAATTTATCTAAATAAATAAATGACTGTATTTATATATGTGTATATTTGTTTGTTGTTGTTGTTATTGTAGGCTTATAAAAGTTGTTTGTAAACTTATCTAATATATAATACATATTATAATATATTGAAATACAAATATTGGCCTATTAAAATTTTATATGATCCTTTAGAACTCATTCGAATGTGTTATTTATTTTTATATAATATGATATTCACAATATCTATTTGGTGGTCAATTATTATTAGTAGTACTCAATAGGGCTGGGCGATATGACTATATTATTGTATATCGACGATGTCTTGTAAGTATCGCGATGTCGATGTCAACAGTCAGGTAAAAGATGATTAGCGATTTTGGCGAGAAAAAAAGACAAATGATAAACCTAGTAAATTGCAAAAAAAAAAAAAAAACTTTTTTAATTTTACACTGGACTCAGCTCTCTTTCTTGCATTCTTACACATTTGAATGGACAAATACACACAGAATTATATCAAAATATCCCATAAATACAATCGGTTATGTCTTAAGTGAACGTAAAGAGTTGAGAAAGAATACAAGGGTGTATTGACATGCATTGACAGCAGCTGCTGCCGCCAGTCATTAATGTTAATCAAAGAACAAAAGAAAAGAAAATCCCTCACTGCTCTTCATTGAATCAATTTTGTAACCTCGGTTTATATTTTATTTGCCTGTTTTTCGGCGCTGACTACCATAATGGCAGCGTGCATCTGTGTATGCGATTTTGGAGATGCGTTCCAATCCTATTCATCCTTATTTAGGGTATAGACCTATTATATTTTGATCTGCAGTTTAATAAA
Organism: Barbus barbus; assembly: GCF_936440315.1. NCBI lineage: Eukaryota > Metazoa > Chordata > Actinopteri > Cypriniformes > Cyprinidae > Barbus > Barbus barbus. The sequence goes on from NC_136730.1 coordinate 10,156,154, forward strand.
AGTTAAACAGAAAAAAGAAAAATAGTACTGCATGTGTTTCTGAATATTTATTTAAACAATGTATAATGATGAATAACCACAAACATGACCGTTACGCAAATTCCTTCACAGCATATAAAGCACACATAGTGCCCTATTTTTACAGATTTTTAAAAAAAAAGTGTATACAGTATAATTATGTTTAATTAAGCTGAGATATACCGCTATAAATTCTTAATTCATTTGCAACAAAACTATATCTCAGCTCAACATGCACGCATTCGGAGTTTTGGCAGCCCAACACTGAAAATGATATTGTGGGCGTTGTATTTTGATTAATAAAATAAAAACTATAAAAATTAAAATACAAAAAATTACATTTAAATTACCCCGCTTCTAATTAAAAAGCAGTTATTTTTATTTAATTAAAAATGGGCCAAAAGAGACCTCTGAACTAGGCAACCAGAAAAGAAAAAAAACCTCAACGTTTTTGCTCAGAATTTGTTTTTAATCCCTGCATGATTTTAGTCATACATGATAAATATCAAATAGCCTACGTTATAGCTTGACTACAAGTTTAAAAACAACACAACAATTGTTATATTCAAGGAAATTAAACTTACCATCATGAAATGTCTACAGGGGTGATAATGGCAAAAAGAAAGAGAAACAACGGAAAATAGGCATATTTTATTCAAGATATTGAATAAATGAATGAATGAGGCATTTTTTTTAATGACATCAACATGCGTTTATCATTCTTACAATCACCACCAGAATGTCCAACTTCACCATGATGAACTTAAAATTAGGTTCTATTATTTTTAAGTGAGTGAAGTGAAGTGACATACGGCCAGGTATGGTGACCCATACTTGGAATTCGTGCTCTGCATTTAACCCATCCAACGTGCACACACACAGCAGTGAACACACACACACCGTGAACACACACCCGGAGCAGTGGGCAGCCATTTATGCTGCGGCGCCCGGGGAGCAGTTGGGGGTTCGGTGCCTTGCTCAAGGGCACCTCAGTCGTGGTATTGAGGGTGGAGAGAGCGCTGGACATTCACTGCCCCCACCTACACCTACGGCCCGAGACTCGAACCCGCAACCTTTGGATTACGAGTCCGACTCTCTCACCATTAGGCCACAACTTCCCCCATTTTTCCTCAACAGTTCCTCACAAAACTAAATTCATTTCAAACACAAATTTGATGAGAACAGAATGGAAGTTATTAGCAACAGACAATATTGGGTAGACGATATTATGGGATATCGTGATATTTTTACGACGATTATCGATGATATTTTTGACATGTCGTCCAGCCCTAGTTTTCAATTATTTTACTCAATTATTCAGTAAATTTTTTTATTAAAATCAATGTTAAAGAGGTCATCAGATGCCCATTTTGCACAAGTTGATATGATTCTTTAGGTTCTTAATTAAGTCTACACTCACTCCATGATGCGAATCTCCCGTTCCACTACATCCCAAAGGTGCTCTTTTGTATTGAGATCTGGTGTCTGTGGAGGCCATTTAAGTAAAGTGAACTCATTGTCATGTTCAGGAAACCAGTCTGAGATGATTTGAGCTTTGTGACATGGTGCATTATCCTGCTGGAAGTAGCCATCAGAAGATGGGTACACTGTAGTCATAAAGGGATGGACATGGTTAGCAACAATACTCAGGTAGGCTGTGGCGTTTAAACGTTGCTCAATTGGTACTAAGGGGCCCAAAGTGTGCCAAGAATATATCCCCCACACCATTACACCACCACCAGCAGCCTGAACCGTTGAGACAAGGCAGGATGAATCCATGCTTTCGTGTTCTTTACGCCAAATTCTGACCCTACCATCTGAATGTCACAGCAGAAATCAAGACTCATCAGACCAGGCAACGTTTTTCCAAACTTCTATTGTCCAATTTTGGTCAGCCTGTGCGATTGTAGCCTCCGTTTCCTGTTTTTAGCTGACAGGAGCGGCACCCGGTTTGGTCTTCTACTGCTGTAGCCCATCTGCTTCAGGGTTCGACGTGTTGTGCATTCAGAGATGGTATTCTGCATACCTTGGTTGTAATGAGTGGTTATTTGAGTTACTGTTGCCTTTCTATCATCTCTAACCAGTCTGCCCATTCTCCTCTGACATCAACAAGGCATTTTCGTCCACACAATTGCCGCTCACTGGATATTTTCTCTTTTTCTGACCATTCTCTGTAAATCCCAGTAGATCAGCAGTTTTTGAAATACTCAGACCAGCCCGTCTGGCACCAACAACCATTCCACGTTCAAAGTCACTTAAATCCCCTTTCTTCCCCATTCTGATGCTCAGTTTGAACTTCAGCAGGTCGTCTTCACCACATCTAGATGCCTAAATGCATTGAGTTGCTGCCATGTGATTGGCTGATTAGCAATTAGTGTTACCAAGCAACAGGTGTACCTAATAAAGTGGCCGGTGAGTGAACATACTTTGGTTAAAATTTCTCAATGGTAGTGTAAAAAACACATTTTTAAACCTGTCAAAATCAGCTCTGTTTTTAGCAAGCCATTATAGTCCATGTCCCTTTAAATGCTAATGAGCTCTGCTGACCCCGCCCCTCTCTTCCGTGGAGTGACGAGCAGTACTGTTTACTTTAGCTGCAAAATTGGCTAACTAGCACATTATTAGGAAAGGCGATTTGCAAAGATTCATAACCCTTATACTCACTTCTTCTGTAGATGAAGCTAGATCACGAATGATTCGCGTGAACATAGACACATTAAGGCAGATCGGGGATCGGCGCATTCCCTTCAAAGCAAAAGTAGCCTAATCCACTGCGTCTTCAGTGGCTCAGATGTCAGGAGTAAATGATGACTGCTATATTCATTATTACATACAGCAACAAAACACCTCATTCTCTTAATCTGAGACGTTCTTGTCTTCCCCTGCACCAGAGGTGGACAGTGCTCAGCTCACTGAGGGTGGGTCTAAGGTAAGACGGTCTTGTCAATCAACTATCGTGGGAGCAGCCTGTACAGAACTACATCATTCTGACAGGAATCTCAGAACAGCCTGATTTGAGAAAGGGGATTTAAAAAAAAAAACATTGGGTGGATTTTTATCATTATAGGATGGATGTGTACACACACTTCCAACACACATTTATGTTCAAACAACTTGAAAAGTGAATTTTGCATCCGATGACCCCTTCAAAAACCATTTTTGCTACTTAATATTTTTGAGAAAATCATGATATTTTCTTTCAGGAAGTTCATGAGAACAGCATTTATTTTAAATATAAGTCTTATGTCACATTATAAATGTCATTAATGTCACTTTTGATAAATTTAATGCATCCTTGCTGAATAAAAGAATGACTTTCTATAAGTGCTGTCAAACGATTAATCACATCCAAAATAAAAGTTTTGGTTTACATAATATATGTGTGTGTACTGTTTATGTATGTATATATAAATACACACATACAGTATATATATTGAAAATAGTTACATGTATATCCATTCATATATTTATATTATTATATTATATATAATATATAAGCATTACATATATATATATATATAGCATTACATATGTATAAATATACATCATTATGTATATTTATTATGCATATTATATATATATATATAATATGCATAATAAATATACACAGAACACACTCATATATTATGTAACAAACTGTTATTTTGGATGCGATTAATCGCGATTAATCATTTGACAGCCCTACTTTCTATTAAAAAAAGTGTGTGTGTGTATTGAGAGAGAGAGATGAATATATGATTAGTCTTTATTGTGTCAATTTATGCTTTTTTATATCTTGTTTCGAAATAGAACTTTTCCTCCCTCAGTCACTCTGAATACCTCGACAGAGAATTAATTTGTGTGTTTCTGTACTGGTGTGCATTCCCTTTGGCAATAACTATTGAGATATAAGATGTTTGCGTGCCAGGCTTTCCCATGATGCAACTGCCATGTGGCAATTCAGAAGGGTAGGTGAGCAAGTTTTCCATCACACTTACATTTTATGGCCAAAAAATCTCTGCCCACTTCTCCCAGCCTCCCCTGCTTCCTTGTATTGCGGTGGTGATGTTAATGACCAGTGACAGCTCACCTATCCCTGGCGTGCCTCCAGTTTGTCCCATCCCCCCTCACATGCACACTGCTGCAATCACGCACGTTTGCTGGGAATTCTTCATTGTTAAAACATTGCTAAACTGTTTGTGTTTATATATACACGTGCATATGTGTACTTGTGTTTTGGGATTATTAGTTCTCCATTATTAGATTCTCTATATTCGAGATACCTAAGATATCTAACAGGTGTTCATGACATAATTGATTATATTATTAAGAATGCAATCCACCTTGCAGATTTTGTTTTATTATATCATTAGTTTAATTTTGAATTCTTTATTGAAGTATTAAATTGGATAGGACTGTAATATAGTTCAGTTTGTATATGATGTTAGGGTCAGAAGATTAGACAGAGTGGGAAATTATAAGTGCCAAAAGTAGCTAAACCTTTTATACTTTTCATAATTTGATACTAGGGTTTAGGCCAAGATCTTTTCAATTTTCTTTAGTTTCCTTGTTATATGAACTATTATTTTGGATTTTGTTTTATTTCAGTCTGTTGTATTTCCTGCTGTTGTCAAACATGGACAGCCATTTAGCCTGTTGGATTTTAGTGTCTATGGAGATATAAAGTGGCAGAGTTAAAGTGGCAAAGATGTTTTGGATGTCACTGTGTCTTCTGGCTGTTCAAAGCACTGGGGCATTTTCATAGTGTTTACTGTGGGTGAGTTTGTGTGTGTTTGTGTGTTGTGAAACGGAGGGTTGCGTGCTGGGCCGGTGTGAAACAGAGCACAAATGCATGAGTCGGCGTGAATATGAAAGCAGCAGAATCGTATCTGAGACCTATTTCTGTTTTTTTTGTTTTTTTTCTGCTTCTAACTCATTTCTTTTCTCTGCCCCTCAACACATTCTGGTTGTACAGGCAGTGTTCTCAGAGGACTTTTCCCATTTTTTGTAAATAATATAATTTTATAATATATTTAATAATTATAAATAATAACTATTATTACCATTTATATTTAAAATAATTATTCGTAATACATTTATAATCATTTAAATAAAAAAATTATTATAATAAATAAAAACTCTATTTTGTTTCTCCACTCTAAAACAACTTTTGGATTGTGTGCTACTTTGCTACTGTTTCATTTAAATTCATATTTTTCAGGTAAATTCTTATTTTATATTTTATTTATTTTAGAGAATTGAGAATAAACTGTTACATTTAATAAATGGGTGCTTCTTCAGTTACAGTATGTCCCCTGGTAATATTTTGTTTTTTTAAAGGTAATTTATAACAACTTTAAACTTTAAGTTGCTTTTGCCCTCATTTTTAAGAACGTTAATCATTATTTGTTTGTATAATAAAAATTATTTTATAGCCCTGTGTTTTATATTTAAATATTTAGCTTACATCTCAAGTTTACAAAAACTATATGGGCCTAAAAAAAAGTATTACTTTTTCCTGAGAAATATTTTGGCTCAACTGCTTTTTTTATGTTATTTTTTTATTTACTTCTGAATTATTTAGTTATGAAAGTCTCCTCTTGCTAATCGTCTGGGTTTTCTGCATTTTTACATCCTCTTTCAGTTGGCATTTTTATTAGTGCTATTTGATTAAGGTGCTGATAATGAGTATCAGTGAAGCAGGACTAACTCAGATACATCCATTGACCTTTATGTTTTAGTGTGGGCTTAGGGAAGGCGATAGAAAGATGTCACAAGGACACACTTCATTTACTTTGAGCAGCTCTTCATATGATTTTGTACAGAGTGGAGGTGCTTAATTGAGAAATTAATTATAATGAATAGTTAGTGTCCAAAGATGTAAAATAAAAATTACTGGCCAGTTTTCATAATTGACAAAGTGAATGAAGACTAAAGCTGTGAAGTTTCAAAATGACTAAAAAGCACCATAAAACTAGTCCATAAGACTCTGAAAGCATATAATAGCCGTGTATAATGAGCAAACTGACATTTAAACAGGATTGTCACAATATTTAAATATTATGACATAAACCTTTTCATTTTTTTTTTTTTTTTTTTGAGCCACAATTTTAGAGACATTCATTAAAAGTATTATCAGATCATGGCAGAGCGGCTGGCATCTCAGTTTCCAGCTGATGTGGCACAGTGGCTTTGGCACTATAACTGCCAGTGCTAATGCTAACGGGGCACTGAGCACAAATACCTGATTAAGATGTAAATTCACCCGTAATTGGAATGTAAATTCTTACATTTAGATGAAGACGTCAACCGTTGCCATGTCATTATATCTCTTCTTCCACCCTTTCATGGCCAGCCTACATATACACATCATAATTTCTTTTTCACATTTCGTTTCCTTTTTTTTATTTTTTTATTTTTTTATGAAGGTGCAACCCAGCTATTCTATTATAATATTCTCAGTTCATTTCCCGTAGTTTTCGTTTGGTTGTGTATCTTTATTTCACCCGTGTGTGATACGTTTGCTCCTGTGGGATTGGGGAAATTTTCGTCTGAAAATTGCGTTCATTTGGTACCAGTATTTTGATTGTGCATCCATTACTTCTGCTGAATATTCCTCAATGCAAATAAGCCCAGACCCACCGAAGAGCTACATGTATCTGAGATAATTAATTTCCCTTTGAAAGCCAACAGAAAGCCAGAAACCCTGCCAGGAACATGCAAAAAAAAGTGTTCATTTAGGGTTTTTTTGGCAGTGGACAAATTAATACTTTTTGCCCCAAACAATATGGCCACCTAGGGATATCTGCTTTATTCCTTGCTTCGAGCGGTTTTGGCCCCGAGTGGACTGGTAATCAATTAAGCATGCCGACTGACATTAGCATGCTAATGTTCCTGTAAGCAAGGGTCAGACTGGCTAGACTAAGGCCATAGAGCTTCTGCATGCATTTATGTCTTTATTGGTCGGGTGGGGTCTGCTGTTCAGATGCTGTCGATCATGTGAAAATCCACAGCCGTTTTTTCTTTGAACTGTCTTTCAGCTGTGTGTACTTGGGTGAGTTTCACAAAGAAATGTCTTGATTGCATTTTCGTCCGTGTAAGAAAATAGGACATTTCACTTTTCATAGAGTATATAATAAATTTTTTTAAAGATTTTATTAACATTTTGATTATATTTTTCATTATGGCAATTAAACATGTTATTTTTCCTCATATTCACATTAACATAATGTGATAAAGTTGTGAAACAAAATTTGATATTTAATTATTTTATGTTTTTATGCAGTGCATCATTGTAGTATTTATTGTACTGGCTATTGTTTTCTAATTGTGTATAAAATATAACCATATTGCTTTACTGTGTTATGGATCTGATAATTATCTTTCAAAATAAAGGGAATAGTAAAAGTATAAATAATATACACTACTGCTCAAACGTTTTGAGCTGGTAAGATTGTTTTTTTTATAGGAGTCTCTTATGTTCACTAAGGCTGCATTTAGTTGACAAAAAATACAGTAACAGTAGCTAGTTTTTTTTTTTTTTTTTTAAGAAAACAAGTAGATAGAATAGAAAAAAAGAAAGCTAGTGTTACAAGGTCAAATAGATACAAAGAAGACCGATAGATGCAACAGAAATAGAATAGCGAGTGCTAGAGTTAGAGGGTCAAATAAAGATAGAAGAGATGTGTTTTTAGCCGTTTCTTGCAGATGGCTAAGGACTCAGCTGCTATATTACTCAGTTGGGTAATATATTAATTGGGTAATATAAGTTAATATATTTTGAAATGTAATTTATTCTTGTGATGCAAAGTTGAATTTTTTAGCATCATTACTCCAGTCTTCAGTGTCACATGATCCTTCAGATATCATTCTGATAAGCTGATTTGCAGCTTAATAAATGTTTCTTATTATCATCAATGCTTAAAAAACATTTTGATGATTAATATTTTTGTCGAAACCATGAAACTTTGATGAATAGAAAGTTTAAAGAACAGCATTTATTCGAAATGCTGGAAAACTGTTGTAACAATGTAAAAGTATTTTTATATATATATTTATATATTAGTGCTGTCAAATGATTAATCACAATTAATCACATCCAAAATAAAAGTTTTTGTTAATATATGTGTGTGTACTGTGTATATTTATGTATATATAAATACACACACATACAGTATATATTTTGAAAGTATTTTCATGCATATACATGTATATATTTATATTAATATAATTTATATTATATATAATATATAAATATATTTAATATATAAACAATATATTTTATAATATATATAAACAATATATTTTTCTTAAATATATACATGCATGTGTGTATTTATATATATATATATATATATATATATATATATATATATATATATAAAGACTTTTACATATATATAATAATATATATGAGACAATGTGACAGGTGTAGAAGTCTTTAAATAAAAAAAAATTGTGTATATATATGTGTATATATATGTATGTGTGTGTGTGTGTGTGTGTGTGTGTGTGTGTGTGTGTGTATATTAAATTTAATTTAAAGACTTTTACACCTGTCACATTGTCTCTTATAATGAAACTCATCTACGCATGTATTGACGTTAATCGTTAATGTCACTAATTGCATTCACTGTTCTTGTGAATGTTTACACGCAATGCTGTCCTGAGCAACAGGTAAAGATGCCACCGTTCATAGCTGCCATTCTTGACTTGGGTGTCCCGTTTTGTGTCTCAGGAACCCAGTTTCACTTTGTTCCTTGAGACGAAAGCCCGTTTGTAAGCTGGTGAAAATATGCATCTCCCTCCCTCCTCCGTGGGAACGACAGATCAAATGGCATGACAAATACTAATTGTATGCCCAGAGCCAAGGTTGTGCTTGTGTACAGGTGTGCAGGGATTCTTTTGAAAGGTGTTTCTTCTAGCATGGCAGAATGCTGACAATGCACTGGATGCACGTTAAAAACCCCACCGCTCATGTAATACCTGTGATGGTTTCCAATTAGTTCCCAACCGTACAGGAATTCTGATGAGCCAGTTTCATTTTTGGTGTCAGTTCACATCTGTCAGTGTCACTCAACTACACAGGATGCGTTTTCAACTGCGTTTCTCATCAAAATCATTAGCTTGGCCACGAGCGAACGCACGCCTCCTGCTTTGTGAATGGCCGTGTTCATTCATGCTCCCGTGAGTGTGATTGGTCTCTTGCTGAGCAGGACTTAAAAACTGGTGATGTGGGAACAGCCTTTTGGCAGGTGCGCGGGCTGCTCATGTGCTCTGTCCTTATGATGATTATGATTAAACGCCCTTCTGCCCAACATCTCTATATCTATACCTCTGTCTATAAATCTATTAGTCCTTTGAACCTGCAGTCTATCTATATATAGGGCCCTATGAAATCCATTTTATTTTTCCCAAATTCCACTTAATTTTTTTCTTTCAAATTCCAATTTTTCTGATTTTAATGATTACATTATCAGAAAGTATGTCTAATTAATTGAAATCATGAAACGGATACAAGTTCATAGCAATTTATTAATATTTGAACAAAAATCACATTAGGGCCCTAGGCATTTTATTTTTTTCTCAAGTGTATTTATTTATTTACTTGCTTGCTTACCAAATTCTGTTTTCCATTTGAATTTATGGATTCAATTTAAATTTTTAATGGTTTAATTAAATTGTAATAATCAACTTTTTTAACAATTATAGGGCCCTATGTAATGCTTAGTGTTCTTTTTTTTCAGAAATTCTGTCATGTACTTTAATTAATCTTTTAATTATCTTTTAACCCTTTCTTTTTTTTCTTTTTTTTTGGCGAACAAAGTGGTTTACTTTTAAAATTAAAACATGGAACAACATATGTGTGATTATATCTTAAATAAAATTTATTTAATAATTAATAATAATTTTAGTAGTAGTTGGAGGATGTACCTTCTACTGTAAAATAGTAATATATTTCTGTCAAAATTTCTTCAAGTTAAACTAAACTCTTATTTTGATGGGTTGCTGTGAAGAGTTTTTATGTCCTCATTTAGTGAGACGGCAGATGTCATAATCAGAATTCATATCTAGTTTTTTTGCTGTTTAAAATTTACAGACACTAGTTCATATAACCATTTTATTTAAGTGAATTGACCTATTTTTGATTTATTCGTTCAAAATTTGACAAATTCCATGACATTCGGTGTTATACAGTAAATTCCATTTTTATGACTGGATTGCGCAATTCTCTCTGTGTTTTCCGCATCATGGAAATCATAGGACCCTTTATATGTCTATAATATCTGTTTCAGTCTGTTTCAATGTGTTTGTATCTATCTGTATGTCAATCAGTCTATCTGTCTGTCTGTAAATCTGTCTGCCTGTTTATCGGCATGTCCACCTATTCTGCTGCAAGCAAGAATATGCAACCACCTATGCAATTTTCCCATTAATGCACATGCAAAACTGCACATTAAAAATTACCCATCCTCAGTATATTGCCCAATGCAATGTATCAATAGATCTCTAGTATCTTTTGCATTTTCTCTGCAGACTCTTTACACTGACCCTCTTTATCTTTAAAATATGTAGATCCTTCGGGTCTGATATTATTTCTGTGTGTGCGTATCCGTCTTTGTCCCTGGTCATTACTGTCCAGCAACACTCATATATGCATACGAATTGCGTTGGATACGCTGTCCTTTCATTCTCCTTTCGGGCTATATATCATTGTTGTTGCCAGTAGGCTGTGTGTATTTATTTAGGGGTAATTGGAGGGAGAATCTAGGGAGTAATGAAGTGTATCCACTCATGGCTGCTCCCCTCCGCGCAGGACTCAGCAGCACAGCAAGCCAGCATCACATCGCCAGAATGCTTATTTTATACCCAGGTGGACAAACACAATTACAGGCCTCGTCCTCATTGTGGTGGCCCAGAGTCTGAAGCAATCGTTTGTGTGTGTGTGCGCGCCAGATTGGCTGTTCAGTGGAGCTCGAGGAAGACCTTTCAGTGTCTCGGAGCCCTCTGCACCCCTGCTGTTCTCTTGCCTGGCCCTCCGGAGCGGCCGTATGATTTCTCTAACACCTCCGGTATTTAACTCTGTCGTGGAAAAGCAAGCCGGACGCTGTTCATGATTTACATGTCATTTGCTGCCTCATATTGTGTGAAATTCAATTGCACAGCACAAACTGTAGCCAAGCACCCACGCCGTCTCCCTCTCTGCCTCTTTCTCTCGTTCTCACTCTTCTCTCTTCCTTTCCCTGCTGTTTCTTCATATCAGCGAAAGTTTGCTGTCTGAAAAAGTGGCCAGTTGGTTACCAATCCTCTCTGAAGTTGATGTAATTTTGATGTGATTATTGTAACAGAACTGCACGCAAGCATCATTGTGATTTTTTTTTTTTTTTCTTCTAGCAAAACCAAACTGAATTCTCCATCAAGGGCCGGTTGAGCAGTTACAAAATAAGCGAGTGATTTAACAACCAGGAATTTGAACTATATTTAGTTATTTGCAAGATATAGTTAAAGGATGAGTGGAGTGTATTAAAACATCACTCGTTTACATAGTAATAAATTCACATATATGTTAGTTCTAAATTCTATTACAATATTATTTCTGTCAACTCTCCTTGTTTAAAGGTGTTGAATGAAAAATGGAAAAATAGTATTTCAATTTCTGTTCAATTTCTGTCATCCTACAATCTTCCAGGGTGAGATTTTTACTTCATTCTTTTAGAGTAGGCTTTTTCTTCCAGCAGATGTGAATGGTGTGTATGTAGCGTAACAGAGGTACGGTGCAGTTGTTTCTCTGGTGCAATGTCTGCTGGGCTAAACCTGTTGTGACATGAGAGGAGTCGCTGAAGTGTTGTTGTCTCTCCCCTCTGTGTCCTTCAGTGACCTTCAAATGTCTCACAATTACAAATCCACTTGAGCCATATACACATGCAGCTACTGTCTATCTATCCATCTAGAATGACATCTTTTGTCATGAATGGACGGATGGATAGATGGTAAGTTTCTCTCTCGAAAAAAAAAAATGTATTCAGTGAGGATGCATTTAATTGATCAAAATTGATAGTAAAAACATCCATTGACATTAAAGATTTCAAATAAATGCTTTTCTTATAAACTTTTTTATGTGTATATATATATATATATATATATATATATATATATATATATATATATATGCATGTATGTATGTATGTATGTATGTATGTATGTGTGTGTGTGTGTGTGTATACACATACATACACACACACATATACATATACATACACATACAGTCTCTTCAGTTTTCCTTTTTCAAATGTAATTAATGTACATATAAATTTATTAATAAGGGGTAATAATGGAACAACTGTTTTCAAAAGTGATATTTTAAGTTTAAGATTAGTTTAAACAAAAGGTGTTTGTAGTATAAGACAATAAAAACATTTCTGTGCATCAAAACCTCTTAAAAGTCCTCTTAATCTCAAAAGTCAACACATTTATGACAGCTTAATATAACATTTTTTACAAGCCAAACATGTCAGCCTCTGCATAATTTATTTTAAGCCTATGACTATGACTTCCAATAATGTACCTAATGCATAAATGTACGCATGCAAGTATAAATTTGTTCTTCAATCACTGAAATTGAAACAGAATGATCAGGAAACTGAGTGAAATACTTCACAGTGCATGCTAAAGTGAATAAATGTCAGTCCAATTGAAAAAAGTTTGCTAGGTTAGTGACATTTTTAAATGCATGAACTATGCATTCTGATTATGATTTTGACATTCCTGATTTTAATATTTTCAATAATTTTCTATTCATGGCTGATCTTTTTTTCCCCATAATTTTAGCAATAGATGAACTGTTAAATGAGTGATCTTGAGACGAGTCCCTGTGGTCGCACAATTTGACTCGATTCATAGATTCGGGGAAATTGACAGGTGATTTTTTTTATAAAAATGTGGTTTGAAAACCATCTTGGTTGTTTAAAAGATTAAGGCAATTATATCAAAGTTTGATAAAACTTTCTCTAAATATGTATATACATGTTTGTGTACAAAAAGACCATTCTGGCCTGAAGTTGTCATTCTAGTCAGCTCGGTGTTGTTGGTTAAGGTCAAACTTGTGACTGTTAAAGTGCAGGTTATGGTTCAATGGGATGGGGTTACTAACGGCAACACCTTTTCATCGCTGCAGTATGAAGTCCACACTATGCCTGCCTTTGTCCTCACAAGTGCTGTCCTTTAGGTAAAGGGACTCTTTCTTGTGAAGAGTTACAACGTCTGATGGATTACACCCCAATTCATTAGCACTCTGAGAAGCACTTAAACACACACTTAGACTCTCTTTCTCCCGCTCTCTGTCTCCAAGTTCCTCTCATACACCCGGTTCTTCTTTTGTCTCAGTTTGATCTGCAGCCTTGCGAAAGGCAAGTCGCCCATACAAAACCCCGTCTTTATCTGCCATTATCCTTTTCCTCTTTCTCCCATCTTCTCTTTTTCCGTCTCTCGCTAGCGTTTCTCCTCCCATGTCGTCTTGATAGCTGAAAATACCTGCTGGCTCATTAGCTCCTTCCTCACGGTGCTGCGCACGCATAAAGAGCAGCGATGGCTAACAGCAGAAGCCTTTAGCTCGCTGTCACACACACAAATGCACACACTCTCAAGCACACTCCCCTTAAGCTTGTGGGTTGCTCTTATTGGGTTGAAGGATTGAATCCCACACCTCCATTTGTAGTTGCATCAGACGGAGTTTCTTTTTTTGTGTTCTGCTAGAAATTGAAGGGAAACTGCTAGCACACATGTAGCCTGGAGTGTGAGCCAGAGGACTCCACCATTCCACCGACTGGTCAGGTCCACAGAGGCAATGGCACAGTAACCCGTGGCCGACCTCGCCGCTGCTGCACGTAATGTGTTTAAACTGTGTTTGAACCCCACTTCTGGTTTGGGGGGAGGTGGGCAAGAGGTGAACAGGGACTGGGTTTTGTTGGACGAGTGGAGAAGGGACTGGAAAGGCTTCACATTGTATTTGTTTGTGGTTCCTTTTGGGGAGTTTATCACTGACCATTTCCAAGCTCCTCCAGTCTTTAATGAGCAGGAAAGGTCAAAAAGGTCAACAAAGGGTCCTTTCATGTTGCTCTTTTCAGTGTAAAATTGCAGAGGAAACAATAAGGTGATGGGATGAACCTTTGGGCTGCATTATATTACTTGACTTTAACACTGATTTCAGCCTTTTTCTAGACTAGTTTTAGTATTTCTGTGGCCCTTCAAGTCCAGTCTGCATATTTTGCACAGTCGGAGTTGTCAAATTTTATGTATCATAGCATTATATGAGCATCATACTTTGGTTTCTATTTGATCCCCATCTGTTTGATATTTTTGAGCAGACTATGGAGTTAATATGGTAGTGTTTGATAAATGTTGACTCAAATCTGAATATCAAGTGTTTTTAATGTCCCTTAAATGTATTTGGCCCATTTCTGTCCATATTTCTGTTCTTTTCAGATGGTTAAAGTCCTAAATGTAATTCAGCCTTAAGTCGACCCAAACATAAACAGTTGTTATATACTGACTTAAAATTAATTTAGTTACTTTAACCTATGGTCGTTTGTATTTAGCCTTTAAACTGTACTTTGTGGTCAGAGTAGTGTTGTCACGATACTGGAATTTCTAACTTCGATACGATACCTTGAAAAATATCGATACTCGATACCATTTTCGATACCACGGAGAAAAAAACTGCCACAATATTAAGGGGGTAATTTTTTTAATTTAAAGATAAATGTAACAAGTCGAGAACATGCGGTATATTTTACATGAACAAAAAAATGTCTTGAGGTACTGCATTTGTTGATTTATTTATTAATCTTTTATTAATCTTAGTTAAATGTTAATTGAAACTAACGTTTACTAATACATGTACTAATTAAAATCCAAAGTTCTATTTGTTGATATTCTCATTTGCTTCATAACCAAAATATTTCCAGATATAGGGCCCTATGAAATCCGTTTTATTTTTCCCCAAATTCCGTTAAAAAATTTTCTACATTCAATTTTTTCCATTTGAATTTTTCTGGATTCTGTTTTTTTCCGTTTGAATTTTTCTGGACTCTTTTTTTTTTAATGGTCAAATTAAATGCTATTAATCTAAAAGCATGTCTAATTCATTAAAATCATGAAAATTATACAATTTAACATTTAATTTATTAAAAGTGTAACAAAAATTACACGTTTAGGGCCGTATGAAATGTTTTATTTTTTTCTCACCTTATGTTTTATTGTTACCAAATTCTGTGTTTTAGCATGTCTATTAGGCTATTTGAATGCATACAAACAATTTTTATTTATTCTTACAGTAGCCTTATGAAATGTGTTTTCCCCCTCAGAAATTCTGTGTTGTGTATTTAAATTTTACTGGATATCAGATGAAGGCATAAAATAATTTTAATTCATTTATATTTGAATTAATGAAAATTAAACATTTACATTTTTGGCAAATGAAGGGGATTTACTATTAAAATGTATATATTTTGTGATTATTTATTTAAAAAAAATTAACAGTAGTAGTAAGTAGTAGTATTATGTACATTCTACTAAATAATAGTAATATAGCCTATTTCTGGCACACAGTCTTTAATAGGCTGAGTTAAACTGAACTTTTATTTTGACGGGTTGCCGTGAATACTTTTAAAGTTCTGTGTGTGTATGATATGACGCTAGTTTTACTCAAATTAAATGGTAAAATGCTCGTAAAGTGCCTTTCAGATCAGTTCTGGAGATATTGTTGATGTATTTATGTCCTCATTGAGACGGCAGACGCTGAAATCACCGCGAGCGCCACATTAGTAAACAAAACCGCACATGCAGCACATTCACACAGAGACGCGTAGAACAAGCAGGATTCATATTTAAATCGACTTTTGCAGCTTAATATTTACAGATACTAGTCCATATCGCGATTTGATTTAAGTGTAATGACCTACTTTTGATTAATTCATCCAAACTTTGACAAATTCCGTGACATTCCGCGTTAAACTGTAAATTCCGTGTTTATGACTGGATTCCGTGCGCGTTCTCTGCATCGCGGAGATCATAGATCCCTACAGATAGCGCTCCTGCTGTGTTCTTTAACAACCAGAGCAGTCATCTTTCTATTCACTTCACTTTTGCTATTTAACCAGAGCGAAGGAGACGAGTACGGTCACGTGTGGTGCTTGTCCACGCGCCTTTGGAGAGAAGTGAAAGTGACAGCTCGGCTAGTATCGGTGTATCGATACTTCGGGAAATTAATATTGGTACCGTTCAGATATTTCAGTATCGATATTTATCGAAATATCGATATTTTTGACAACACTAGGTCAGAGGTTTTAAAGAAATTAACATTTTTATTCAGAAAGTATTAATTAAATTGTTTAAAAGTGACAGTAGAGACATTTATAATGTCTTGATTTCTATTTCAAATAAATGCTGTCCTTTTGAACTTTCTATTCATCAAAAAATACTACCAAAATGTACAACCCGAATCACGGAAATGTTGGGACGTTTTTTTTAAATTTTAATAAAATGAAAACTAAAAGAATTTCAAATCACATGAGCCAATATTTTATTCACAATAGAACATAGATAACATAACAAATGTTTAAACGGAGAAATTTTACTATTTTATGCACAAAATGAGCTAATTTCAAATTTGATGTCTGCTAAAGGTCTCAAAATAGTTGGGATGTGTGGGCATGTTTACCATAGTGTAGCATCTCCTCTTCTTTTCAAAACAGTTTGAAGGTTATCGAGGTTATGAGTTTCTGGAGTTTTGGTGTTGGAATTTTGTCCCATTCTTGCCTGATATAGGTTTCCAGCTGCTGAAGAGTTTGTGGTCATATTTGACGTATTTTTCATTTAATGATGCGCTGAATGTTCTCTATAAGTGAAAGATCTGTACTGCAGGCAGGCCAATTCAGCACCCTGACTCTTCTATCATGAAGCCATGCTGTTGTAATAGCTGCAGTATGTGGTTTTGCATTGTCCTGCTGAAATACACAAGGCCTTCCCTGAAATAGACATCATCTGGAGGGGAGCATATGTTGCTCTAAAACCTTTTATATACCTTTCAGCATTCATAGTGCCTTCCAAAACATGCAAGCTGCCCATAGCGTATGCACTTATGCACCCCCATACCATCAGAGATGCTGGCTTTTGAACTGAACGCTGATAACACGCTAGAAGATCTCCCTCCTCTTTAGCCTAGAGGACACGGCGTCCATGATTTCCAACAAGAATGTCAAATTTGGACTCTTCTGACCATAGAACACTTTTCCACTTTGAAACAGTCCATTTAAATGAGCCTTGGCCCACAGGACATGACGGCGCTTCTGAACCATGTTCACATATGGCTTCCTTTTTGCATGATAGCGTTTTAGTTGGCATCTGATGGCACGGCAGATTGTGTTTACCGACAGTTGTTTCTGGAAGTATTCCTGGGCCCATTTAGTAATGTCAATGACAGAATCATGCCAATGAGTGAAGCAGTGTCGTCTAAGGGCCCGAAGACCACTGGCATCCAACAAAGGTCTTCGGCCTTGTTCCTTACGCACAGACATTCTCCAGTTTTTCTGAATCTTTTGATGATGTTATGCACTGTAGATGATGAGATTTGCAAAGCCTTTGCAATTTGACTTTGAGGAACGTTGTTTTTAAAGTATTCCACAAACTTTTTACGCACTCTTTCACAGATTGGAGAGCCTACTTCTGAGAGACTCTGCCTCTCTAAGACATCCCTTTTATCATGTTACAGACCTGATGTCAATTCACTTAATTAGTTGCTAGATGTTCTCCCAGCTGAATCTTTTCTAAATTACTTGCTTTTTTAGCCCTTTGTTGGCCCCGTGCCTGTAGCAGGCCTCAAATTTGAAATGAGCTCATTTAGTGGATAAAAGTGTAACATTTCTCAGTTTAAACATTTGTTATGTTCTCTATGTTCTGTTGTGAATAAAATATTGGCTCATGTGATTTGAAAGTCTTTTAGTTTTCATTTTATTCAAATTTAAAAAAATGCCCCAAAATTTCCGGAATTTGGGTTGCATGCCATTTCCATTTAAAAAAAATTATATATTTTTTTACATTGATAGTAAGTTAAATAAAAATTATAAATAAACTGTTCCTTGAGTACCAAATCAGCATATTAAAATGATTTCTGAAAGATCATGTAATGATGCTGAAGATTGAGCTTTGCCATCCAATGAATAAATTAAAATTTCAAATATTATACAATAGAAAGCAGTTATTTTAAGTTGTAATAATATTTCACATTTATACTGTATTTGAGATCAAATTAGTGCGGTTTTGGTTAGCATAAGAGACTTCTTTCAGAAACATTAAAAAAATCTTTCTGACACCAAACATTTGAACATGTTGATTTTCAGTGAAAAAAGCATTTACATTAAGTAATTCAATGCAAACTGTTCAGTCAGTTTTCTTTTTTTTCCTTTTTTTTTAGTCATTTACATTTATACAATCACCAAAAATTCTTGGGTACACAATCATCATGTGCAATAGTCACTTTTTGCTATTATGTTCCGTTTTCAGAAGGAAAAGGAAACATTTAGATTGATGAAGTACAGTGGCTTAGCAGTTCTTGAGTGCTAACACACATATTACTGCCACTTGTATGTAAAATGTTTTGTAACTCTCCACAAAAGGGTTAAAACAGGCATTTTGAGAAGCAGAGGTGGTGTTTCTCGTGATACACTGTCATATCATATACTGCCTTCATTTCTCAGCTCAGCCAATCGGATATGAAAGCAGCATTTACACGTGTTTGTCCTCTGTGCCTTTTGCACCCCAGAGTAGCTTGAGGGCACCCGCCTATGCATTCATATTCCGGCCAGCCAGCCCGCGAGCGCCTTAAGCCTCTAACATACACCCAACACCCATCCGACAGGACTCAGGGTCCATTCGTATGGCACCTCTCCAAATCTGAACAAGCAGAGAGGAGTGAATACTCCCCCTAGACTCCTGACCTCTGCAGTCAGCGGCCTAAAGACTCACAGCACAATGGACACAGCTGACCAGAGGGTGGGATGCAATGAGAACGATACTGATTTTGGTGCACAGTTGGGATTTTTTTTTTATTCTCTTTGAGGTCCATTCTACTTTTGCATGTCCTCGGGTGCTTGTCACTTGGACTGGATTTTGAATAACGTGCAGAAAGAAGTAAATGAAAAAGAAAATTGTGATAATTATAGGGCTGACGCCAGAAGTTATTACTTCACATTATTTCATGTCCGATGGTTCTGATATTATGTAGTCCCCCAAATTACATATTGTGAAACAGAGCTGTATTTAAGAGCACTAAGTCATGCTACTTGTTTAAACATGGTTAATTAAAAAAACCCTCCATGCAGAAATCACAGTTGGAAGACTTGGAAGTGTATGCGTATGGGGATATACACATTTATTTATGCTTTATGTATATTTACATATTGATATTATATTATATGTATTATATTATATTATATTATACTAGATTAGAATAGATTATAAATTACATGACTTTTCCTATTTGCTTTTTTTATTAGGAATTTTGGGGTGCCGATTCCCAAAATACCACGTGTTTTGTTCTAGCATTTTTTTATTATTATTTATTTATTTATTTATTGTTCATAGCATTTTTGCTTTCGACAACCATTTGTAGGATGAAGTTTTCTTGTATTTTGAATTAATCACCAGAAAAACTGACACAAAAACATGATTTATATCTTCCGATGAGCTAGGTTACAGCTATTTGTTCAATTCTCAGTCGATTTTCACATATGTGAATGATTCTGAAGACATTATTTTATGCCTAAACACTGTAAAACAATGCAACTTTCGAAAAGTTATCCTAATCAATGTAAAAAAGTAGCCTGAACAAAGAATTTTTAGTAGAAGTCAGTTTAATATTTGTATCAACTGAACAAAAATACTCTAAAAATGTCGCTATTTGTAGTACTTAATTTCCTTGAAATTTATTTTTTTGTATTGATAACAGTGTTGCCTTTCAAGCATCAAAAATGGGCTATTCCTTGGGTTATAATGCTTTTAATCCATTACTTATAGGTAAAAGTACATAATGCTAGACTTTCAGGAGATGAAGGAAACTCCACAGAGTGGGGGTGGTGGTCATTGTGATCAGTGTGAAAGAGGAAAATAAAAGGTAATAATGGTTCCAGTTACACTAAGCTGGTCTTCAGTATCTTCTCAGGTTGCCCTTAAACATAGAAGTTTATCAGCATCAGCGGTTTAAGGAGTATTGCTCTGGAAAATTTGTGCTTGTCTGTCAAACAAAAACATTTCTAGACAGGGACAATGTTATTACATGTTTAAACTATGATTTGCGCTTCTATGCTTCATTTAACATTTTGGTTATTAAATGCAAAGCTTGGTGCGAAATGAAGACATGCTGCTAAAGAAAAACCACAAGCTGAAGGTTAGTGTTGGGAATCAAGAGTCAGTTATTATTCCCAACCGTCTCCGTTTAAAAATACCAGAAGCAAATAATTTGAATGATGTTCAGTTATGTTAACCGATCTGGAACTACTTCATTCTCCACCACATTGGTGAAAACCTGTTTAGGTTTTTGTTTTTTGTTTTGTTTTGTTTACAAGAATTATGTATTATTTCATTATATACTACTAATGTTCACTTGTCTGAACTCTAAAAGAATCCCAGTGTTTGATAAGAGGCTGCCATATGAATATATTAAGTTAATATATTGGGTTAAACATATTAAGGTTTGGTTTATGCTTTTTGAGCTAGGGCAAGTCAGAGTGAATTCAGATAAGTTGGGCTACTTTTACATTTCATCTTGCCTAATTAAACCACATTCGCTCTATATAAAGACTGTTACTTTAGTCCAAACTCATCTGATCCCAAAGCAAGTTAAATGTCTTGAAACACAATCTCCTGTGAGATTTGTGGTGATTCTTCACAAGTGCCGGTGTGACCAACAAGAAGTAGCTGGAGGGCTTTGAAGCTATTATCAGTGCGAGGTTTTGTTCAGCGTGGAGTGTTATTTGTAACCCTCTTAAGGAAAGCCACTCTTAATGTTCCTCTCGAGAGCCTCTTGTAAATCACTTCAAGTGTTTTAAACTGATTTTGTTCAAGTGACTTGCTGGCAGAAATTGTTGTTACTGTTTGCATAAAGCACTTCAGGACAACGATTACCTCTTAATAATCGACAACGATTACCTCTTAATAATCCACTCATCCCTTTAATGATCCTAGAGGTTTCTGTGGACTCAGTTTGCTGTCTTTTCTATTATGTTATAAGTGACATTTTCTTGTACCCCAGCTTGCAAGTATAAAGGAGCTGTTCTGGTTTTGTCTTTTTGAACATCACAAAACCGCTGCATTGATATCGAATTCAAACAATGAGTTTGAGGCAAGCTTTTCTGTTTATTCATCCTGTGGCAGACAGCTGCAATATTTGGAAAAGCTGTTTGAAAACCGTCTTTATTATTTTTGCAATTCCATTTTGTGATGTACTCTTTTCTATCTAAGATGCAAACTATACCAAATACATTATGGGAGCAGAGTTCCTGTATTCCCTCACACAGTAGGACATTGTGTGATCAAGTATGTGTCATGTTCAAGTCTTCTTAGTCACGCAATCTAGTACAGATTGGTCTGGACTGCCTTGAGGCTGAAAGTAGCATGTGAAGAAATGATGATGATATTGCAAATTGTATGCAGCAATGGGCTTTGAGGAGCCAAGACAAAGTGGTATGTTTTCTTTAATTACACTTGAGTGACTTCAAGATGAGGGAATGTTGCATGCAGATCTGTAGAAGCTTGTATGCTTGGCTAAGTAGTCATTTCAACCCATTTTTTTCTTGGAGGCAATCGAATGATAAATAATTTAGCCACTTTTAAAGTATTATAATGTTTAACTAAAATATTACAAATATGATATGATATATGATATGGTATGTGACCCTGGACCACAAAACCAGTCTTAAGTCGCTGGGGTATATTTGTAGCAATAGCCAAAAATATATTGTATGGGTCAAAATTATCAATTTTGCTTTTATGCCAAAAATCATTAGGATATTAAGTAAAGATCATGATCCATGAAGATAGTTTGTAAATTTCCTACTGTAAATATATCAAAACTTAATTTTTGATTAGTAATATGCATTGCTATGAACTTCATTTGGACAACTTTAAAGGTGATTTTCTCAATATTTAGATTTTTTTTTTTTTGCACCCTCAGATTCCAGATTTTTAAATAGTTGTATCTCGGCCAAATATCGTCCTATCCAACAAACCATCCATCAATGGAAAACTTATTTAAATTTTTAAAATTGACACTTAAGACTGGTTTTGTGGTCCAGGATCACATATTATATTATGTTATTAGAGAGACAATTCATAGTTGTATGTTTTCTTTTCTGCACTTTAATTTCGAGGGAATGTTGTGAAGCTTGAAGCTTGTATGTTTAGCAAAGTAATTAATATTTAACCACTTATTATTATTATTATTATATTATAAATATAAGTATTACTTGATATTAATATTATAAATATTACAATTATGTAATAATATATTATATTAAACCCAAGTCAAAGTGGTATATTTAAAAAAATATAATAAATATTTAACTTGCATGTTTTTACCATTAATAATAGAATTATGTAATATATATATTTTATTTTTAGATTTTAATTTTTTTTGTCCACTTTTTTGGAAAACTGTTAAGAAATAACCATTCTCCTCGATACCGTGGTCAATGATTCAACCATAAATGTAAATAATGCCATCCACCCTCATGGTGTTACAAACCCATATACTGTGACCACATCTTTTGAGGTCCAAAACATTTGAAAAAGTTTCTAAATGACATAAGAGTGAGTAAATAATAAAACAGATGTAATTTTTAAATGACTTATCCCTTTAAGTTCCAGCATTTTCTCATCTGTAGATCCCTTCTCATGTTCTTCAGGATACCTCCTGATAAGCTTAACATTTTGATCCTGGGTGTCTCCAGGTTGGGATGCATGGTAGCCTGGAGGGTTTTGAAGGAAAAGGATCTGAAGCTCTTAAAGGCGTGTGGAAGAGGCTCAGGGAAATTACAGATTTTCCTGAGCTTCCTCCGGCCTACTCTTTTAGCAACATGACTTATCTGCTGTTCAACAAACAATAGGAGCTTTAGAAGCCCATTGTTTGGTAGGAGATAAACATCAACCTGTGGAAAAAGGTCACCTGAATCAAGGCTGCAGTTGCAGGTATGTTCAGCTTGTGGCGACGGACTTGCCGTACAGAAGTGTATTTAATCATACACTTGACTACTCTCGACACCGTGTGTGTGTGTGTGTGTGCGCTGAGCTCCCTCATTAGCCTCTTTAGCACAAGCTTTTGGCATAGCTCATTGCCTTGTTAGAGATTAGGGCCCATGTGGGGCCAAG